>NC_051276.1:15087473-15687473 GCF_015220745.1 Sebastes umbrosus | reverse complement strand
CTCTGGTGAGGGAGAGCTACAGTAGAGAGGGGAGCGAGAGTGAAAGAGAAAAGTAGGTCATCATGCTCTGCATTGGGTCACACTCGTACGCTTTGCTGAGAGAGCGTGGCATCCTTCGCTGTTTCTCCCTCCTGTGTCGCATGCACTCGTGTTTTTAGGGGTTTAATATTTGAAGTTTTTTTTTTTTAACCCTCTAGATTTTATTTAGTAAGAGCACACACCAGATTTCACTCCTCCTCCTCCTGCTCTTCCTCCTCCTCCTCACTATTTTCCATGCAGCATGGTGCATGCTGAAACTGCTGATTCTGCACTCTGCCTGCACGTACAGCGGGATGCCGTTATTGCATTGCGTTTGATGCGCTCCCCTGATTGTTTACATGATTATCATTTAATTGGGTGTTTATCTTAATAGAGTTTTTTGTCTGTGTGAGCAGTCTGGCTATTGTTTGCAGCCTCCTCCTCATGCTGGTTTCAGGTGGAGACTGTCAGGATGAGAAGTGCCGAGTGTTTTCTCGAGCCTCATCAAACCGAACCGACAAATGACTTTAGATGCTGGCCTGATATTTAACTTCCTGCGCCGGCTGGGTGATTACACCGCTGTCTGACTGGAGCCTTGCAGCACTTGATGTCCATTAGATTGATATATTATCCCAGCACCCCAATGGGCAGTTTGTCATGTGGCCAGAAGACAGGGCATTGATTTCCAGTTTCCTTGAAACGGATGAGGCCTGCCCTGGAGCCTGCGTGATTACATTTTTCACCCTGATCAAACACACAACACAGATTACAGAATATATAAAGGCATGTTGTTATTTTTGCCACAGATAAACAGATGAAGGAATAGTTTGACATCTGTTCTTATTCGCTTTCTTGTGTCTGCATGGTAAATAGGCTGTAGATTTGCTGGCAGGCAGATCAAGGCTAACTGTCCCCTCTGTTTCCAGTCTTTGTGCTAAGCTAAGCCAACTGGCTGCTGACTATCCTTATATCTAATGGACAGATGCAAAAATGGTATCGATCTTTCTCAGCCAGGAAGAAAGCAAGCATATTTCCAAAAATGTTGAACTATCGCTGTGATGCATTTTTTGTTTGTTATATAATTCAGTTTACCAGCATTTACTGACACACCTGATCCTGAGGCGTTTATGTTTTTCTCTCTCGTCTCTGCTGGTTTAGCCTGTTGAACCAGCGTGCTAACACTCTATAAATGCATGTATGTTCATGATCTCCAGTCTGTCCCTGCAGGCTACAACATAATCAGCATTAATCAGTCATTTGTAACCTCCCTTTACCCCTCGGGTTGTTTAAAGAGATCATATGTGCGAAGGAGGTTGTTTCGTTGTTTATGAGATGTTGTCCTCGGAGGAGTCGTTTATGCAGGCTGTCAGAACAGTGGGTTAATAGGAGGATAGAGTCTGATATGTAGCTGCGTTCACAGGCTTTAGGAATGCTTACTGTGGGTGGTGAAGCAATAACCCCTCAAGCTCCAAAAACCTCTCCCTCCTACCAAGCAGACGCCCGCAGTGTGTTCTCTTCTCTCTGTGCTTATCTGATGGGGAGGTTGCTTTATCTTGGGAAGTTTCCAGTCATGACAGGAGATCCTCGGGGGTAACAAGATAAGCTAAGAGATGTCATTTTTTTTTTTTTTTTACTTGAAAGAGCTGTACATGCTGTGCCACCTTTTAATCCTCCCCAATTTCCTTTACCTGTTGAAAAGACCGTGTATAAACCCTCCAATCTGCAGTTGCCTCTCAGGAAGTCAAATCCCGGAAACACCCGCGTGTAAATTCCTGCAGAGGGAGTTTGTTGTAAAGTTCTTTTTATTGTTGTAGTTTTGCAATAATTATCCTTCGCTGAGTAATCATAAAAGGAGCCAGCTACAGCAGGCCGGAGCACACCTATGTTTGATGACTGGAGTAAACTGTGTGGTAGCACGTTGTTTGTTGACTCAGGAGGAGAACAGACTAATATTCAAATGGATGTTTGGCCTCTCAGAGTACATTTAAAAAAAAAAAATGTGGATCCCAGTCTGAAAACATGAACCACAAAACCAGAACTATACTTTGTGTTTTCACATAATAACAACCTTTAAAATTCAAACCATGCAACAGCAAATTGTACTTATTAGAGTAGAACAACATTGGCATCCTTGACCATTCCTTTGCTATGATACCATCATGTTAAGCTACCGTAGTGTAGCATGTTAGTCCACATTTCATATCAGTAAATGGGGAATAAAACCTAAACATCTTTATCTCCCCCTCCCATTTCCTCTCCTCATCCCCCGGGGTTGGCTCAGCCCTCAGTTTCGTCCATGAATGGCCCTTCAGATGTTTGCAGGTCAGGAAGGAAAGGAATGAAGAGGTTGTTGACTCACACTGAGCAGATATGATGCGATCTGAGCCGTGGAATCATTAAAGGAATATGTACTGTAACGTTATATGTCCTTTACATTAAGCCCAGCTGCTCAATCCGAAGGGAACGTCGCAGCAGTCTCTTGATAATGGAAGTGTTTCTCTCTCTGTCTCTGCTCAAAACATCTCTGCATTCCTATCTTAAGATAGATACAGCAGATTCTCAGAATAGGGGCGTGCTGTGGATTGTTCAGGCCTTTTCTCTTCCTTTTCTCAAACATCTGCAGCTCTTGCAGAAAGCATCCCTTATCATGTGACTATCATGCATCCATAATTCATCTTTCAGTTTTTTCGCAGCGCTCCAGCTCCACTTCCGCATGTTTTCCTGCGTGACCTTGTCCCCCTCCTCCCCTTCTGTCTCATTCTGCTGTGTTTTGGTTTCAGTGTGTCTGAGTGAACCATTGTTGACACGGTGAAGACATGGGAAGTGCACACATTTCATGTGAGAGGCTCCACAGAGTAAATATTTCAGATGCCAGGGCTGCTATTGATTAGGTTATTATTAAAACCATTCACGGCTCAGTGTTTGGTATGAGACACACAGTGTGTGTGTGTGTGAGTCCTTCACCTTCCCTCTGGAGGAAAAAGCATGACCTCAGCTGAACAGCTCCGGGGAGGTTTTGAGAGCGAGAGAAAGGCTTTACAGAGTACAGTTAAAAAGGGAAGAGTAACGCTATGTGTGTGTGTGTCTGTTGCCATGGCAATCTTTCCATTAAGTCACTGGCCGGGGTTTTTCCAAATCAGGGCTCGTCCACCTACTGACAGAATGAAAGACGGAGTGACAGAGCGGAGGGGAAAAAAAGAGAGGGAGCGAGCAGATGTAAGCAAAACAAAGGAAGCAAAGGCAAATGTAGGGCCGGTCAACGAGTGCACGGGCTAAGAGTAATGATAGACAACAAAGCAGACGAGAGAGACAAGATAGAAGCAGGTGAGAGGCAGGTGAGGGGTAGCGCTGATGCCTCCCTCTTTAATCAGCATGGGGAGAGAATGAGGGGTGCTGTTGCAAGAAAATAACAAGGTGCCTTCTTAATCTTCTGAATGCAGGGTGTTATAGGCCACACACACACTGCATGTGAGCCATATCCCTGTACACAGCATGAAAGCTACCGTAAACAGCCAAAGGGTGGGAGCTCACAACCTGACATTTTTCCTCTAACACGTCACTTAAATATCAATAAAGTACTCTCCTGCCCTCAGTAATGGCTGCCCCTGTATGCACAATTATGGAGCAGTTACTCCTCTTCTCTTCCTCCTTTCTGTCCACTTTGCTGCTCTCTACTTTCTCTCCTCCCTCCTGGTTGTGCATACGCCTTTGTCTGAGAGAGACGCCAAGAAAAACATCAAAGTTTGTCCAATCCTGCGCGAGCCCAGGCCCTGTGCAGCACAGGCGGATCTCGCTCCACCCTGCAGTTGTGTCTGAGCCTAATAAGCACCCCCGACCACAGCAAGGGCATCGGGTCTGATTCTCTACGATTCAAAACGCAGCTGGCAGCGCAGGCCTGCTGACATCATCATCACCACCACTAGTCTGGTTTCTAGGCTCTTTTTCTACCCTCAGTTTTATGATGTCACACACCCAGAAACGTTGTCATGTGACAGGCGGCAGGAGGCAGAGAGGGAGAGTATTCATTAGCATGTCCACATATGTATTTTTGTGCTTTTGTGACAGTTTGCGGTGAACTAAGTTACCAAAATGTTCTGCAGGGATGGGGTGAGGCCTTTTAATGTGGTGAGGGAGCGGGGCGGGGCACCCTGACACCCAGTGGGTGCTCGGAGAGAGAAGTTGGCAGGAAGATGACGCACAAACAATCCACACTCAACACCCTCATACACTCAGTCAGCCAAGACTGCTCATTTCTCACACCGTGAAACAGAGTTGCTGTGTTGTTGACACAAAACGCTCAGAACCAGCGGGTGCAGAAATATGTGACTAAACGTGATCTCATGTGGGGGTCAGGAAGGGATCACCGTCACGTTCCTCTCGGATGCGTGTGTGTCATGTTTGACTGTGGTGGATGTTGAAACTTCTTTTGTTTTGTTCTCCTCAGGTGCGTGAGATCCTGGGCCGGTGTTCCTGTCCAGCTCAGTTTCCTATGATAAAGGTGTCGGAGGGGAAGTACAAAGTTGGAGACTCCAGTGCATTGATCTTTATACGGGTAGGTGCTCACCACCAACAGGAACACAATTATCTGTCACTGTGAGCCACAATGAGACATGTCTTTGTGTTCACTTTCTATGTTTATAGATTAAGGTCGACAGGAAAATAATCGCACATTATGTTTTCAGTGAAAACATTGCATTCAAGATGTTTGATCACCTGTATGGATGCTTTGAATATCAAGCACAATTCTGCAATATTATTAATACAACTGGCAAACTTTGATTAAACTACTTAACATTGCTCAAAGGTATAAATAATACCAAATGAAAGAATAAAAGTTCCTGCACACTATCTGTCAGGTCACCTGCACTTAAAGAATAGTTTTAGTTCATTACAATTTGGGTCTAATTTTAGTAGTTTTGACCATCATTCATATCAGTAATTATAATGTTGTACTCGCCATAACCACTCTGGGAACGATGCAACATCACAACAACGAAGAAAGACGAGTATTGTACAGGTTTTAAACAAACCCCCTAAGTTATTTTGAAGACAGAAACAAAAATAATTGGTATAAATGATCCAAGCTGTCTATGATAAACATCCATCACAGTTAACAGATTGACCTAGTTTAATTTTGACAAAAACAAAAATCCCCACAGCTATCTTGCTCTAAATTTATTCTACAGGTACACCCTTTGTGGTCAAAATGTTGTCATGTTCATGTCGATTAAAAAACTAATTGGGAATAGATGACAATGTGCTAAAAATCTTTTTCTCCAAATATTGTTACTCAGCACAGGCCAAAAACTGTTGTCTGGTGTTCTCACTTTTGATTTTACCTCCAGATGAAGTGGTTTATTCGACCAAACAGTCTGATTTATCTGACCATATTGCCAGATCGCTGATAGACATGACAGCCAAAACGACGAAAACGTAGGCCAAAGTTGTAATAAACCTGAATTATCCTTAAAGTCATTTTTACACCACTATACATGTTCAGCTGAATATATAGTAGCTACTTTGGCACAGGAGACTGGGAGGCCTGCAGTAATGCATGGAACCATACGGTGTTGGCATATGGCATCATATGTTGTTTCAAGGAGAGCAAGGTTACGTACACTGTGGCAGCAACAGATAAACCACTCAGCTGCTTGGCTGCATCAAACCGTATGTAACAGTAACAGCCCCTTTTATATACAGTGTATGTAACAGCATTGTGATTCCTCTCTCTCTCATACGAGTGTTTACTAACTGGCCCACTCCCAGGACTGTACTTTTTTCCACTGAGACACAATTAGAGCTTTAGGTCACTTCCTGAGTTGGCTCTTATCTTGGCTGTAGCCTGTTTCTGCTGGACTGTTTGTCTCAGTTTCAGTGTAAGAGCCGCCACTGAACCCACATCAGGCCTCACAGGACCGGGCAGGAAGGCTGCTGGGTACCAGGGATCGATTTGGTCTCACTTACCTAAAATGAACCCCAGCCAGATTAATGTGACTTAATGACTCGCTGGATGGTTTTCCGAGTTGTATGCAACATTATAGCTCTGTAATGTCAATATTTCTTCACTTTTAGCGGCACCACTTTTTCCAGACAGGGAAATGTGATATACACTATGTGAAGCAATGTTTGGCACACCCCTAATAGCATTTTCTACTTTATTTAAAGGTGCCATGTGTTCTGAATTCAGTAGGACTAACTGTAAGGGACTGTGTAAAATTTTTGAATAGTTGAATCTTGTATTTCACATTTTAGAAATGCAAGACCATCCCCAGCGTAATTAATATTTTCTTTGGACTTTCTATAACACGGACAAATCGTTTCACCACAAATAACTAAAAGAGGCAAAGCATAAATAATTTAAGATGGTGTTATCTGTAAAACGTATAATTTAACATATATTAATGGAATAATAATTCTCACAATAGCCACTAATGCACACAATAGCAGTGGATTTAGCAATTTCCAAATTTATGGCAAACATAACAAAATTATTTCTCTATTTTTCAAAGAATGTATAATAGGTATTCAGCTTTCTCTTATGATGCAGACCAAAGTGGTCGTCTGTGATAAATAAAGTCCTGAAACAGAGACATGATTGTTCTACTCTGCATTTTCATTTCATGTCATAAACGCACAATTACGAGCGCTAAGGCGCACTAAAGCCGTCATTAGCGGCTAATCCTGCGAGGGAAGGCTGAAGTATAAATTTGGGATGAGGAAAAAAAATAACAGACCTCCCTCCCTTCAGCAAAATTAAAAATACATAACCTCTCCTCCCTACTAATAATTTTCCTACGGTCCCTGAAATGGATTGTGAAGTGTTTGATCTCATGTTTTCCTGTTGGAACAGACATTTTAATGGGATAGACGTATTTAAACATGCCTGTCTGCAGTGTTTGTGTGTGTGTGTCTAGGAGCGTTTGACTTGTCAGATTAGCTCTCTTCACACTGTCTCCGCCCTCTCCTGACTCCTCACTGGGAATGACGGCGATCACACATATGCCCGAGCAGCTACGAGTGCGGCCAGCACACTTCCCTTATTCTTCTGAGGGGAGGAAGCAGGCAGCCGCTTTGACAGCCAACAAACCCCTATTCAGCCACCAAAGCTCTGACAAGGGTCTCGGGCTGAACGAGGGGATGAAGAGGAGAAAGCTAATGGGCGAAAGGGCCATATGAACAGAGAGGGGAGTTAATAAGGCGTCTTTGTCCCTGGGGAGGTCGCTCCCTAGAGGGAGGAGGAGATGCCTTCAGTCGTGGGGCACAACAGCTGAAATGAACCATGAGCTTGATTTTTTTGAGCTCACCAGCAAGATTTAAGAAGAAATTGGCTCAACACGCCCCCGCAATGATGACAAGACGTCTCTCTGTTCACTGTTGCCATAGAAACAGGGATTGGGTCTCTCTGCACTGTAGACTGTGATACCCCTTCAGTGGTTGGGAAATTAGGCAGCTAAGCCACAGATCTAAAGTGGAACATGGTCCCAAATCGTCTACTTAGCCTCAACACACTCCTCGGCAGTGCTGCAGCGTTACGTATAAAATATGAAAGGAATAATGAGCTTGTTGGATATGGAAACAAGTGCAATAAAACAAAGATTTAAAGCATTTTAAGACCCTTGATAATTCTCTTTATAGTCATGCAATTGTCCCACTATAGTTACACAAAGATGTTTGTTTATTTGGATTCTCAGTACCATCGTGACAGCTACTCCTCCTCCACAGGGAGCAATAACAAATTCATTGAATAGATGTATGACGCCATGTCTGTATATGTCACAACAACACCTCGCACACATTATAGATTACTGTACACTATGCAAAGACTAAAATAAGTGATCAGAGAGAGAAGTGACAGCAGTTCTTTTCTGTAAACTGCTTGCACAAAGCAAAAATTTGTCTGCTGCTTTGTTGAAAAAGGTTTATTCCTCCTGTTAATTGTACATCAGTGATGATAAAATTATTTAAGCTGCAATGATTATTCGATTAGTTGTTATCTATTAAATTAGTTGCCAACTATTTTGATAATCGATTAATTGGTTTGAGTCACTTTTTAAGAAACAAAAGTAAAAATTGTAGCTTCTGAATATTTTCTGGTTCCTCTATGACAGTAAACTGAATATCTTTGAGTTGTGGACAAATCAAGACATCTGAGGACGTCATCTTGGGATTTGGGAAACACTGATCGACATTTTTTTCCATTTTCTGACATTTTATAGACCAAACAACTAATCGATTAATTGACAAAATAATCGTTAATTGCAGCCTTAAAAAATATGATTTGAAACTCGTGCAGCGTTGCTTTTCACTGCTGGCACATGGTGATGGTCACACAGCATCACACAAACAGTAAACCTGTTACTGACATAAGGCCAGAGCAGAGGAGAGTAAGCAGTTTAGCAGATCAGCTGTTTTGACGGATTTGATGTAATAGGGGAGAAAGGCCAACGAAAGGACTTGGCGCGGATTGTGTTGGAGAGAAGGTGCGGGTCAGACTGTTGTGGCCTCTCTCAGGGACCTGGAGATGAGGCGCTGTGCCGTGTGTGATTTGATGGAAATAAACTCTGTGCCAGCCCACGCAGATCTGCCATTATTGGTTTACCTTGGCTGCCATCTGAGACACGGGTACAACCTTTAAAACATGTGTCTGGCAGACCCTGTTACACAACCGTAGGCAGGGGGACGCATCCACGGGGCTCTCACATCAGGCAAACTGTGTTGCCTCAGTGAAAGGCAGCTTCTGCCTGGAGGCAGCGAGGCTCTTCAGTCTGATCTTGTGGATGTGTGTGCTTCAAAGAGCAGAGGAGAGTAGGAAGTGACATATCCACCAACCCCCCCTCTGTCATGGCTATCCAGTCACCCCCCCACCCCCTCTCCTCCTCGCTGCTTCTCTCCACGGCAACTGGAGTCTCAGCTGAGGAGCAGAGAGGACAGCAGGGGTGAGTTGTTGTTACCATGCTAATTCACCCCGCTCCCCTCTGAAAACACGGGGAAGCCAGCTGAGAGGCATGAGAGAGGCCAAAAAAAAGGAGTTTCTTTCACAGCACTTTGGCTCTTTCTTATGCTACCGTACTAGTTGGCATGGCGATGAACGGCCCTCATAATGGCAGCAGCTGGGGGTGATGTGGGAGAAAGAGGAGGTGAGGGGGAGGGAGAAGCAGGGGCACAGGCAGGGGTGCATCTACATGTTACGTAACACCGAAGACCGGCTGGCCTTCAGCAAACTGCCCCACTTGTGGAATTTGCATATCTATCAACTTGTGCAGCGTGTGTGGTAGTGCTGTATATCAAAAGGTTTTTATTTGTGCATGAATGTGTGTATGTTGCTCTCCGTTTATCTATTGAAGCCTTGTTTTCTCTTTTCCTCCCCTCAGGTCCTTCGTACCCATGTGATGGTGCGTGTTGGAGGGGGCTGGGACACATTAGAGCACTATTTGGACAAGCATGACCCGTGTCGCTGCGCTGCTTTCGGTGAGGTCACTTCCTGTTGCCCAGCAGCCCCTTACAAAACAGCTTAATTGTTGTGTCTCCGTGTTGCATAATTCATAATGCATTTAAGATCATAAACAATAAAAAGTGATTCACATCGGATGCACTATGTTCAGACTGGGAGCAGACACTGGGAAGGTCAGCAATGTTGAGAAATACTGCTTGTCATACAGTCCTAATAACTATAAATACGGTAATTTGATTATAGATAATTTCATTTCACTAGGAATGTCAATCGATTAAAATATTTAATTGTGACTAATTGTATAATTGTCCATGATTAATCGCGATTAATCACACATTTTTTATCTGTTCAAAAAGTATTAATACTCTTATCAACATGGGAGTAGACAAATATGCTTGCCTTATGCAAACATATGTATATATTTATTATTGGAAATCAATTAACAACACAAAACAATGACAAATATTGTCCAGAAACCCTCACAGGTACTGCATTTAGCATACAAAATAGGCTCAAATCATAACATGGCAAACTGCAGCCCAACAGGCAACAACAGCTGTCATTGTGTCAGTGTGCTGACTTGACTAGGAGTCGCCCCAAACAGCATGTGATTATCATAAAGTGGGCATGTCTGTAAAGGGGAGACTCGTGGGTACCCATAGAACCCATTTTTATTCACATATCTTGAGGTCAGAGGTCAAGGGACCCTTTTGAAAATGGCTATGCCAGTTTTTCCTCACCAAAATTTAGAGTAAGTTTGAAGCGTTATTTAGCCTCCTTCACATTGAGCTGGTATGACTTGGTCGACACCAATGGATTCCTTAGGATCTAGTTTTATGATATCTTAAAGAAATTAGTGTTAAACTCAACTAAAATTAGTGGCGTTAAAACAAATTTGCGTTAACGCCTTATTATTGCGTTAACTTTGCTTTTGTCGACTGATTTGACATTGTTACATTGCTCAGCAACAATCACTCACCCTGCTTCATACTGAACCCTGACCAAAATTACTTCCAGCCAGGAAATTTAGGTCTGCAAAATGATGCAAGTTTGTAATGGAAAATGTGAAGTCACCCTGACTCCGTAATTCCTCTCCTGCTACCTTATCCCACAACACATCTGTGCAGCAACACAAAGACCTATTTTTGCTTATATAAATCCTAACCATTCAACGTTAACACTCACTTTGATTAGCAGCACAGAGCACAGTGATACATGCCTGTGCTGGGTGAGACCACCCCTCCTTATCTGCTGCTGAAGTGATGATGTCAAGGGCCGAGCCTCTGACTCTGGACAGCTGACACTTGCTGAAACACACAAATCATAATTGGTGCTACATTTCTAACCACAAGCGGCCATGTTGAAAATCATAGAGTATTATCTGATTACAGACATATGCCTGTTGTGTTCTATAAATGTTCTCCCTAAATGGTGGGATCATCTCTCTAGTCGGCTCGTATCACAAGTAAGGTCCTATCTATCTCTGGCTCAGGGAAGCATGTTATCTGCTGCTGCTATCTAAGAGCTTGATGACATTGATGTGGTTAGCTATGATATATTTCTGGACCTCTAAATCACTTGTATCCTTGTTGATTGTACAGGCTTTAACACTTGTTATCCATGTGTCTCCATAGCCCACCGCTACCACCAGGCTAAAGCCAGCGGCCAAGGTCAGGGCGGCCATAGCAAGTCCTCGAGCGCCCACTCCTCCCGCTCCACCAGCCCAGGCCCACACTGGCGAAACGATGGCATCGCACCTTACAAACCACCTGACAGGCGCTCCTTGGAGCCCCCCTCCGCTCCGTGTGCCTCCTCTTCCTCCTCAACGCGGTCCGGCCGCTCTCAGAACCCCTCCGCCCCCACCGAGCTGGACTCCGGTGCAGCACGCAATCTGCTCCCGCGGCCGCCACGAGACCGCTCAGAACCCCGCCACTTTAATCCTCTCAGGTGAGAGTGCGTTCGTCGAGTGTGCGGATCAGTGTGTTTACCTTGATAAGAAATTAATCCCTCACAAGTAGCCTGGCAGGTCACACTCAGTGTTTGCCGGTTGCTCTTTTGCGCACACAGATGACCCGGCAGACAGAAAGGCACACACACACACACACTCACACAGAAAGAACTGGGAATATACACAACAAAAACACATGCCAGAAAGCCACAGATTAGACCAGAGCAGATTTATCTAATCTCAGGTGACATTGCCCAGATAAACCCGTCTCACGCAGCCACCCTACAGCACTCACTAGAGACTACAAGATGGACACCAAAACATACTCAGCTCTCTTTTCCCCCACTCTCCTCTCTTCTACTTTCATCCAGTTAATGAGACTATCGACTGCCTAAAGATGTCTGTGATTCTGTGCGAGCTGTTGCCTAAGCCTTTCTTCTCTTGCCATGGCAAACAGATGGTCTGAATTAGTATGAAGCCAGTGACAAATGAAACCACACATCAGTTTTTCTCTTTGTGATATACTTCTGAAGCAGCGTCCATGCTGGTGGCATCAGAGCCAGAGTTGTGGCATGTTAAGGCCACTATAAGTGTCTCTTTCTGTGGGATATAAAGACAATAACATCTGCTTATGTTCTTCATGAAGCTAGTGAAAGGTTATGTTGGTCACATACCTTCCCTATATGTCAGAGAGTGAAGGCGCCATTGTTTAACACAATTTGGAGCTGAATGGTGGTTTACTTTGGCCTCTATCCAAATGTGTGGCTCATTTCTGTATTGAGCGACGGCTCAGACCAGACGTCAGGGCAACAGCTCATACGAATTAACCCTGTGTGGGTGGGGCATCCTGTTTCAAGTGCGCCAGACTAGATGAAGACTAATCTGACAACTATCCCCAGACAACTGTTCACAGCTAACTAGGGAAGTAGGTCAACAGGTGGGCTCCATGCAGGAGAGGTAGCACGCCTGAATATATTCAAATCTAATTGTAGAATGTAGATAACTGTAGAAGTCCGGTGTAAAAAACACTAATTAAAGGTACAACCTAAATGAAAACAGACAGGTCTTTTAATGCATAGACTCTAGACAACAATTTAATACACTGTTTCTGACTCTGAAAGTTTCAGCTACAACAGAAATATTTGTAAATCTTGGGGTAAAAGCAGTGGGCAACATCCGTAAAATGAAGCCAATGCTGAAGTGCCTTAAACCTGCATTCTTTCTAATAGCCAGCAGGGGGCAACTCCTCTGGTTGCAAAAAGAAGTCTGATTGTATAGAAGTCTATGAGAAAATTACTCTGATTTATTACCTCAGTAAACATGACTTTATGGTTTCAAGTCTTCTTCAATACAGCATGATGTTCATTTGAGAAATTATGGTCCCATTTAGAGTCAAATAGATCATAAAGCAGAGTATGCTTTAGGGCGTGGCTACCTTGTGATTGACAGGTCGCTACCATGGCGTCGTCCGGTCTGGGAGTTGTCGTTTTCGTCTTAGAATTTTAACCCTTTCACAGTGTGTTTTCAGTTCATGAAAGATAAATATAACCTTTTTGGTCGCCTGAAAATGTTTTATTCAGCGTTCAGTTGTGCTTAGCTCCAACCTCTCGTGTCAATTCTGGTTGCAAACATGGCGACGGCAAAAATGCCAAACTCGAGGCTTCAAAAAGGCAGTCCACAAATCAATGGGTGACGTCACGGCGACTACGTCCACTTCTTATATACAGTCTATGGGCTAATATAATATACTCTATACAGGCAAATATGCTCTATCATGATAAGTTGAGAAACAGACCAAATGCTATTTTCACACCTAGATAAAGGATTATATGTGTGAGTACATCCTAAATATTCATAGTCAAACAAATAAGACACCCTCTACTGGGTATTCAAATGTCTAATTTATAATACATACTTTATTGATCTATGCTCATCAAATCTATCTAGATTTGTTCTTCCTGTAAGTGAAGCAGGAGCTGATTATACAGTTGAACCTGATGGTGCGTGACAGTGGAGTGTCTGGTTGAGAAGGGGCAATGATATGTGTTGGGTTAGAAAATCTCCATAATGTTTGTAGTATTAATATGAATATAAATTTCTCTTTGTGTCTCTCTACATTGTAGGAATAAGGACACAAAGTTGCCAGTGACAAGACGTCTATCTGGAGACAGTGACTCCTCTACAACCTCCTCTAAGGGAGGAGGAGGAGGAGGAGGAGGAGGAGGGGGACGTCTTTCTCTGGGTGGTGCCTCACGGCGCTCTGGTGATGAGGTAGTCCTGATGGTCAATCGCAAGGAGGGGAAGCATGTGATTGAGAGGCCCGGAGCTGGAGATAAGACCCCATCCCTGCGTACCTCACTGCCCCGCGCACGCAGCCAGTCTCGGGAACGTGCCGCTCTCGCTCCAATACTGAAACCGAACCCGCCACAAGGATCCGCCGATGGATCGCGAACATCCCGTACAGAGAGAGGCCGCTCCCTCGGAAACGAGGGCCCGAGGAGGCTCCATGCTCCGCGTTCCCAGAGCCAGACTAAGTTAACTAGCCGTACTCGGTCCGGTGACGCCAGCCCGGGACCCGCTTCCTGCTACAGAGACCCTCAGCCCCCACCCCCAGACAGACGAGACGACCTTCGTGCAAAACAACTGCCCCCAGCCTCTCCCAGAATAGGTGGTGGGTTCACCAAGAGGTCGTCCTCATGCTCTAACTCACCTGTTAAAGGGGTCCAGAACAACAACAGCAGCCCCAGCAAAAAGACTATAACTACCCCCAGACCTCCTGCCCCTCGTTCACCCTCCCTAGGAAAAAGCAGACTTCTGCCGCCAGTCGGAGGTCGACGTTCGCCTCACTCAACTCCCCGCAACTCTCACCATCACGCTGCCCGCTCCCCTCGGACGTCACAGGGCCCTCGCTCTGCTGGGCGAGGCCACCATAGGAACTGGTCTGGCCTGGAGCGCCAGCAGCCCGAGGCGGAAGGACCGGGCCTCGGCTTCCAGATGCTGCCAACGCTAGACCCTGAGAAGGAGCAGGACCTATATCGCAGCTTTGAGGCTGAGTTTCTGGCCAATACCCAGAATGCTAGAGGAGTGTCTTGTAGAGTGCCAGGAGGAGCGACGCTGCAAGGAGCTGGGACACATCCAGTGCCAGCTGATCCTAACGTCACTGACTCTGCCTACTCCTCCTCTAACTCCTCCAACTCCTCCCTGAATGTGGGAGCAAAGATAGGAGCTCTGCCTGACCTCAGGGAATCCAAGAGAACTAATCCCCGTCACTTCCCACTGGAGGACCCCTTAAATTTACTTTATGGACACAATTCTGGAGGACCACACAACTTTGGTCAAGGAGAGCCTGAGCACTGGGGGGAGCGTGGAGGGGGTCTCAAGAAGCTCCCAGCCATCTGTAGCTCCATCGAGGAGAGGGTACCTCCATCTTCTCTGCCTGGTCTTGTAGACACAGATAGTCTGATGAATCAGGTCCCCTCACAGCCTGCGTTCCCCTGTAGGAATTTGAATGGAGACCATGGAGGTTGTCCTCCCACAGGGGGGCTGACAGGTCAGCAGGATCAGCTCGGCTGGGGCACAGGGCCTGAAGGAGATGTTCCTCTGGAGAATCACCAGCCTAACTTACCTTACGACCTAGAAAACGGTGACGGCAGCGATGACCTCCCGCCCCCGGAGGCTTGTCCGTCACCCGTACCCCTTCCCCCCTCTGAGGACTGCTCCTTCCAGGATTCTTCGAGTGAAACCTCCTCCATGTGCTTCAGCCTGAGCGAATCACGCTCAGAAACGCCCCCACCGTCTTCGCCCCTGGCCAACGGGGACACTAACGGAGAAGGGCCGCAGACTAAGAAAGGGCAAAAGAAGACAGACAGCGTTGCCCCTGTCTCTAAGCACAAACTGAGAGGCAAGATGAGGCCTCGCACTGACAACAGGCCAGAAAACAGCCCCTCACGTATCCCCACACCGGTCAGCTACAGAGATCTACAGGCTCACGATACGTTTTCCCCGAACCACACCCCACCGATGTCCCCTCAGAGCTCGCGCTCTACCGGTCGTCCAGCCACATGCAAGGGCCTGCACCAGGCCTTCGCCGATATGATCCATCCTCAACCACGTTGCCCAGCCATGGGCAACAAAGATTGCTCCTACCCTGGACAGTCAGGGAGCCTGGACACTGAAGCTTGGATGTAGCACAGATGACACCGGGGGGTTGTTGTCATGAACTTTGACTACTGTGTAAAAAGACTTGAGATTGGGCTATAGACTGTTTTCATTGCATGTCTAACACTCCTTCTTTTTCACTTAGTTTCTCCCCTGCAGGGGGCTCACGTTGCTTTTATGTTGCACTCAAGCCAAATTATTTATTACCAAAGGAATGGTCTTTAATATTACTTTTACTGTAATTTTAATGTGTGCATGGGGATGCTTTTGCCAATCATAAGGTGTTTTTTTTTGTGTGAAATTCTCATGGTTGATACAGAGAGATCGAGAGAGAGCATATGTGCTGCCATGTGCCCCGCTGAGGGGCATGGTGAAGTGCCAGGGATTTAAAGCTGCAACTCTATAAACAGTGTAAACACTAAACCTTTAGTCAGATGGATTGGCTCCCTCTTGTGGTTTGCCACAGCATCTCTGCTTGCCTTGTTAGTCAAAGTACTGGTATGATGACTGTGATATGTTCAGTCTCTCCACATTAGTGGTCTTCATATATACTCACATTTACAATATACTAATAGGTAACATAGACAAAGGTTCCCACATCATTCCTCTGACTTTATGGACACTACATGCACTACCAATCTCTGTACAGTTGTATGTTGTTATTAATGTCACCTCTTCACAACAACTGATGTAGTCGAGATAGTTTTAAAATGCTTAATGTGTTACAGGTTTTAAATATTATGTTAAATGCAGTAAAACATTTTAACTTTATTTGTACTTTTAAGTGGATTAATTGTAAAAAAAAAAATAAAAATACAAGGAGGTTGTGTCATTGCCACTGAAACAGAAATGTTGGGAGCTCCTCCTCTGACCAAACTGTACTCTGGAATACAACACTACACATAAATACAAAAGTCATAGGTTAGGAGAATGAATGTGTAAATACATGTTGATGTGCTCACTAACAGACGTGGGTATTTTGTATATAAAAGGCATTGAATAATATACAGATTAATGTACATATTCACTGTAATCAGTTCTGTGCTGCCTTAGCTATGCAATGTTGGTGTTGGTGAAATGCCTTGACGATTCCCTTTGCCTTAAAAATGTATTAGCAGGTTAGTTTTTGAATGTTTTTGCTCACTAAGATCTATTCGGTAACACTACATTGCCATCATTAACTGTTTATGATAATAGAAATTGGAGAGTTTAAGTGTGGAATTAAGTAAGGAATATTGCCAATTTTAATCTTACATTATAATTGATGTAGGTGTACAATTCATGATAAAGATGTATAATTTATTGCCTCTGAATCCTATTAGTTGTTTTGAAATACAAGAAGCCAGATAACCTACTTAGCAACGAAACAACACGATCTGTGGTGACATCTAGTGGCTAAAGAAAGACATGTTTTATTCACAGTAAAAAGAGATTCTGTTTTCTTTTTTTGGTATGACATGTTCTGATGCGAATTAGAGCCAATAACAATGGAATAATGAGGGGATGTTTGATGGATGAAGAATGACTTTGACTTGAGTGTCTGAATGTGTGCAACAGTGCATGAATAATAGATGCTGTAACTGGATATTAGCGCTCTCTTGTATGAGAGGCCACACCCCAGCGACAGTACTTCTGTTTTTTGGTATTACACAGGTGTGGACTTTGTAAAATATATTTGAAAGTGGGAAAAGTTTGACTTGTTGTCAATTAAGAGAAGTTTGTTTTTGATGTGTTTACAATGGTTTTGATAAATCTCTCCCAGAGCAGAGATTGTGGCGACAATGTCAGTAAAAGAAGAAGCAACATTTGTGGATAACATCTTTTTGCAGAGCACTGACACAGTAAATGGAAAAAAAAGAGAGGAGTGTGCATATATTTGTGTACATACGGTATGAGAATATGTACAGAGTTGGAGTGAAGAGGGGAGTGATGTAGGTCTAATTTATTTATTTATGAAATCAAGTCTCACTGGGCTCAAGTGACATCTGTGTCCCAAGTGCTGTTAAATGAGTGTTTAGGGCCCACTGATGGACAAACATCAGGCATTTAAAGTTTATTTTCTCAACAAGTAAAGAGACATAATCCATTAGCAATATTGCCAGTTTAAAAACTGGTGTGAAACAGACAAACTAAACATATTCGGTCTCTTTTATATTCAGAGATATTAATTAAGTAATTTGATTTAATGCAACCTCTTCATTGCTACAAAATAATGTATGACGTGTCAGTATTGTTAGAGCTACATACGTAGCTGGTTATCATTTTCACCTGTATAAACAGAGTTTTACATTCAATCTAATTGTTTTAAATTGAAATTAGTTTCGGCTTATTTGAAGACATTTGCATTTTGATCAACTGGTGTTTAAAATCAACCAGTTATGTGAACTGTGACTTCATGCAAACATTTCGTTATCAATCACAGAAAGAGTGATTGTCCTCATAATCTTGCACAACTTTGCAAATTTCATGAATCTCTCTCTCTCCTTCTCTCTTTCCCTAATCAGCGAAATCTGAATGTTCATGATTTGACAATTTCTCGTCTGCTAATGTTATTTTCACTAAAACTTGTGTTAAATGTACAGATTGCTTGACATTGTGGAACTTGTATGTATGAAATAGCAATACTGCAACATTTCACAGTTTTTTTGAAGTTGAAAATGCTGTCAAGTTGTTCTTGTAATAAATATTTTCCTCTGAAGTTTGTGAATTATCTCTGATCAATTTTTCATTTAGGTTTTGGCCACACACAGCGGTGTGCAGAACCGACAGGGTTTGGATTTGGATGAAGTTGTGAAGTGCCTGTTTGAGAAATCCAAAATGTGAACATGGATAATGACAATAGTATTCTTCATGCACAATGTGATTTACTAACTTTTTGTACATTAATTTTTGTTGTATAAGATGCAAGACACTGTGTGTAATCCCCCCATTTGTCCAGTTGACTAATATCTGATGATCTCTTTGTGCAGATTTTGCTCCCAGAAGTGAAAAAATGCAACAAAACTGAATGCCCTATACGATGCCGTGTCTTGGAGTATGTGCAGAATGGGAATACTGAATACTGTTTTCCTTAAAAATCATCATCTCCCCATTTGTTGGGAAGATAATGCAATTTTTAGTGATTTGACCTATACTTAGACAGTTTATTTGGTAAAATAACCAAATTAAAATGAATGTTGTCTAATGCAACAATCATACCTTTTTGAAAGTGTGATTTTTGTTTAAAACCTTTTTCGAGAGGTGTTGATTCAACGTTGTGGTCATTTTAGAGGCAGCTTGTGGTGCTGTTGCGTTCTACTGTTTATAATATTTAGTCTGATTTAAATGGATGGACAAAATAAAAGAAACACATCCAGTTTTAACACAGTGTAAATTGATATATAAGGCTTGGACAAAATATTAGAAACACCTCTCATTATAACATAATTCATTTGCAGGGTTTAGACTGTATGATGTACTAAATAAACTGGCAACTGAGTATATTACCACAGAACCTAATTATGTTGTTCTCTCAGTAACTCTTTTATAATCATGTATTCAAATTATTTCACAGGTTACATTTAATATTTTATCAACTAATCTTGATGTTGTCGACTTTGGAAATTGTCCACAATTTCTGGAAAGTGCTGAAAAGAGCATATATTGCGGATATAAATTATTTAGTCTGATTTAAATGGATGGACAAAATAAAAGAAACACCTCCAGTTTTAACACAGTGTAAATTGATATATAAGGCTTGGACAAAATATTAGAAACACCTCTCATTATAACATAATTCATTTGCAGGGTTTAGACTGTATGATGTACTAAATAAACTGGCAACTGAGTATATTACCACAGAACCTAATTATGTTGTTCTCTCAGTAACTCTTTTATAATCATGTATTCAAATTATTTCGCAAGTTACATTTAATATTTGATCAACTAATCTTGATGTTGTCAACTTTAGAAATTGTCCACAATTTCTGGAAAGTGCTGAAAAGAGCATATTGTCAATATAATTTATAAGGCTTGGACAAAAATATTACAAACACCTCTCATTATAACATGATTCATTTGCAGGGTTTAGACTGCATGATGCACCAAATGAACTGGAGTATATTACCACTGTATCCACAGAACCTAATTATATTTTTCTCTCAGTAACTCTTTCATAATAATGTATTCAAATTATTTCACAAGTTACATTTAATATTTTATCAACTAATCTTGATGTTGTCAACTTTGCAAATTGTCCACAATTTCTGGAAAGTGCTGAAAAGAGCATATAATGTGGATATAAATTATTTAGTCTGATTTAAATGGATGTACAAAATAAAAGAAACGCCAGTATATTACCACTGAACAGAACAGAACCTAATTATGTTGTTCTCTCAGTAACTCTTTTATAAGTATGTATTCAAATTATTCTATTATATATATATATATATATAATTATAAATATAATTATATATATATATAATTATAAGTTACATTTAATATTTTATCAACTAATTTTGATGTTGTCAACTTTTTGAAATTGTCCACAATTTCTGGAAATGCTGAAAAGAGCATATTGTAGATATAGTTGTTTGCTTTGAACATAGATATATATATATAATTATATATATATATATATATATATATATATATAATCACAAGTTACATTTAATATTTTATCAACTAATCTTGATGTTGTCAACTTTTTGAAATTGTCCACAATTTCTTGAAAGTGCTGAAAAGAGCATATTGTGGATGTAGTTGTTTGCTTTGAGCAGATATATATATATATATAATTATAAATATATATATATAATTACAAGTTACATTTAATATTTTATCAACTAATCTTGATGTTGTCAACTTTTTGAAATTGACCACAATTTCTAGTTGTTTGCTTTTAGCAGATATATATATATATATATATATATATATATATATATATATAATTATAAGTGCTGAAAAGAGCATAATAGTAGTTTGCTTTGAGCATGCATATATATATATATATATATATATATATATATATATATATATATATATAATTATAAGTGCTGAAAAGAGCATAATAGTTGTTTGCTTTGAACAGCTATATATATATATATATATAAATATAATTATAAGTGCTGAAAAGAGCATAATAGTAGTTTGCTTTGAGCAGCCTCCTCTGGATGAGAGCTGACGCGTCTCGTGTGTTGTCAGACGTTATAGTGTGTGAAGGCGGAAGTGAGTTCGGTGGGAGGAGACGGAGGCCATCACAGCAGCTCTACTACCTACCAGCACCACAGCCTGTCACGGTAAGGTGTTTCTGGGGAGATTTACTCTCCAAACTCAGTGTGTGGCGAGTCTAATTTTAACTCCAGAAGGTAGGCTAATTGGTTGGGTAAGGATTAAACCAGGCCGGTAGATTAAGAGCTTACCTAGCCTTCCTCTAAGCCGGTAGTCAGAAGGTCATCATGTCTCAGTAGAGAGTAACAGCAGCGAGCTGACACTGACAGCAACACTGCACCAACACAGCTAGCAGCTAGCTCCACTCTCATTCATCTAACTACTGCACAAACATGCAGGAATGGGCCAATCAGTTATGCGTGAGTAAATGCTCGAATAGCATCGTTAATGTGCATTAACTTAACTAACTTAACCCGTCACGTGTTTATAGTTTTAACTGTAATTAAACACTCTGGAGGTTGCTATGCTACCGTTAGCTTCACGGTTAGCCTGATGCTAACCAGCTAGCCTCTACTGTTTGGTTAAGTTAGAAGTATTAACTTAAAGTCAGTCAGTGTGAAGTACTTTTATTGTTAGTCTGTGAACTATTTAAGTGTTTACTGTGAGTTCAGTGTCAGTATGGTGTGGTTAGCAGCGTGAATTATCGTCAGGTGTATCGTCTTGTTAGCTTCAACGTTAGCTTCGTCGTCAGTTTGTGGCTAACAGCTCGTCTGGTGTTGACAGCTAACTAGCTACATGAAGATCAGTGAATAATAATGATAAACTGATATGTTAGATTAATGAAACACTCTGTTTCCTAGATGCAGTTCATTGTTATTAATGGTTAATAAGTGATAGGCCTCTGTCATTCATTTAGACTTGGTGTCAAATAACTTGTCAACATCACTCCCTGCTAAACTAAACTCAATCTATGTTCTTGTGTATATATTTCTTATACTTTGTGTTTCCTTGTAACCAGCATTCAAGAATTTCATTGTACAGGAAAACAGTTTATAAGACAAAAAATGTCATGATCAATGTTTTTGAGTAAATCCTGGTTTTATTTCCCCTCTAGCTGAATAATGTTTCACTTTTTTATCTTTTCTGCTAACATCGTTGTTCCTGCAAGTTTCACTATATTAGTTCAACCTTATTAGGATAACACAATCAGTCAAATTAATGAAAGGCTAATGATGTTATTACCTATGATAATGATATATTTTTTTACTGAGATGCCATCTGTTTCTGCCAGGGACTAGCTACATCAATATTAGTATTGTGGTGATAGAGTATTATTATAATAATAATGCACACAGTGCACTTTCATAGACTAAGCTACTGGAGTTACCCTGCACTATATTCATTTTTAACAGTCTCTTCTGCACTATATTCACTTTTTTTAATGTTGACAGCTAACTATTTACACGAAGATCAGTGAAGAATAATGATAAACTGATATGTTAGATTAATGAAATGCTCTGTTTTCTAGATGCAGTTCATTGTTATTAATTGCAAGTTAATTAGTGATAGGCCTCTGTCATTCATTTAGACTTGGTGTCAAATAACTGTCAACATCACTCCTCCCTGCTAACATCATTGTTCCTGCAAGTTTCACTATATTAGTTCAACCTTATTAGGATAACACAATCAGTCAAATAAATGAAAGGCTAAAGATGTTGTTACCTATGATAATGATATCTTTTTTTTACTGAGATGCCATCTGTTTCTGCCAGGGACTAGCTACATCAATATTAGTATTGTGGTGATAGAGTATTTATTATAATAATAATGCACACAGTGCACTTTCATAGACTAAGCTACTGGAGTTACCCTGCACTATACTCATTTTTAACAGTCTCTTCTGCACTATATTCACTTTTTAATAGTTGTGTATCACAGCTGTTACCCTGCACTATATTCAGTTTTAACAGTTTTCTTCATCTCCTTGTATTTTTATATCTGGTATTTTTTTTGTACTTTGCACTACTAACTTTTTACTGCCTTTTTACTAACATGTTTTTACGCTATGGAGCTGTGATGCTGGAAACTTGAATTTCCCTCGGGATCAATAAAGTTACTATCTATCTATCTATCTATCTATCTATCTATCTATCTATCTATCTATCTATCTATCTATCTATCTATCTATCTATCATAATCATGATATAACATAACAATACATGATGGCCCTTATCAGTGTGTTGTCCTTAACATTAACAACAGAAAATGCTCACTGTATATTCAGGGCAAAACTAAACTTAATCTATTTTCTTGTATATATTTCTTATACTTTGTGTTTCCTTGTAACCAGCATTCAGAGTGGAAGGCAAAGGAAGAATTTCATTGTACAGGGAAACTGTGCATATGACAATAAACGCTTTGTCTTGACTTGAAAAAGACAACAGAAAGAGTCCATAAGACAAAAAATTTCATGGTCAATTTTTTTTAGTAAATCCTGGTTTTATTTCCCCTCTAGCAGAATAATGTTTCACTTTTTAATCTTTTCTTTTGGGTTAAACTGAGCAAGCATTCCCTTTAACTTAAGCACTATTGCTCAAGTTTGACAGCAGGAAATATTGTTGCGTAAATGGGAGACGATCCTTTGCAGAGAGGCACTGCACCAAGAGTGGAAATCACCAACAGGAAGCACATAGTACATTCTGCAGAAGTGAAGAGATATGGTTGGTCACATACATGCTGTCCAACAAGATTCATGTTTAAAGAGGAGACATTAGTGTATTTTTTCTTAGCAAAATCCGTTGTTTTCTTCTCTCTGACAGATCTCTGCCATTTGTGCAGGAGAAGACAGGAATTCCTTTCTTTTCCCTGTGCTTGCACTTCTAGTGTTTCCTGTTGCTCTTGTGTTGCTCCAAGTTTCCATTCAGGAAAAGATTTCACAGTCATCTTTCTCACCCTCTCTTGTCTTTTGCAGGAGAATCGACAATTTGGATCCAAGATGACGGACTCCAAGTACTTCACTACTACCAAGAAAGGTCAGACAACTGATTTGTTAATTCATAAGATAAATGATTTAACATGTAAAACTCTGTGACAAGTTACAGGTTTCTTAATATAATCATTTCTCAATCATTGCATTATTTCGTGGTGTTTTTTATTGTTGTGGTTTGTGCCTTTTGTGGCATAGTCAGCTGGGTGGTGCTGAATTGTTATCTCTGCAAAGGGAGACCTTGTCTTTTGTAATTAAAATAGTTTAATTAACTTGAGATATCAGTGCTTTCAGGGCAACATGATGTGTGACATCTTCATTATCATACGAGCTATGAAGCCAAAGATGCTTACTCAATTCAAGATTTTAAGATTTTCTCCAGACATATATGCATATTCTGTTGAAGTTTGAGGTGCTGAATATATATAACCAAAAATGTAACTAAAGATGTTATCATCACCCTGCTTTGTAATGACGTTGTTGCCAAGAACTGAACAGCTCTGGTTATTGTAAATCAGATTAGACATGTTGAGCATTAGCTGTCAGTGATTTATCGGTCCTGCTGTGCCTCCTGTTGTATTTGTGTGGCTCTTCTCACATGACCCAGTACTGTGCATGTTCCCACACATGGGGCTTTGGAATTGTAAACAGATGCTTAGGAGTGATGGTGTATAGACTTCTTATATTTGTTAGGATTGCTTGAGGCATGAGAGCATATTTTTTTTCAGTATGTGCTTTTTCTGTGCATCTGCCCGATGTCGCTGTGTGTGCAGTCTGTTGCTAACATCTTAAAGGAGATTTGGAGTGATTAGTGGTTTACAATGTCTGGGAAACTCAAAGTAGGTACACTCAAATTTAAGCCCAAAATTGACAGTGTATGTTTAGTAGTGACACTATGTACTGAAATGTAAACTAATTAAGGTTGAGAATCTTTCAGTTTTGAATAAAGCAACAACCCCCCCCCCTGAAAAATCAAATCAAGTAAAAATGACATATGAATGTCTCTCTTATATATTTTTCTATTTCGTTTCTATCGTGTTATAGGCTAGGCCTATATTTATTTCTTTTTCTCTATAATTTCACTTAAAACTGTTATGTTCATTTTGCACTCAAGTTTTTTAAATTACAATATACTCATTACTTTCATTTGTCAAGTATTTAATTCACACAGCAGTACACAAAATAGACTTCACCGTGTGGCTATTTCATATGGACTATTTATTTATTGAATTACCAGAAAATGTGCTATATCGTGATATATATATATACTCTATCGTTATCGAGATATGAGATGACCTACATTATGATAGAAGATTTTGGCCATATTGCCCAGTCCTAATTGGCATCTCCACTATCAGAGAGATCAGCATGTGACCAGTTCATGATATTAATAAGAATATTTTTTTGCCTTAGATATATGTACTATGATACAAAAGTATGCAGAATTTCATGTAATCAAGTACGTAAACACGTAAATTAAGAACCTCAATACCAAGTTTTGTTGTGTAAGTTGATAAAAGATCATATTGAATAATCGGTTTAGCCCTACTCATCAACAGTCAGGTAACATGACTTTTGCACATTTGCCATGTTATTGGAGCTGTAATTCTGCTGCTGTCCAGCTACTAATAATGCCAAATGAGCACGTCCTGCTGCAGCTTTGTAATAAAAACTTTCTATCATTTGAGCACCAGAAGACTTATAAGGTGCAGCAGTTATTGAAAGTGTCTCCTTCGTCACCAAAGTCAGTGATGTGCTAACTCATCGTTAAATAAAAACATCAAGATATGGGCAATATTTTATCTTAGATATTGCAAGGGAAGAATGGTAGAAGAAGCAGCAGCCACAGTGAGCTGGTTACACAATAAATGCGGAAGAAGGTGATGGGGGCTTAAAAAAATCACTCATGCAGTCTATATCAGGATGGTTGCTTGCAGCATGTGCACATAAACCCCTGACAACCAATACCACCCACTAGTATCAGAAACTGCTGGGAAAGAGGTCAATGTTAGCTGCAGAGTACTCCTTCCCACCCCCCTACATCACACATGGATTACATGATGTGTGATTGCCCTTTTTCTGTTGTGTGTACAGGGGAGATCTTTGAGCTCAAGGCAGAGCTAAACAGTGATAAGAAAGAGAAGAAGAAGGAGGCTGTGAAGAAGGTTATTGCATCCATGACAGTTGGCAAGGATGTCAGGTGAGTCAGGTGTCCGAAACATCCACACTTGAATAATGCACTGTAACAAATCACCCTCCATCTTGAGTCGGTAGTAATATATAACACCTTGTCCCTCCTTCAGCGCTCTGTTCCCAGATGTTGTGAACTGCATGCAGACGGACAACCTGGAACTGAAAAAGCTGGTCTACCTTTACCTGATGAACTATGCCAAGAGTCAGCCAGACATGGCGATCATGGCTGTTAACACCTTTGTAAAGGTAAAGCTCAATCTGTCATTAATGTGTACAAACTATATCAAATGACCAATTCATAAATTATCATTCAAGTGCTGTAATCAGTGCAATTAGAGCTTGCTTGCCTGGTACATAAAAAGATTTGTGCAGTCCTTGAGTTCTTGCACAGCTTGACATGCCAAAAATAATTTTAGTAATACAAGTATTAACAAGTGAAATCTTAATTTTATTTGGAAATTGTTAACATAAATATTATGTTTTGATTAAAATTCCATCATTTGGACGAACTCTTGGTACCAGGAAGTTTCAGACTGTGCTCATGTTATATACAGAGGGAAAGAAATGCTTGTATAGCACTGTACGATTGGGAGAATAAATATTCTCTTGCTAATTTGAACCTACTCATGCATGCTGTTTTTGACTACACTTCTCTGTGCAGCTGTGTAAAGTGACTTGTCATTATCTCTCTGAATTCAGTGAGATAATTGCCAAACCTCAAGGTATCAGTTTAAATTGAACACAGCCAACCGTATCCGTTGAAGATTGATTTTTCTTTCTTCCCTTTTATCATACTACAATAGCAGTGACATCTCAATATATGTTTTAATTCGTCACAGAATGCTAATGCAAACGAATGTTAGATGCATATAAATGTCTGTCAGATGATGTAGTATGATATAGAAATAAATGAAGAGTTGTGACCATACATGTGACCTCTCTGAACCATCCATCTAGGACTGTGAAGACCCTAACCCTCTAATCCGGGCCCTTGCTGTTCGTACAATGGGTTGCATCCGTGTGGACAAGATCACTGAGTACCTCTGTGAGCCACTGAGGAAATGTCTGAAGGACGAAGACCCGTATGTGAGGAAGACGGCCGCTGTGTGTGTAGCCAAGCTCCATGATATCAACGCCCAGTTGGTGGAGGACCAAGGCTTCCTGGACACCCTGAAAGATCTCATCTCCGACTCCAACCCCATGGTACGACTCCTTCAGGCAGCCTGCTTGCTGGCTATTGAGCCAGCCAGATTAGATTTATCACTCAGTGTGGTGACACAGCTGGCTACAAGCCCCAGCTCTGCCTGTCACTGATAAGCCATTTGCTGGCACACAAATGTTCATCATTTTGCCAGAATTGTGTTAGACCTCTTGTTTATATCTTAATGCGACTGGGGACTTCTATCTTTCTGTCAGCATTTATCTGTACTCTTGTCTCATCTTTAGGTTGTAGCAAACGCAGTGGCAGCGCTGTCTGAGATAGCAGAGTCTCACCCCAACAGTAATCTACTGGACCTGAACCCTCAGACCATCAACAAGTTGTTGACTGCTTTAAATGAGTGTACAGAGTGGGGACAGATATTCATTCTTGACTGCCTGGCCAATTACACACCTCGTGATGACCGCGAGTCCCAAAGGTAACAGAATGCACTGCCTTCATTAACACTGCATGGCATTTAGCAAACGCACCCAGTAAACACAGTCATTTCCTGCTCTCTCCCTCTCCCATCAACATCTGCTAGCATCTGTGAGCGTGTGACCCCACGGCTCTCCCACGCCAACTCTGCAGTGGTGTTGTCAGCTGTTAAAGTTTTAATGAAGTTCATGGAGATGCTGCCCAAAGACTTGGACTACTATGGCACCCTGCTGAAGAAGCTCGCCCCTCCACTGGTCACTCTCCTCTCTGCTGAGCCAGAGTTGCAATATGTGGCTCTCAGAAACATCAACCTCATCGTACAGAGACGGTAAATGTGGCGCGATGACCTGGGGATGTCTCTTTAGTATTCTTTATACTTAATGAATATCAGGCCCTTAATAAAAGCTGCATTTATTGTAGCCTTGTACATTCCAGTTGGATTCCTTTTTACCTTGTTGTATGTTGTGTTACAGTTGCCACAAATAAAACTATTTTTTTTCTTTTTAGTCCGGAGATCCTGAAACACGAGATGAAGGTTTTCTTTGTAAAGTACAATGACCCAATCTATGTCAAACTGGAGAAGCTGGACATCATGATTCGCCTAGCATCTCAAGCTAACATCGCCCAGGTAAAACACCCACAGCTGTAAAACTTCACTGTGCTGGAAAAGTTGTGAAACCATTATCTTAGAGTGTTTTTAAGAAAGCAAAAAATATTGTTCACAAGATCATCAAAGGGCACTTTCATAAGCAACATTTAGTCCATTTTAATCAACCCCTGGTGCGGTTCGTTTGGACGGTTGTGAATGCAGTAATCGTACTCCGAAATGGCTGCTTGTGTGGGCATTTGTTGAGATGGACACAGGTAAATGACAGGTTTACATGAGTGGGAGAGGACTGACCTGGACTTATGGGCCGTAGGGAACATACAGAAGAATATGCTAAATAAAGTTTACCAAAATAGTGACGTTTCTAAGGTCATTCGAGATAAACTGGAAGAGAAGGGATTCGTGCACACAGTAGATCAATGCTGAGTCAAAGTGAAAACACTTAGACATCAATAATTCAATGTCAGCAATTTCCTGCATAGAAGTGGCAGCTCTCAAGACGTAAAAGATAAATTTGCTCCTTCATACATGCCCCTCAGCAAATACATTTTTTTAATTTGGTCTGCTTTAATTTGTACACTGTGAAACCGAAACAGACTAAATAGAAAACAAACCAAAAGTATCAATTTCACTCTGATTCGGACTAGCCAAACGGATTTGAAAGCGCCCTGAGTGACACTAATGCTTGTCTGTCTCGCTGCAGGTCCTGGCTGAGCTGAAGGAGTACGCCACTGAGGTGGATGTGGACTTTGTCCGTAAAGCGGTCAGAGCCATTGGCCGCTGTGCCATCAAAGTAGAGGTGGGTGGAGATGATGTCACGCTGTCGCCAGATGTTCTGTTCTTGTCAACTATGTTGTTCAACAGTAAAGCATTAGTTTATACGATTGTTCATGTTTGCTGGTCCTTGGACTCAATCAGATCATAACACTGTAAATCATAAAGGCCACCAGTCAGGCACAGTGGTTGTATTTTTATAATGAATACAAGGTAACTCTATCGTCATGACAGTGCTGTGTTTTCATAAAACAAATTACACTACAGTTTATTACGGTTTCCATTTTGGAACAGTATACAGTACATCATTTTAAGCCTCAAGTTAAATGTATAAAGCAACTCTGTTGTTTCTAGTAATTTACATTACAAAATATTTCATATAAAATTATATAATATTTCAAAGCCTATAAGCTTTTCGTTTTAGAGGGAAAATTCCACGATTTTTTTACCCCCCTGATGACCGACAGTTGAAAACTAGTTGCAAACTAGGTGTTCCTGGTGATTTTCAAATACAATATAAGCCTGATTTATTATTAAACTGCTGATATAAGTCCTTCTCGATCATTGGAAAGTAGAGTTGTTAAAGACAGGAAGGAACAAAGAGGAACAGCTGCACAGCTTGACACTGCTGGAAAGTGTATTACCTACTCAGCAGATTTGTTGAGTAATATATGTCACAGTATGGAACTAGTTTTCTACTTAATCGTTCTGCATATATAATTTATGCATTTGTCTCTACTGTTGTTTTAATCTGCAGACCTATCATCATGACAGATTTATTTTCATCTCTCCATTCATTAGCAATCAGCGGAGCGCTGTGTCAGCACGCTGCTCGACCTCATCCAAACCAAGGTCAACTATGTGGTGCAAGAGGCCATTGTGGTCATCAAGGACATCTTTCGCAAGTACCCCAACAAGTAGGTTCCTCTTAGGCCTCAGTGTGGCCGTTTGCACAATCTTTGTTAACGCTTCATTGTCCAAATTCAGTCTTAACAGTTGAGCAATGCAGATTGTTGAGTTTGCACTTTACTTCATGCATGATACATACATCAGGAGTGGGAACTTGTGGATGCTGATATTGCTGTGAGGCTGATGTTTTATCTTCAAACAGATATATAAGGAACAAATCATCATACACATCACCTTACACCTCTATCAGTGCTTGACAAGGCACTCAGTAGGGGTGGGGGGAAAAATCGATACAGCATAGTATCGCAATATTTTGTATGGCAATATTGTATCGATACACAAACGACAAGTATCGATCTCTTATTTTAAACATCCTACGCTATTCTGTCTTTCAGAGGTTGTAGCAGGCTCAGTCTTAAAGCTAGAGTGACGATTCTGGTATCATAGGAAACTAGAAAACCTAAGGAATCAAGCGGGAAGAACGCTAAATAACGCTCCAAAGTTATGCTAAATTTTGGCAAGGACAAACTGGCATAGCATTTTCAAAGGGGTCCCTTGACCTCTGACCTCAAGATATGTGAATGAAAACTCTGAGATGAACAGAATGAAAACTGTATCTTATTAGATAAAACAGATGTTGACAAACGTAAAGTAAATCGCAATATATCTTATCGCAATACTCACAAAATGTATAAAATCGGAACAAGATCGTATCATGATTTAAGTATCTTGATAATATCGTAACGTGGGGCCTCTGGTGATTCCCAACACTTAGCACTTAGCACTCAAGTGAGCCATTTTTAAGTATTATATTGTATGACCTATTACATGCTTTGCATTGTTGTCTGCTGGTGACATTTAAGAGCTACTGTATTTAGTCACACTTATTATTATACACGAGCAGACGCCCTGACTGTTCCACTTCACTGATCCTCTTATTATTTTCTCTTGGTATTAAAATGTCAGGAGCTCATTACACAGACAAAAACTGTTTTCAGCTTGGCCTTCATCCCGAAAGGCATGCAAAAAAAGCTTTTAGAGAAGAAAATTGTCCTCAGTAACACAGAGAGTGGACAGCCCTTAAAATCCTGCAGCCGGTCAAAGGTCAGGCAGATTCGTCTGGAGCGTGACTCCTGCTGTGGATCCAGCAGAGTGGATTCATGTGCGAGACAGAAACCTCTCCCACACAGTCAGCAGTAGACCATCACCGTGGAGTCGTGAGTCTCTGAGGCTTTGAAAACTTTCCAGCTGGGCATGTCTCAAGCCTTGTAGCTATATGAGTCACTACCTACTCAAACTTCTGCCTTTTCTATTAATTAGACATCAACTGAATCTTTCTGCCTCGACATATCTTATAATAAACGCATTATGTAAATGAAATGCCTCAACAACATGAATTTGTCAACCACTGCAGAAAACATCAGTGAAAGATCCAAAGATCAATCCAGAGCTAAAAGGACAGTGAATATTGGATTTACATTTGTCAGAGTGCCAGAACACACAACTCCAAAGTAATGCTGCTAATGTTGCTCTGAGTGTGCTGCAGGTGAAAGTAGGCAGTTGTGTGCTAACATGTTTTATAAGCCGGGGACATGTGGTGGCTGTTTATCCGACAGCGTGTTTTACCGTTTTATTTTCTGTCCCCCTTTTTCATAAATAGATCAATGAAGTTGTATGTAAATTATAGTAATTTGCTCCACGTGATTGTTTAATTTCTTTGTTTCTCCTAATACAGTTGCAATATTTGAGTGCATATCATGTTGTTTTTTGTGACTGTTTCCAGGTATGAGAGCGTGATCGCCACCCTGTGTGAAAACCTGGACTCCCTGGATGAGCCGGAGGCACGTGCCGCCATGATCTGGATTGTGGGAGAGTACGCTGAGCGCATTGACAACGCTGATGAGCTGCTGGAGAGCTTTTTGGAGGGTTTCCATGATGAAAGCACTCAGGTGTGTTTAGGGGAGTGTGGGGAGGTTGTTAGAAAAGTTGGAAATCCATTTTTAATGGTAGTGGCACCAATAATTTGCAGCGAGTGCTGGCAGTAAGTAGCACACATTGGTTTCTGTAGTTGGAAATAATTAAAGTCATTGGAAAGCTGCTGCAGAGCAGTGGGAACGGAGGTGACAAGCCCTACACAAATGCAGTACTACTACAGAGAACCGGTCTTATTTAAATGACAAAACCTGTGGTACTGTGAGAGAAATTAAAGAATCTTTAGATGAATAATATATGTAGTTTTACTCAGATGAACCGTGCTTAATAAAATGTAATGGTAATAATGGTAACACTTTTTATATCTGGCTCAGACACACATTGTTTAGAGAAGCCAGCCTTTACTTTGGAGAGTGTTCAGCCACAGTTCGTTGTGGGATTACAACAGGCTCTACTTGGTTAGACACTTCCCCTAAGTAATAGATCGGTTCCCATATTATTGCCTTGGAGGGGCTTTCCTGATTATACTAAGTGATTTTGTGGGTAAAAACAAAAGCATTATACATAAAATGTTCCATTTTGTGCTGTTTGGTAACTGCAGATTAAACTAGTAGTTTGAATATTTACTGTTTAGCAGGGCGTGGTATCCATCGGAACCCTAAAGCCCTGAGAAGTAAAAAGATGTTTAGACTTTGTTTATTTATTATGAGTTTACTGTGGTTCAGTGCAGCTCATTGTTAAAAGATCATTGTTAAGAGGCACCTTGTCTCTGTTTTACACTGCCTACGTTTAAAAGTAGTATGCGAGCAGTTGTAACGTACTGTATGTGCTCACTGTGTCCTCTAGGTGCAGTTGCAGCTGCTGACGGCAATCGTCAAGTTGTTCCTGAAAAAGCCCACCGAGACCCAGGAGCTGGTGCAGCAGGTGTTGAGCCTCGCCACACAGGTGAGAAACAAAACACACACACACGCACGCACACGCAACCTGTATGTTCCTTCCATCATCTCTGTCTACATATATTTGACAATCCTCACTTACTCTCTACTACTCTGAATTTACCATGCATGTCTTCCCCTAGTTTATTATATGTTTGAAAAGGAGTAGGCAGAAGTAAACACTGCCCTACCCCTTTCTATGATTTAAATAATGAATAACTTAAACCTGCAGTAGGCAGAATGTTTTTGACATCTTTGGCCAAAAATTCCATTTTAACCTTTCAGCATATTGTAATTCAAGTGTTCTGAGAGAAAACTAGGCTTCTGCTCCTCCTCATGGCTCTGTTTTCAGGCTTTAAAAGATCTAGCCCGTGACAGGAGACTTTGGTCAATCACAGTTCATTTCAGAGAGAGAGCGTTCTTATTGGCTTTTCATTCAACGTCAAACACATGCGAATTTACGATCAAACGGTCAAACTAGGCATCGCTGATCAAATATTAATCCATATTTTGTTACTGTAATGCCTATTTCTCGCCTCAAATGTTTTCAGAAACATCTTGTAGTGTACTGATTAGCTGTAAAATGAGAAAGCTGCCAGGTCACAACCTCTCTCATTTTACAGCCTAGTTTGATCGGAGTTTGCGAGTGATTGACAGCTGCTCAGAGACGGCAGCTAGACGGCAGGCTCCAGCTCGGCTCTGATTGGTTGTTTTCCTCCGGTCTGGGAAATCTTCTAGATGCCATTAGGAGCAAGAGAACAGCATAACTTTTTTTATTAATCATATTTGCTCCATTTCTACCCACGGCTGCTTTAATGTTTATCACATATACACATGAATAATCGTCTTAATATATAAAACAAAAACAAAACAAAAAAAATCATCAGACATGGCTTTTTACTTTGCTCCTGTTTATATCTTTTCCGAGAAGTTCTTTTTTAGTTAGTCATTCCAGGGACACTGGAGTATTGTAATATGGATCTGAGCCGTGTACTTCCCTTAGTAATGACTGCAGTGGTTTGAGCTGACTCTGCTGCCACACTAATTGTGTTTTAATGGTTTCAGGTAACGAGTTGCTTTTAAAAAATGAAAACAAACCTTAGAAAGCAATAAACTGGTAGTACCTGTGCAACAACATTGGATGAAAAAGATGTGCGAACATTTAGTTCCTGCACTTGGCAGGCAGACAGAAGCAATGGGGAGAAAAATGTACCTCATATCTTAACAGAACCTTATGACAAAATATATTTCTTATTCATTGAGCTCAAATAATTTCTCTGCATTTTTAAAATCTTACTGCATGCATAAATGTAGGTTGATTTAGTTGAAACCCTGAGAACTCAGTCTCTCATATCGGGGCCAAGACAAAAAAAGAGTCTAGCATTAAGAATTTATTAAACACGCACCATGAATAATAACCCTTCATCCTCATTTCTTCGTCTATGTCTGCAGGACTCCGATAACCCAGACCTCAGGGATCGCGGCTACATCTACTGGCGTCTGCTCTCGACTGACCCTGTGGCTGCCAAGGAGGTGGTTCTGGCTGAGAAGCCCCTGATCTCTGAGGAGACGGACCTGATTGAGCCCACACTGCTGGAGGAGCTCATCTGCCACATTGGTACTCTGGCCTCTGTCTACCACAAGCCTCCCAGTGCCTTTGTTGAGGGAAGCCGTGGCGTTCAGCACAAGAGACTCCCCGGCAGTGCTGGATCGTGAGTCATGCGCTTTTCTTTTTTTTTGAGTTAACACTGCAGGCAAAGGGGGTTGTTTATTTAAGTGGATCTAGCTTCTTGACTCTGCTATTATGTTTTTCTTCAAATCTGCTGAGTAACACACCTTCCAGCAGTGCAGCTGTTCTTCTTTGTTCCTTCCTGCCTTTACATACAACTCATCGCATATATCTATTTTGCAAATTAGTAATCAAATAAATGACATAAAATGCATTAGGGATGTCACGAAAACTGATACTTTAGTACCATGTCGATGCTAAAATCCTGAAAACGTGACTACTCATTTTTCTTCAGTACCGCAGGTTCTGTATTGGGTGAAGGTAAATTCTAATGTTCTCATGATGTGTTCAAATATAATTTTGTAAAATGTATTTGTTTGCAACAAACTTGAATAAATCCAGAGGTGGTTTCACAGCAATATGAAATAGATTTTAGAGAGGGAATTATCCCCTGTTTAACTTCTTAACAAAAAAAGAGTATGCAAATGGTAATTAAAGAAGTGGATGTTGAAGAACATGGGATTTATTGTTTTACTTGTTTTTTACCATGGTATCGAACTGGTATCGAGAATCGTAGAATTTCCCCGGTATTGGTATTGACTACTAAATTTCTGGTATCATGACATCCCTAAAATGCATAAACTCAATTAATGTTACTTTTTAATTTCTTCTTGTGTTATTTCTGCTAGTGGGGAGAGTGTTGAAAGCCCAGATGCAGGTTCTGCTGCTGGAGTTTCTGAGGCGCCCCCTGCCGTTATCCCGTCCCAGGGAGACCTCCTTGGAGATCTGCTTAACCTGGACCTGACACCTCCTACCACCACCGGACCACCGCCACCCGCCAACTCCGGCTTGCAGATGGGTGCTATGGACCTTCTTGGCGGAGGACTGGACAGCCTGGTAGGTCTTCTACACAACACTGTCTGAGTGAAGCTGTCAGGTTCTGAAAGGCTGGTAAAACACATCTGTAATAGGCTTAATGTCAATGGGACCTAGTGACGGTTATATATCTTTGTATTTTTTTCTACCTTTTGGTGCTTTTTCTTTTTTTCCTTTGACCCCTGTGTGTTTTCCTTTCTTTGTTCAATGCTGCACCTGCAGATGGGGGATGAATCTGAGCCGGTAACTACACAGAGGGAGAGGGCACACCATTTATAAGCCATGTCAGCTCATTTTAGAAGATTGATTTAATCGCTGCTGCTTTACTGTAGATCTCATGCATCAATGTGACATTTTCATTCATCATTTGTCATCTTTTATTACTGTGATATCTACAATAAGCATGCTGTTAAATCCTAGAGTCCATCTCTTTTCTTATCTCTGGGCTCTGCGATGTGTTTCAATCAGCCGCCCATTCCCCTGCGGACGGACACTCCTCAGTCACCTCAGCTCCCACATCAGTCCCCATCGCCCCCAGATTACAGCCCCACTGAGGTTGGTCCAGGGGACCACGCTGGACCAGTAAAGGCCAGCAACAGCCTAGAACGCCCCTCTTATCCCCTGTTGTACAACTGTGTCCTCTGAGTAGTCCTCCCCAGCAGTGATCTGTGCCTGTTTGCACTTTGTGTTACATTGTTTATGTTTCCCACTCCATTTAGGTGATCATTTTAGTGAATCTCGCCTTTTGTTTCTTGTCAAAATATTGTCTTCTATGCACAGTAGTTCACTATATTTCTTGCACCACAAGTCTTGTTCACCGTACCCCCAACCTTTTCATCACCACAATAAACACCTTTAGTGAGTAGCATTTGAACAAAACCTATTGGATTTCAATAGCCACCCAGCCTGTCTTGTGTGGGCAGTAAAAGGTCAGTAACATAAAAGGAGAATGTCTCCTGTACTGGCTGGTGTCTCCTTCTTGCTGTCACTTGTAAATAGTGTAAACCCAGTAACTGTCATTAATCACAGAAAGACATTTCTTAGACCCTCACACCCCTCCATCCATCCTCCAGAATATTATTTAATGTTGCACCAATCGATAACCTGATTTTTTTGTGCTTCTTCCCCTCCTACCCAGCTTGGTGGAGACCTCGGAGGAAGTCCTGCTGTAAGTCATTTTGTCTGAGTTTTTGTTGGGCTTTGATTGCTTGGTACAGGGTGATATAGAATGTGTTAAGGTAACGTGTTGCTTTGCGATCCACAGATGGGGGCTGCTTTCGGTGCTCCTCCAGCTACGATGCCCGCCTCTTTCAATGCCCCCGTTAGCGGCGGTCTGGATGACCTGTTTGATCTGGGAGGAGGAGTTAGTATGACTATGGGAGCCTACATCCCCCCTAAAACAGTGAGTCTTGAGAAGCTGGGATGAGACAAAGAATGATGCAACACCAGTGGTTGGTCACTAATAAAATAACTGATCCTGTGTCTGTTCAGATTTGGCTTCCAGCCATGAAGGCCAAGGGTCTGGAGATATCAGGCGCCTTCGTCCGCCGTGCTGGGGTCATCCAAATGGAGATGACCCTCACTAATAAAGCTATGAGCGTCATGAGTGACTTTGCCATCCAGTTTAACAGAAACAGGTAAGACCACCTACTAAGCAATGTGTTGACATTTCTGTATATTTACACATTTTGTGACACTTTATGTCCCCTGTGTGTTTCTCTGTAGCTTTGGTCTCGCTCCGGCTGGTCCCCTCCAGATTCTCACTCCTCTTAGCCCGAACCAGAGCATTGAAGCGGCCCTTCCCCTCAGCACTGTGGGACCTGTCATGAAGATGGAGCCGCTCAACAACCTGCAGGTAACGCCTTCACAATATTCACTTCCCCCAAATTTTACGTGGCTGTGCTTGTTTTTGTTTTAGTTGTAACGTTGCATTCCTGCTTCTGCTTCCATTTTGCATCAATGAGGACTGAAGTTTTGAGCGCCACGCTTGTGACAGTGATGCGACTTGTCAACAAGACGGTTGTCACTTGTCAAGTACAGAATAGAAACACAATGTTATGTATGCCAACACTGGCCTTATCAGGACACTGAGGCCTGAAGTTGGCTGTCCTAACATGGCTTCCTACTTGGCCCAGAGCCTCAGACATCATGACAGCACTCTGTCAGAGATGCATTGAAATGCAATCAGAGTTAGCAGACATGTCAGTTTTTGATAGGAATCGACCGATATGGTTTTTCCAGGGCCGATACAGATTATTAGTAATCAAGGAGACTGATAACCGATATTTGGACCTACGGTGCATTTGCAGTAAAAATGAAAATCTTAGTGTCAAAATTTAGAATAACACAATTTCCGACACAAAACTTGAATTAAATGCTGCAAAAGAGAACTTTTCAACATTATATTTAAAACATTTAACATTATCTTTCAAATAAAAGAGCCATTGCTCTTGCCATGCTGACACCTTCTTTGCATGTGTTGCAGTCTGTCTTCTTCCCTGGTGTTGGTTGAGTGTAATACTCCCATACTGCTGCTCTTTTAGACCTTTTCTTTAGTGATCACAAAGCCGGTTGTTACAATTCATTCAGAATTTACATCCAGTAACTACTATTACTAAGGGCAGGACTTGACCAGTGGAAATACTGGGTGTTTTTTCAACTTATATATTATTGTATCGTATTGGATTGTAATGTTTATTACAACTTCAGTAATATCTGCTTCAGATATTACTGCTTCAGATATTACTGCTTCAGATATTACTGGAGCAACTCCAGTCTGCGAATGTGTTCATCTTTTCCCGTCTGTGTGGCAAAGCAGCCTTCAGTGTTGGAAGGCATGGCGTGTAACCAGTCAGATAGTGCTGTGGGCGGAATATTGATGCAACTGCATCAAAGCCAATTTTTCAATTAATTAATTATATCGGCTATTGGGTAGAAAAATAAGGATTCCAATAATCGTAAAAATGCTGAATATCATAATTGGTTGACCCCTACTTTTTGATAATTAAATAAAAACATTAGTTTGCTTAATCTGTCAAATTCTAAATTAAAGTTGGCAAAATCTCAACTTCTTAGTCATTTATCTTTATATAACCTAAGTTTACTGGACTAAAATATGAAATTGCTTCACGGTTGAAATATTCATGGGCCTGCTGTATCTCTTTGGGACATAACGTTGCGTCTTGGAAAACATGACCATGTGTCTTGAGCGATTAGTCATGTGTCCTCACTGTTATTCAGCTGTACTGATGAATTCCTCTGTTGTGAATAAAACAGAATTAAAAACATGAAACAACCTTCCGGAAGGGTTGTGATAAGTTGTAAATAAAAAGAGCGGCAGCGGCGGGCGTGTGTTTGATCAGGGCGGTTCTTTTAACTGGCAGAGCTGAGGACGGGTGCTGTGTGCAGCTGGAGAGAGAAGATAAGAGTGTCAAGGGGGATGATAGAGGTGGGGGTCATTAGTGGTCACACAACACATGGCTCCTTTGTTTCTCCTGGCCTCAGTAGACCTGCTAACCTTTCTACTCTGCTGCCTCTGGGCTCGGCTTTGATGGGTTCTGTTGGCTGTTTAACATTTTCTCAGAAATGCTATGTTTGAGAGGTTCTACGTTATTTTTGCCTCGATGGAAGATAACTGTCCCAGAATATTATTTTGAGTGCTCTTTTAACTGCTGATGTGTGGTAGCAGTCAATGAAACCCTTTCATCACAAATCAGCACATTTTAGAGAAGCGCTTTAGTAACTCTGGACGCAAGTTTCATGCCACTCTAGAGCCGTCTGCAATGACACAGCAGTTCCATTCAGAGACATCAAAGTGGAGACTTTTTCAGGTGTGGTTACAGAAATGGAAATATACAGCGTGCTTATTCAGTAGTTAAGAAATGGTACAATGGTTCCCAAATTGGTGTAGGCTGAATAAATTCTTTGGTACAACAGTAAAGAACTGAGAAATTTGTGAAAGGACTGTCGAGTAAACGTACTATGTGATCGATCAATAAATCAGTCGCTGTCACCTGCTGAGCTAAATCAGACGGATCATCTCGTCTCGCGAGTTTAGTTCTAGATGACATAAAGCAGGGCCTCTACTATTTGTTCCTGAAGCTTAATGTTAAATAAAAATATAATGCATATATTTAAAAAAAAAAAAAAAGGCAGCCACAACTAAAGATTATTTTCATATCGATTAATCTATTATTTTCTAGATTGCATTTAATGTCAGAAGATAGTTAAAACATGTCCATCACAATTTTCCAGAGCCCTAGTTGATGAATTCAAATAGCTTGTTTTGGCCAACCAATAGTCCAAAATGCAAAAATATTCCATTTACTATCGTAGAAGACTACGAAAACAAGCACATATTAAAAAATTAGATGCAAGAACCAAATCATTTTTAGCCTTTTTCCTTCTTAAAAAGACTATTGGGCAGCACAAAAATATCTTTATGTCAAAAAAAAAGCCTCTCGTAGATTAACTCAGCACATAAGACCTGAAATAATGTGTCAAAAATCAAATGCAGTAGCCTTTATAGTTTGGCATCTGCCTTCCTCAGACTTTATAATGGAGCTTTTTTAGTTTACTAACATACAGACCTAAGCTTTTTAAATGGTTTGTGTATGACTGGATGTTTACTGGCAGTCCTGCATTGCACCCAGAAATAAGACGTCCTGATGAATTATTCACCAGTCACTCTTCTGCTCTCCTCTGGCCGAACTCACTGTCCTCCTCTCAGCACTTCACTGTTGAGCAGCCTGATCGATATCACCGGCTGTAGCTTGTTACTTCAGGTGCCTCCATTATATCACAGTCATTCTCGTGTTTCAGTGTCTTGTACTTTTGCCACCATGGTCCAAAGACTGTAAAACATCCTGTCTCAGGAGCTTAGGCTAAAAAAAAAAATCATTCTCTTTTTAAATATAGACCTGTAGATGTTAGGTGCTATTTTAGTTTTTTTTTCTCACTTGTCAGTCATGTTTGTGTCCCATCTTTTTATTTTTGGTATTTTATTTTTAACCACTGTCTGTCTGCTATTCTTATCTCCTCATATTTTCATCTTTATTTATATCCCCTTGTAAAGCACTTCCTGAAGGCTCTCTGTAGAAGTCGTTATTTTTATATATTTATCTTGTAAGTATTGTTTGCTGATATTCTTTGGCAAATAAAAGCCTATAGAGACACAGCATGATGGGAGGCCAGCAAAGAAGAACATTGATGATATAGTCTTGCCTGTGTGTGTTTGTGAGAGATCGAGCTGTAGCCCTCTTGTTCAGTAAACAGCACACATACACCAGCGATGCCCATCCTTGAAGGGCACTTGAAAAGTAATTACCCATGTACTGCTTCTTGTTTCTCCTCCTGTCGTCCTCCTTTACCTCCTCCCTGGATGTAATCACTCTCGCAGGTGGCTGTTAAGAACAACATTGATGTATTCTACTTCAGCTGCCAGTACCCCATCAGCATGCTGTTTGTGGAGGACGGGAAGATGGGTGAGTGTGCGATCCGCTAAACCTCTTCACTCAAAGGCCTCAAACCCCTGCTGACGTCAACCAATACCCACGTCAGCCGCTCAGCGAGCACGCATCATTGTGTGACGTAGATGTGTGTGACTGTACTCGTTCACCTCTCGGGGCTGCACAGTTGCTCACTAGATTGTACACCAGGGCCATTTTTTGGCCTTTTTTCCTTTTTGTGAGTTTGATTTATTCGGTGAAAACGTGTTGGCATTTCTCCCTGTGGGGCCTTCTGTTAGGGCGAGCAGGAGGACTGCTGCCAGAGGCTGCGAGCTAAGCCGAAGACACAGCAGGAAACTGCGTGTCTAGTGTGAAATCAAACTAGTACTCAGACACTACTTTGACATTTCTCTGTGTACATTTACCGTTACCTCAAAATGCTATTGTAATACTCCTAATGTGTACATTTCATTATGTGCTCCGTCTTTGGACTCATCCTGTGATTGTGTCTCTTCATCCACAGAGCGACAGGTGTTCCTCGCCACATGGAAAGACATTCCTAATGACAACGAGTCCCAGTTTCAGATCAAAGACTGCCATCTCAACTCAGGTGAGAAAGATGAAAAGGGAACAGAGAGCGCACTAACCCGAGGACAACACACTGTGATCCTGCTGCTTCTTTACATGTGGAAACAGCCCAACAGAGCAGTGGCGATCTCAAATTCAGATCCGCGCTAATGAAGCAAATTGCATTTGATGAGAACTCATCAGCTGCAGTCCCCCTATTTACGTGTGATAATTTAGTTTTACACAAGCGTGAGAGCAGCTGAACTGGAGAAGAATTCCTAATGACAGCTTAATGGAGATTTCACCCCACAGATTAAATTTTTTCTTCATGAACAAAGAGAGAGGCTTTCACATCCTACTGGGGAGCAGCAGCAAGTCGGAGGCTGAGGAGAAAAGTTAATTCCGAATTAGTGACTATCTCTGCTGCACCGATAGCCTGGGGTGATATTTTAGGGGATGATAAAGGAAAAAGTAATCCTGCATCGTCTGGTACATTTAATGGTTGTTTGATGACTGAAACTGAATACTAAAAATGAGCTATAGCTTGTTCAGATTCAGTACGTTCAGTTAAACCGTTAAATATTTTACTGCATTGTGTTGATTTTTGATTTTCTGTTCCCATAACAGATGCAGCCTCCAACAAACTGCAAGGTAGCAACATCTTTACCATAGCCAAGCGTACAGTGGAGGGTCAGGACATGCTGTATCAGTCCATGAAACTCACCAACGGCATCTGGGTGCTGGCTGAGCTGAGGGTGCAGGCAGGAAACCCAAACTACACGGTGAGTTCTGTGCTAGCTGAATTTGAGTCATCTCACTGTTGTGCTGGTGCTGCTGTGTTAACTATTTATTACCTTTAGTATTTTATAAAAGGACGCCATTTTAAACCCCCCCTACTACAGCGTGTTGTACCGACTACTGTCGTAAATGTCAGGATTAAGGGGAGTTAAGTTTGCCCATCAATTTAAGAGAGATTTGATATGGCAACTGTATGTTGTATGTTCTTGTATTTATATACAATCTGTTAACATGTTATTGTTGACAGCATTATTATACCTTCCGCCTCATAATCAGGAATAACTTTATTTTACATGTCCTGGAGTTAAATGTCCACATTGATCAGAGCTTATGTCATAAAGGTTTTACTGAGAGGGAGATGGTTATGAAAATTATTATTATATCAAACAATGTCTGAGAAGTTCATCTGTAGAATGGTTAAACTGTGACTGAGTGCAAATTGTAATTTAGTTTTTATCCATTGTTTACCCTCTTTACCTTTTAATTAAACATTTATGAATTCCCACTTTCCTAATACAAACCAAAATTAATTAGCCCTACTTGTTTATTTTTTTCTTTTTCTTTTGACAAGCAAGTTTTGTAAGTTGTTGATTTTTTTTTTTATGTGTTTATTGGTTTCAGTTTTACAGATAATTTCAATGCAAACGACATGTTGTGTTTTACAAACAAAAGAGCACAAAAGGACAAAAAAATTATTAGATAATTGTCAAAGGATTAAAAAGAAACAAAAACACAAAAAAAGAAACTGAATAAAATAAAAAAAGGTGGTGGGTTCAAGTTGCTTATGAATTCAACATGAAGTTTCATTAATGAGGTGTTTCCAAAAATAATGACAGTGACTGTAGGTCTTCAAATTACATATGAGGAGTTTTAAAGCTTAGATTCTGCGTAGTCCAGGAAGGAACGCCGCATTTTCTCAAATTTGTCGGCAGAGCCACGAAGCATAAACCTGAGTTTCTGCAGTTTTAGGTGTTGTATTACATCTCTAAACCATAAAATGTAACTGGGAGGTTGTGTTTTTTTTTCCCAGTTTAGGAGAGGAAAGGTCACAATCAGTACCAGTAATTAGCTCCTCTAAGACGACTATCCTCTCCTGGGACAGCAAATATTGCAATCAAAAGATCAGGTTCTATCACCTGCCCAAAAACCTCTGATAGAGTTTGGAAAATAGATTCCCAATAGTTAGACAATTTAGGACAGAGCCACAACTTGTGTGCCAGAGTAGCAGGGAGCTGCCTGCAACGGTCACAAATACTCTACATTAGGATATATTTTGGCAAGTTTTACTTTGGAATAATGAAGACGATGTAGTTCTTTGTAAATTGATGATTTTTAAGAAAGCGTTGGTACACGGCAGCAAGTAGATCTTTACACCATTTCAGTTTTACTGCTGTAGGCAATATTATAACATAAGACATGAAAAACTGTTCTATTTAATTCAATTGAGTCCTTTTCACAAGAGGTTCCTATCTCTGCTTAATCAGGCACTTCGTAGATTTTTATACAGGTCCAAAAAAAAAAGTCCCATTTTCCAAACTACCCTTTAATCCGCTGTGCGCCGACTGATATAATCTCTACCTCTGCATTTACACAAACTTTCACACCTGGAGGCGTAGCTACTTTTGGAGGCTGTAATCATACTCACCATAATAACTGCAAACACACATTTTGATACGCTTGGTATTGGAGATCTGTCCCTTAATAAATCAAAGAGTTTACTGAACCAAACATCCGCCCGGGACTTCATAATGTTGTCCCAGAATGACCTCACTAATCTACACTCACACACACAGTGTAGGAACGTTTCCACTTCCATTCTGCACTTCAGCACAAATTACAACCTGACTTGTTGAATTAAGTCAATATGATGGAGTTAACAAAATACTGTCATCACTGCACGTCATGGATCGAGACAGATGACACGGCAGAGACATGACAGAGAGTGATGTGTGCAGTAATGAGTGGTGAGGGAGCTGAGGGGGGGTTGGTTGTTGTGCAGTGATTGGAGTGTGGCGTTAGTATTGGTGACTCAACAGTGTGTGTGTTTGTTTTTGTTCTCCGTTGTGTTGTTGCCTGTCTCTGCTTTGTCAGCGTGCGACGGTGTCCGCTCTTGATGGATTGTGTTTGGCTTAGAAATTCTGAATGACTAGTCAAAAACGATGACCTTGGTGTGACTCCCCTCCCCGCTCATCACTCTGTCTGCTTTCAGGTCGTGTTTTCATAGGTGGCATTAAATCTTTGTTTTCTCCAGTCTTGACTTTGTCAGCCATCCAGATCTTGCGTATTAAATCTTCAGATTTTTCTATCGTTTCACACCTTCTTAGTTTAGTACATCATCATGTAGCCTGACCTCGTACAAGAGATTTTGAAATATATGACTTCGGGTGTCCTTCCTAGAGAAATAGTATGAGATTAATAGACTGAAGTGAAAGCTTATTTTTATTTAATGATTATCTGTGGTCCATTTATTTTTTTTCTGCTGGAGACTGTGTGCATTTCTCATTTTCTCTCTTGATTTATTGCTTTTTTTATTTCTCCTGTGCATCCATTTGCGTAACCGCATTAATTCAGGAGGTTTTATTCTCGTTCACCTTCAACTGTGTCTGTCCTGTACTCCTCCTGTCTTTTTGATTTCATGTTAATTTTTTAAGTTCAAATAGTTCCTCAGCGGGGCTGGAAAGGCTCCCCTACTTTTTGAAGATGGACCATAAATTGTTTAGTAAAGAGAAGACTAGACTTTCAAGTTAACCGTACTGCATGTACACTACAGTGTGTATTCTGATGCTCGTCTCTCTCTCTCTGGCTGCTGCATGGTCCCTGCGCTCTCTTGGCACGGCACATTAAAGCCAAGCTGCTGAAGCCTTTTGTCGGCAGCTATTTTTAGACCTGAAGAAGTAAAGCCCTGCCACTGCGTTTTTTTTTTTTTCTGGGTTTTATTGTGCTTCTGAAGACGAGACATAAAACAATTAAAAATTCATTATCACGAGTGGAGACGTACAGTAGCGTGTTTGATTTTTGCTGCAGCTTACCCATGTTGCTCTAAGGATTTTCTGACATCTCAAAAACATGAGATTGGCTCTCCCGTGGTGCCTCACTAGTCCAAGTCCAATATCCATTATCTTTTAGCTCTGTTTTGGTCTCAACCAACTCCTGAGGGATATATTTGTCTGTATAGCTGCTAAATGCTCCACTATGTTCACCAGCTAGTCGCTGACTGTGTCTGTCCGCCGTTTGGTGCTGAGCAGGTAGTGTACAGCGGGTTTTTACAGCTTTTTAACTGAAAACAGCTGCCTGCTACGACTGATGGAAATGAGAGTGAATTGAAACAGTAATGCCAAATTCACACCAGGCAGCGACGAAATGTGGCTTGCCACAATAATTAGATTTTTCTGCGTCCTGGAGCCGTGTTCATTTGTTTCAGGCGGGAATACATTTTTTGTAACATAGGTCAACATGTCACGGGAGTCACAGAATCTGTTTACTGATTGGCTGCGGGTCCTCTTTGTCTGCACTTCACTGCTAAAAGTTAAACTTTTCCCAACTTTTAGTTTGGCCGCACTTTGCCGCAGACTCAAACTGCCGCAACTCGCTGAGCTCGGAACTGGCCGCAGCTTTTCATAGACATGGCAGCTCGCTGCAGGTCACACTTAGCCCCTGCTCTGGTGTGAATTTGGCATTAAATTGACTGCCAAACAATGAGCCTTAATTTGCTGTAGACCATTTCACATTTGTAAACATAAACATTCCTAATGTGTCCCAGTCAATTTCCTGTTGCAGTGTATGTGAACGTCATCAGCTGACAGGAAGTAAACATGGACCCAAACTGTCGCCTATCAATGCAGTTCCGTTGAAACGGTCCTTAAAGCTCAGTAAAGCCGAGGGGAGCTTCAGATTCGGGGGAGAACTATCTGTAGGTTCATCACCACAAGAAAGCGACCCCTTTCACATTTTCATTTGATACCTCGTTACAACAATATCGATTGTAGTAGCGTTAACTCTCCAAATGTGAAATTGTCAGTAGCTCTCAAATTCCCCTCCCGGACTTCCAGCGGAGCTCATGTATTCTTTATAGTTTTTATAGTGGAGAATTGGGACACCGCTTATCTCTTTGACATGAAGGATGGTGTCCTCATCTGCCATCTCCTGTCCCCATGGCAACTATGTGACCAGTGATGTTGGCTGATTTTCCCCTTCCCCCTCTTGAGCCGATAATTCTCAGGCTTTTGGTAAAAGTGAGCTTCAACGCAGAAATGGACACCAGAGTGTCGCACAGTGTTGCTGTTTGTTTGGGTTAAATCCAGGAACATCCTGTATTTACTGTGCGATTATATCACACAGTATGGTATTTGATATGAGTTTGAAATAAGTGTAATTAATTAAATTGAATTGATTTAGATGAATTAATTATATAAATTTGTCTTCCTTCAGAGATTCTGCAGTATCATTAAACCATCTATCCCATTAATATCTGAGAATTAGACCTTTTGTGCGTAGTGTTATAAATCGATAAGGACTGCTGTGTGCTGTTATTGGCTTATGAATGATTTTTGCAACAATATGATGAAGTGTCTTTATTTGTCAGGTATTAGATTAACTGGATTAATGGAAACTGTCACACTTAAAAAAAAGTTACTTAATTGATTTAACTGAAAATGTATTATATCACAATATACAGTGTATCAATACAAAATTACAGACCCCATGGCGTAGGATTTTATACATGTTGCCCACCGCTATTTAACACATACAGGTGACTTACTAAAGGATAAATCTAATGATGTAGGACAAGGTCTAAACTAGGGCTGTCAGTGTCAATTGATGGGCTTAATTCTGACTTGATCAACAACTGTTGCCCAGTAAACAAGGTCATGGTTAAGTATATAACATGTTAGTATTAGGATACATATCAGACCATGATCATACATTGAAAGGTCATTTTTCTTTGCTTTGCCATTTTGCGTTGCCGCATCAGAGAACTGCAGCGGCTCCAGGTCCTCTTTTATGCAGGTTTTGTAAAAACTCCTGCAGTGTTTTCAGGCCGTTTTTTTTTTTGTTGCATTACATGATCAGCATTGTGAATTTATGTGTCCGTCTTTCATTGGAGAATTTTGGTTGAAAATAATACTGCTATTTTTGTATCAAAGCATTAGATTGAGAGACATAATTCAATCTATATCAGACGCACACATTCAGGTGATTACACCCTCCTTCATCACTACTGTGGCTCCTTGTCTGTTATTTCCTCGCCTGCGTACCGTTAATATAGTACTAATAATATTTTAGCAGCAAAGCCGTAAGCTGAACACATGAGTGTCGCAGTTTCTAGCTCTCTTAATAGCCGGTTCTGCACAGTGGCTAGAGCATCCGCATTTCCTCACATCTTACCCCATGCTGACAGGAGAGCGGCTGCCTAAATGTTGCCAGCAGCTGCATGCATTAGTAAAGAGCCCAGAGTGTGCAGAGGCAATGCTTAAGGAGCTGTGCAGCATTACGGCTTGATTCCACTGCAGCTCTGTGGTAGCCACCACAACACACGCAATCATCTCCGGTAGATCTTAGTATCCGTTGAGTTGAGGAGGGGCCTGGTGTGAAATCCTCATCAGTCACTTACCAAATGTCTGCTTTAATGACTGATCACTGTTATTAGAATAATGGTGCTGGTCTCAAAGGGAAAACATTGCAGTGTTCTCACAATACTTGAGTTTCAAACTTAGACACTGGATGTTGAAAAATATTTATTAGATCCGATTTTCAGAACTACAGGAAGAAACGACTGACGTGTGAGGGCTTAAAAACAGCTTTTTTTCCCTCAACACCAGTAAAAGGAACTCTGAACACCATCAGAAAAACAGGGGGCATCTTGGCGTTGTTATCGCAACGTCTCAGATTTGTGTCCAGCTGGACACCTTCGCTGCACGTCATTCCTCATCTCTCCCTCCCTGTCAGCTGTCCACCTTCTGCTGGATATACCGTACCTAAAAATACTGTTATCACTCAAACAGAAATGCAGATTTTTAAAACTCAATTCTATTCTCGGATTTAGTTTTTTTTCTCTTTCTGAGTCGCAGAGATTCTGCACCGTCTATTTTTAGCAAACTTGCACTGTGACCCCCTCAAACTATTTTCCACTGGAGCAAATGTGATTCTAAGAAATGACGATGATGAAAGCTGAAGGAGCAACACTGTGAGTAAGAGGTGTGTGCGTGTTTCTGTCAGGGCAAGATGCTGGTTGTTTTCTTGACTTTGTCCCACGTCACACAGACGTATGGGTTATTAAGGGCTCCATTTGTCATCGGAGAAAGCACAGCTGCTTTTGATTGTGCAGCAATTAATTAGTGAAACATTTTGAAATATTCAGACTGGCTGTCTTTTGTATTTATTAATAAGTGCAGCGTCATGACAGTGTCTGTCCTGATACAATTATTCCAAAGCTCCAGCTGTCTCATGTTTCTGGATCTGAGGAAATAACATCTGCAGTGTGATTGCTGATGGAAAAAAAACTCACTTTGTGAGACTGTATCAAATCCTAAAACCTGCTCCCAGCTGAGACGAACATCAAAGAGTGGAGAGGCTGCCTCTATTTTCTCTAGTGTGTTTATGTGTGTGTTTATGTGTCTGTGTCTGTCTGTGTGTCTATGATTTTTTTTTTTTTTTTTTTTCTCATCTGAAAAATAATGAATTTTGTCTCCTGGAAAAGGAGATTTCTTCTTATTGGTCTCATTTATAGCCATAAGCTCATGAAGAAATATTAACAATGCTCATGCCGGATGAAGGTGAAACATTCCGTTATTACATTTTGGGAGATCCAAAGTACCTGTCCTTTATGGCTGCACGATTTTGAAAAAATGTCTTATTGTGATTATCTTTGACTGATATTGCGATATTAGAGGGAATGATCATTTTTACATCATTATTCTCATTTTCAATGAAAAACATATTAAAATGATTATGGTGTGATTTTTCTTTTTTTTTTTTTTTTGGGGGGATCTGTACCAAACAAAGATGTTTTCTTTAATCTGCAGCATCACAATATTTAATTTAAAATAATATTTTGACACACCTATTTCCTTAAACAGATAGTGCGCCTCCTGCGATATGAAAATCGCAGTGGGCCAAATTGCGATTTCGATAAAAATTAAATTAATTGTGCAGTCCTACTGTCCTTTCCTTTGTTTGAAGTTGTGTCATTTATAAACAGACTTGGATCTAAAATGAGGTTCCTACATCAGTTTAACCTGCTGTTACTCCATCGTACAGACTTGATTCTGCTTCACATCTCTTCATTTTGTAATATAACTTTTCATTAAAACAACTAATGTCTCCACATGAACATATGAATGTATGAACAATGTAAAAGTCAATATATTATCTTCTTAAGTGTATCTTGTTAGAGGCTTGTGACTCGTTGCCGATGGTAACTTGTGTACTGTATGTCCTTCAGCGAACACGTATGAAACCTGTCTTTATAAACCTTTTGCATTTTGACAGCGAGATCACCTTCAACTCTTCTCTCCCTCAGATCTCTCTGAAGTGCAGAGCTCCAGAGGTTTCCCAGTGTGTTTTCCAGAACTACGAGACGGTGCTGAAGAACTGAAAACCCTCCCGACATCGACCAGGCCGCTGCCCTCACAGACTCCTGCTCTCCCCTCACCTGACCCACGGACCATATTACAACCTCACGCCATGCAGGAGCCACTTCCTGCTGCTGCGTTGGCACTCTGTATGTCAAACCAGCTGTTAAATTAGGACTGTTAATGATTTTCGTCCCATCGCTGGTTGTTTTTCTTTTCTCAAGAATGCAGAAAATCCTGGTTCACTGTCTTGGCTTTCCATATCCTGTCCCCTCTTTGTATGATTCTTATACAAAAGTTTCAGTTTCAAGATCTCATGATACATTTTCACATTGTTGATCCTCCACTGCGATGACCTGTATTCTTTCGGGGACAGACGGCTGTATTCCCGTGACTGTTTTCTCTGCATGAGGCTCTTAAAATCATTACCCAGCCCCACTTCTCTGCAAATTGGAGTCTATTTTTAGCGTCTGCAATCAGCAGGTGAATCATCACTGTCTGCATATTTATTTAGGGTACCGTCAAGAAAGAAAGGCTTTAGCTCTCCTTCCCCCTGCCCCTGTGTGAAGCGGCCGTAGAAGAGACACATAGATACTTACAAACTACACTATTGTTGTCTTTGTCATTTTGTTTAGTTTTCTTTTAGTGTCTGTGGTTAGCGGTGGGATCGGATCCTCTGCTGTCCCTGAATGTGTGCTGTGTGCATGGAAGCTGTTTTGTTGGTGTGCATTTCTTTAATTTTTCCATCAATATCAGGACATTTTATGGACTAGCAGCAGTCGTCCTAGCAGCTGCCCGCTCTCTTACTTAGTCATTCCATGGTTTGATTTGTGTTTGTAGTCTTGTTAGTGTTCATGTGGCAGACTGGGAGAGAGCCTCAGGTGTTGGGGGTTTTGTATTCACTGCTTCCCCCCTCTGTGTCTGTGACAGCCACTCGGGCTCTCTCTGCCTCCTCGCTCTCTCTGTATCCTCATCGCAGCCTCTCCACCGCCGTGGCCACCTGAGATGAAGGCTCAGGTGAGATAACTCTAAACCTATGACGCCGTGGTTTGTAACACTTCTGAGCGTACATGGAGGTAGCACACTGTCTACATCTCAGTGTCCCCGTTCTACCCGCAGACAGGACCAGATTAATTGGATTCCTTTTTCCGAGTCATTACACTGAAGCCCCTTTTTATCGGCTCTACAGGATGTATGCGCCCACGCTAACACCTTGTAGAGATTACAACAGAGGTGGCTGTGTGTTCTGAGCGTGTCTTTGTGTGTGGTGACGGCTGATTCATATGAAATGCTGTTAAAAAAAAAAATGTTTAATCATGTTTTTGATTGACATGATTTTGTTCATTGTGTGTACATCAAAAAAGAACTATTAAAAGTCTTGATAATTCACATAATCAGTCTTCAGTGTTTGACATTATGACTAAGAGTAAGAGTGAAATGCAGTGTAAGGACATTTGTTGTGGCAGAGTCTGCCAGAGCCAAAGTCCCGGCGGACCCACAGGATGCAAAACGTTATCTCAGGTTTATTTGCTTGGTAAAGTCCACATTCCCAAAGTCCCTAGAAGCCAGCGTGCGTTGTTTCACACACACACACACCATACTTTATAATCATCGTTGACCTTTGAGGCGTTCACGTCTCCTCTCATGGGCTGCTCAGCTGCTGCTCCGGTGTGTTACAGACTTGGCAGCCCTCACAGCTTTGCATACAAAGTCTGTTGTTCAACCTTGAGTCGTGAGTGAAGTCCTGAGGTTTATCCACAGCCCGGTGCACCTTTAAGGCGGAGCGCCTCCTGACAGGGGTTTTTAAAGTCCGAGCTGCTCCGGAAAGCTTAACCGGGATTTCGACTGCATCCCTTAGTCGTGAACACAAACACCTCTCGTCTCAGATCTGTTCCTCTGTTAATGATAAAGGTCAACGCTGTTCAAAGATGCACACCGACTGACCAGAGAGGAGTCAGCAGTGCAAAGCTGTGACAAGAGTCTCTTCTACTAATGAATGATCTATAATATTGATCCTATGTGATGAATGCTTTCCAATAGGGGGCGCCACTGCACTGCCTTTCGGTAAAGGCTCAGTCCGTATAAAGGAACGATTAATGACTTCCAATGGGTTTATAAGTTGAACTAATGGCTGTATTAATAGTTAATGCTTTACAGATTGGTTCTGAGCCACTTATAAGAACAACCTTTGGGCTGCCAGGTTGTGAAACATTTCTTCAGCTGGTGTTTATCCTCCGGCAGCAGCAGGACACTTGCTTTGTGTTTTAGATTTAATTCATCGGGGAGGGGAGGACAGCTGGATCACTTACCTGAAAAAGCTGCGGACAACCTGGTCCAAAATCTGTTCATTATCAACTTATTAAACATTTACTGCTGCAGACTTGATGCGTTGTTGCAAAAAACTCTTTATTAAGAGTTATACAAATGTTGGTAATTAAGATTACAGAAGTATTACCAAACACAAAGAATAAACTCCAGGTCTGGATTAACCCTCTGTTGGGTCGTGGGGCAAATAAAAAGAGCGGTGGGCCTCTTTTAGCAACCGGCCCCGTTCTGGTCCCCCCAATCTACTATCATTTACTGTAGCCTCCGAAACCAAACAGTGTCCCTACAGTTGACCTGTCCTCATGTCTGCTTAGTGATAACATGAGTAAACACAAATTTATGTAAAGAATACATATAGGCTACCATGTACACTTAAAGTGTAACTTTGGTATTTTTCAACCTGGACCCTATTTTCCCATGTTTTTGTGGGGACAACAGCTTCAGAAGTTGGTCCAGTATTGAGGGAGAGGAGAGCGCTGTAGACGGCAGCTGCTTGCGGGGCTGCAATATGGTGCTATTGGGGCAAGCTGGCACCATCATTTATGTCCACTAAAAGTGTTTGTTTTTGCCATGACAAGCTCTGATTGTTATTAAAAGTGTCTGACATTATGGAAAGAGTCTCTCTCGGTCGTGGATAGAAGGTAAGATGAAAAGTGCGAATCTCTCGTGAGATAATTAAGGTTAGGCATTGACCTGCAATAGTTCAAGGGACTGTTTGTAAGGATCAGAAATTGGTTGTAACAGCGACACCTTTGGCCATTAAGTTAACGAAAGTCAGCATCCTGTTGCTCGCGCTCGCCCGTGTGCACGCGCTACATGAATGGGAGCGAGCACCCGTCAAAACAGTGAGGCGACGCACATCAGCTGAAACCACAATATCACTCTATATTTCACCTGCTTGGCAGTAATGTTAGCTGACCAGACGAAGGTCTCTCCATGAATCATTGCTGATCCTAAATTGGCTAGAACGAGCGCGGTGCGAGCGAAGGCAAGCAGGCAGGCAGAGTACAGCAGCAACTCTGGCCCTGGAGACCAAAGCTACTGTCCCCCCCCCGCGTCCTCCGACCGTGGCCAACACTGTATGCAAGACGGGCTTCACTAGATATAACTTTGCGGTTTTGGTGCTTCCGTGTATTTTGTGTTGGAGTCTGAGTCTGAACAGTGTAGCCACACGCATTGGACACCGAACCGGATTGATTTATATGTGTAAGAAGTTACAAACAGTCCCTCTTAAGGTTAGGCTTTGACCGCGAATGGTCAAGGTCAGGGTAGGTTGCCGGGCAGCGAGTCTCGCGAGAGCTTTTTTGCAAGTTTTCGCAATTTGCGGGTTACCTTCTTAAAACAGTTTAGTTCTCTTAATACATCCATGTATGTTTCCTTCTAGACACGACCGTCTCGCTCACGGAGGTCGTGTTCTGAAATCTCGTGAGATGACGTGTTGCCAACGGTGGAATAGTGGATAATACATCCGTGGTGGAAACGTGTAGAGTTTGTTGTGTTGGAGTACAGAAAGCGTAGCTTAGTGTTATCTAAAAGATTTTCAATATCATGGCTGAATATTTAGATGATTTCGACAATGTGGACGAGGTCTTTGAATTTGATAGCCACCCATATTTATTGTAGCCAGAGTAGTTAGGATATTCAGATGTCACAAAGAGACTTCTTCTTGAGCGAGACTTGGACACAATAACAAACAAACCGGATCAAGCGAAAGGTAAGAAAAATGTTTTATTTCTCTGTAGGGTCTTTTATATAATCCCTCAATACAGGACCAAAATAAGAATAAAATGGTGGTCCCTATTACTCAGTTAGACACTAAAACATGGGAAAATAGGGTCCAGGTTGAAAAATACCAAAGTTGTTGTTTATATAAATGGAAATAATGAAAGCATTTAAACTATGTTTTGCCACAAAGCCCCTCTAGAGGACAGGGACTCCTCATCTTTAAGGGCCCTAAGGCCCCTACATCATTTAATATTGTGTTTTAGTGCTACACATTACTAATGCAATTGATAAAGCTGCACTGAAATTCCACATATTGAATCTGAGGGTTTAGGGGCCCGCTTTGCCTGGTTGGAAATCAGCCTTAAAGGTCCCATATTATGCTCATTTTCAGGTTCATACTTGTATGTTGTGTTTCTACTAGAACATGTTTACATGCTGTAATGTTAAAAAACACATTATTTTCCTCATACTGTCAGCCTGAATTTACCTGTATTCACCCTCCTGTCTGAAACGCTCCGTTTTAGCGCATTTTGACAGAATTGCAACAGAATGCATTGCTAGGCAACAGCTTGGGTCCATGTGTACTTCCTGTCAGCTGATGACATTCACATACACTGCAGCTAGGAATAAACTGGGACACATTTAGAAAGTTTACGTTTAAAATTGTGTCAAGGGTCTAAATATTGTATATTCGTGACATCACGAATGGTTTCTGAATACGGGCTGTGTGTATTTCCCTGTGGATTGAGTGTTTCGATACTTTCACAGTACTTATATAGGACTTAAGACTGCTTTATAATATTAAAAAAAACATGAAAATCTCACTTTTTTATAATATGGGACCTTTAATAGACACCAACCTGGAGTCCCAGATATCATAAACCTATCATAAACATAGAAAGTGCCACATTGGAAAAACCATCAGCCGAGGTTCCTGCTTCATCTCGGGTTATCCTGAGGGGCCATAAACTGTGTGATGTTTGTGCCTCAGACTCTTCACTCTTCACTGGATGTGTGGCCGTGATGTGCTGCTGCCATCCAGCAGTGATGGATGGGACACATCAGCCCTAACCCTGCCCGAAGACCCTGTCCAATAATAAGTCATGTCCCCCAGAGACATGATGCTCAGTCCCTGCGCCGCTCCTCCATGACCCTCACTCACATGATGTACAGTGGATGATGGCCTATTGCTTTGCCATTTATCCACAGCGTATGGGAGCTCAAAGCGTTCACACCCTTGTGCACGACCTCATCCTATTGGATGAGCAGGGCAGTAGGGGGATATAGCAAGTGATGAGAGAGAGAGAGAGAGAGATGGGTGAGAGAGAGAGAGAGATGGGGGAGAGAGAGGGATATGGGGGAGAGAGTGAGAGAGAGATATGAGGGGGAGAGAGAGAGTGAGATGAGGGAGGGGAGAGGGAGAGAGAGAGATAAGAGGGAGAGAAAGAGAGACACACAGAGAGACAGAGAGAGAGAGAGAGAGAGAGAGAGAGGGAGAGAAAGAGATAGACAGAGAGAGAGAGAGAGAGAGATGGGTGAGAGAGAGAGAGAGAGATGGGGGAGAGAGAGGGATATGGGGGAGAGAGTGAGAGAGAGATATGAGGGGGAGAGAGAGAGTGAGATGAGGGAGGGGAGAGGGAGAGAGAGAGAGAGAGAGAGATATGAGGGAGAGAAAGAGAGACACACAGAGAGACAGAGAGAGAGAGAGAGAGAGAGCTAGAGAGAGAGAGAAAGAGATAGACAGAGAGAGAGAGAGAGAGGGAGAGAAAGAGACACACAGAGAGACAGAGAGAGAGAGAGAGAGAGAGATATGAGGGAGAGAAAGAGAGACACACAGAGAGACAGAGAGAGAGAGAGAGAGAGAGAGCTAGAGAGAGAGAGAAAGAGATAGACAGAGAGAGAGAGAGAGAGAGGGAGAGAAAGAGAGACACACAGAGAGACAGAGAGAGAGAGAGAGAGAGAGCTAGAGAGAGAGAGAAAGAGATAGACAGAGAGAGAGGGAGAGAGAGACACAGAGAGACACAGAGAGAGAGAGAGAGAGAAAGAGAGAGACAGAGAGACAGAGAGAGAGAGAGAGAGAGAGACAGAGAGACAGAGAGAGAGAGAGAGAGGGAGAGAGAGAGAGAGAGACACACAGAGAGAGAGAGAGAGAGAGAGACAGAGAGACAGAGAGAGAGAGAGAGAGAGAGACAGAGAGAGAGAGAGAGAGAGAGAGACAGAGAGACAGAGAGAGAGAGAGAGAGAGACAGAGAGAGAGAGAGAGAGAGAGACAGAGAGAGAGAGAGAGGGAGAGAGAGGGAGAGAGAGAGAGAGAGACACAGAGAGAGAGAGAGAGAGAGAGAGAGAGAGAGAGAGAGAGTGAGACAGAGAGACAGAGAGAGAGAGAGAGAGGGAGAGAGAGAGAGAGAGAGAGTCAGCTCATGTCTCTCTCCATCATCACACACAGCTCGTTAATAGGCTCCAGATGCCTCTACAGAAGACGCTCGTCTGCAGGCTGTGTGGATGTGGATCGCCTCCTCTCTGAATCTGAATCGCTGCAGATGTGAATCCATATCTTCCTTCCTGTCATCGACAAAACAAGAAGATTATGGGGTTGCGTGCATTTTTTTGTGAACACGTGGGAAGCTTATTTTTTGCTGTGCTGTCTGAGGCTGCTCGCCCGTCCTCCTCCCTGTGATGAGATGTGATGTGATGGAGGAGCTCGGAGGTGCTGCATCGCTGGAGAGATGAGTGAGAGGTGCAGAGGAGGAGATAATCAATGAAGACACACAGGGCTCCTCCTGTGCGTTTGGGCAACAAGGTCAGAGTCGTCTAAAGGCTGGGGTGAGATTATGTCCACGCGGGGACAAGAAGAGGTCGCCTGATGGAGATGTCCCCAGAAAAACCAAGAGTTTCTCTTCTCTGTGTGTCGGATTGCAGAGAAAATCTCCATCCCTCCATCTGCATGATCCTGGTTGAGCTTTGTTTTTGACAAGCTGCAAGGCTTCTTCTTTCTGTTCTCGGAGATAAAGTTTCTTGGCTCTGCGGGTGATTTATTCCTCCAACGATTCCTCTAATTGCAACACAGTTGAACCCGGTTAAGGTGATTTATTATAGGCTGCAGGTTTAAAAGGAGAGGTGGAGTGAATTCCATCAGAGCAGCAGCAGCAGCAGCAGCATCAGCATCCATACAGCTGCGGCCAGCTGTGGACTCTGTTTCTGGACGCTCACATCTGTCGTTGTTGTTGTCGTCGCTGTCCATGGTGCTGAACTCGAGCTCCAGTGATGGTGGAGACGCTGAGTATCGCAGTCATCGGTGCTCCCGGAGTGGGGAAAACTTCTATAATCCGCCAGTTCATCTATAACGATTTCTCGGAGGTGTACACGCCGACCAGGACCAGATATGTGTACAGACCCTCCGTCATCCTCAACGGGAACATGTATGAGCTGAAGGTTCTGGACGTCCCGCCAATCTCCTCCTTCCCATCCAGCTCCAGCCAGGTATCCCATCATAATAACATCTCTGTCTGAGGACTTGAAGTCAATTCAAGTCAAACAACTTTATTAATCCTTCTACACTGTTAAGAATAACAGAAAAGAACTGGCAGCAGGGTTGCCTTTATGTTACTGTAAAATTAACATTATTATACTGTCGCTGAAATGTACAGCTTTGTACTGTTAATGAAAAATACAGTTTGAACTGGTTTTTTTTTTATTAATTTCACAGTATTTTAACCAAACCATAACAACATGTGAGTGAAGAACAGAGCTAATTCACTGATTTTCCAATCCTGTATAACGTACAAGCCTCACATGTGCAGATCAGGTCCCAGAATTAAAACAATACTGCATGAAACTGTTACTGATGATACTTTAGACAGTTGATCAGCAGTAAAGTGCTGTTTTTTAAGAATGCATTATCGTTCAGCTAAAAAAACGGCCTGTGAGTGTAATTTAACAGGTTTTCTTTTGTATTAACAGTAAAGCACTGTTTTTAGCAATAACAGGTTAATACTGTTGAAATCCTGCTGTAAATTAACAGCAATTATTTACAGTGTAGGGGCAATTGGTTTGGAGCAGCTTGTATATAAAAACATAGATAAAACATAGTGACACACAACAACAACAATATATGTAAGCTAAAAAAATATATAACACAGGACCCAAAACGATTACTGATGTAAATTAGACTAAGTAATAAATAAACAGACTGAATAAGAACAACAGAAGGATCAGTCTAACACTAGACTTAGACTGAACTTTTATTAGATTGTGGTGATCCATCCTCAGATTGCTTGTTGTTTAAATCCTCTACTTAATTTCCCATCTGTTCACAGCCAATGGCGTTCCTCAAAGAAAAGAGAGAAACACCAATTTTATTTATTCCTCCTATATCAGATGTCCCCAGTCTACTAGTTGCTATGGAGACCTGACTGACTTAAAGCCTTGGAGAGCTTCACTTTGACGTTGTAAACTCTCACTCTCTGAGGAAGGAATGCCAGCTTGCATATTGTTTATTAATCATAACATGCTCAGGTGTCACGTATATTCAGATGAGTTGATAACAGTGTGTTTAGTGGTGGTTGGTTGGGTTGAATCTGGCTCGTACACACCAGAAAACAATAGCAGGACTGTGCTGCAGGCATCGCCACAGCACCTGGTTAAACTCCTAATTTAAAAATAGACCAGGCTGCCCTTTTCTTCATGGCCACAGGTCAAATGTCACACCTCATTAGTGGCAGATGCATCTGATTGCAGGATCATAGCATAAATGTACTGTAGCGCCAAAATGCCCAAGGTTGGTAGTCACTTCTAGTCTTCTTCATTGCCGAGGATTGGGGGATAGTGAGGATGTTTTTATTCCTCTTAAGGATAGGGTCACATTTGTTCAAGTCTGTCCTAAAACAATACCCAAATGCTCGTATGTAGATTCAAATTAAAACTGAATGTTTGCTTCGCTCCAGCTGAATGTTGCATCATTATTTCTTTTTGCTTTGCAATGGAGACCAGAAGAAAGAGTTTCATTCATCTGTACTGTACTACAGGTGGATGACAATTTCTTATCTTATCTTATCTTATCTTAAAAGCGATATTGGCCTTGAAAATATCCCCTTTTAAAAGCTCTTCCAATGTTCATGATTGGGGAACATTTTTTTTTCTTCATTCTGTGCAAATATATATTTTAAACTACAGCCGAAGCCAAGATGAGGCCTCAACAGTGTTAGTGAGTTAGTCTTATTCAGTGGGTATCTTCTAAAGTTACAGTCTTTTTAGTCCGAATTATTATTTTTATTTTTATTTTATTTTATTCTATTTATTTTTTTGTCTGATACTGTTTGTCTGGTACTGTCCGTTGATTGTGTGCTTGTCTGCATTTCTTTTATGTAATGCTTGTCATGTATGCCAGTGCTGTCTTTTTAACTTTTGATAGGCCTTTTTACCCCCTTCCCTCAAGAGGCTTTGCCTTTTGCCAGGCCACCATTGTAAATAAGAATTTGTTCTTAATTGACTTGCCTGGTTAAATAAAGGTTAAATAAGTAAAAAAAAACAAAGATCAGTGAGTATATTCTAAAGTTACAGTCTTTTTAGTCTGGAATGCCTCTGCCCTGCAGCTTAGCAATGAAACACTGTGGAAACATAAAGAGGGAATTTGCCACCAAAAGGCTGTAACTTTGTAAGATATCCACTTGATTTAATTAACACATACTGCTGAACATTCATATTACCTCTAGCTGACCTTATACCCCATCACTTTGTTTTTTTTTAATTGCTGTAGGAAGCTTCACAGCCAGTATATAAATGAGTTTCAGAGCACATATGTGCATGTGAGTGTTGTTTTAAGACAGACTTGAATCATATCCTTCAAGATTTTTCTCTCCTTTTCTTTACCAGCCAAGAAAGTACAAAAAAAGTATGGATTTGTTGTGCGTGTCTCTGTCCTTTGGTATTGAAACAACGTGGCCCACTCCAAGCCTCTATTCACCTGAGGTGTGTGTTTGACTCCAGTCCAGTGCAGCCTTGATGGACAGGCCGTTATGCTTTCCAGATAGAGCTCTCCAAGGTCACCACACGTGACTCTGCTGCTTCTCTCCCCTTTTGTGTCACACGTAGCCCTCCCAAGAACAGCTGTTGTTATCTACACAGACGTGGTGCCACTGAGAAAATGAGATCAGGCTGAGGGGAAGACAAAAAAAAAAAAGAGCAGCTTGAATGAGAGCTCTCCCAAAGTGTTGGTTTGCTCGCCGTTAATGCAGAAAGCATCTGACAGGCGGGCTGAGAGGCCAGAGCGATCAACCTGTCGGGCTGCTGCAGAGTTACATGCAGCCGTTCTGCTGGATTTAATGTTTTGTTAGGGAGCGTTAAGAGGTCTGCAGGGGGCTTCATTGTTTCCTCTGTAAAGAGATTCTGATTGAGTTTCTTCTTTCTTCTGCTAAATGGTGCTTAACCCCCATCAGGGAACAAGTAGGTACTGTAGGTGAGCAGAAAGCAGGAATGAGACGGGATGAGACTCATGAGTCTGTGTGGGAGTGTGAGTCCCAGAGTTTGAGTCACACAGCTTTCATCATTCAATATCATGTTGTGTGCTCATTTCAGAGCGTAGTGCTGCGAGCAGGCGCCTGTTTGGCAGGCCCTTTTGTGGAAGGTATGCTGTACTGTACAGGGCAGGCAGAGAAAACCATTAGCTGAGTGCTGCCACAACAGACAGATTTATGGCTACTCATTCGCCGAGGAACGACCCTGCGAGGCCTACTGTACTGTCTCCTCTCCGCTCCTGTCATTGTCCTGCTTGTTCTGAAGCCGCTCTCTTGCTTCATCTGTTGACGTCTTGTATTCACAGCGAGAGCAGCGATGGGGCTTTTTGTTCTGCTCTGTATTTACCCCGTGGGCAGAGAAATGTAACCTGGGTCAGGGGGAAGAAGACAGCACAAAGGAAACTGATTGAAATTTACTTGCAGTACGCAGCAGATTGAATTAAAGCAAAGTTCCCCCCGCTAGAACCCTGCTGGGAATAAAAGACCAACGGTGGAGTCGGTAGGAATTTGCTCCAGTCAATTAGAAAGGTTGCACAGAGTTTAATGGACACTGTCGATGTAAGGGTTACCAAATGAGGTTTTATAATGTCCTCTGAAATTTGTGATGAATAAGCTGCAGCATGGAGTGAGTCAGTACGCCTCCATGCTTATGCAGCGTGGCAATTTCTCATCGGTTCAGATTATATTTGAAGGAAGAGCAGTGATGTTCTGGCAGGCTACTTGTGACCCCATTCTAACCACGTAGACAGCCATTTTTATCCCTTCCCGTGCTGGAGACAGGCAAGATTTCTATTATTTCACTGTGGGGCTGTGATGGTGTAATGATTTGTTTGCTTTCCGGTGTGTCTGCCTGTTGCTGATAGCATTGCGTTTAGAGAGCATCTGTCATAGTGTGTCAATAGGGTGCAATGACAGATGGATTTAAGCCTGACAGCGGATTCAGCATTGATTTTTCTTGTTCGTCTTTTTTCTATTATTTGTTCTAGCCATAATGTATCTCCATGACTTCCTCCCACACAAAATGCTCCCTCTCCCTTTCCTGCTCTTTCTGGACATTTTTCTCAGTTATCTCCGTTGATACTGTCTATGACAACAAGGTGGAGATTATTGCTTTTTATTGCACACGTGCACTTTCCACTCTCGCAGACGCGGATGAAATATGATGTGTGCATCCGTGAAGCCTGTATGAGGTGTGCAAACCATTTTAGTGTTTGTGTGTCAAAGTTTTCGCCTAGGCTACATAAGTTGAACGTTTTAGTGGTCTTTTAAAATGAAAGTAAATACAAATTGGACCACTTACTGTAGACATAGAATAGAAACATTTAAATGAATTCTGAACAATTTACAGCTCAGTCAATAGTGTTTTCATTGTTATATACTGTACAAGCATGATTAAAGGAATAATTCAACATTTTGGGAAGTACGCTGAGTTGACGAGTGTTAGAGGGTACCGCCAGGAGATGGTTAGTTTAGCTTAGCATAAAGACTGGGAACAGGGGTAAACAGGTAGCCTTGCTGTGTCCAAAGGTAACAAAATTTGCCTAAAAACACCTCTAAAGTTCATTAATTAATATCTTGTTATCTTGTTTGTTTAATCCGTATGAAAACCAAAGTTATCACAGCTCCAAATAAATAAATAAATAGTCCAAATAAATAGTCCCGCACAAAACTTTCTGTAAAACCACAAATGGTCATTTTATCATAGTTTTTTTTGTATGGGTTAAAGCTAGGGTTGGTAATCTTCTTAAAAAAAAACAAAAAAAAAACTTTTTGGTATATTTCTTTAAAATTCCCATTACATTCTGACAGCAATCAATAAATCAAATGCTCTGAGGAAAATAGAAAAAAATCAGGTATCTGTGGCTGTCGCAGGATAAACTGGCCTACATGCCTGTCTATCTGCCTGAAAGAACCAGGCTAGTTGTTTATGCTAAGCTAAGTTAACTACTGCTGGCTGTAGCTTCACATATACCGTACAAATATGAAAGTGGTAACAATCTTCTAATCAAACTTTACTCAAACCAGAAAGCGAAAAAGCATATTTGCAAAAATATCTAAATTCCTTTAAAGGAACAGTGTGTAGCATTTCAGGGGATCTATTAGAGAATGGAATATAATATTCATAACCTTGTTTTCGTTAGTGTATAATCACCTGAAACTAAGAATCGTTGTGTTTTCGTTAGCTTAGAATGAGCCGTTTATATCTGCATAGGGAGCGGGTCCTCTTCACGGAGTCCGCCATGTTGCTCCGCCATGTTTCTACAGTAGCCCAGAACGGACAAACCAAACACTGGGTCTAGAGAGAGCCTTTCACGTTTTTACGTTACCCGAAGGCCACCGTAGATCTCCAACATGCTTGTGAAAGTGCAGTAACGTGAGCCATCTGACTTCCGTTGCTCCTATAGAAGTGTTATTATGGTAAGGATGGCCTCTGAGTTAGGCGAACGGTGTTACCACGGTTTTTTGCACTCGACGGCTCACGTTACTGCAGTCATGGAAAGGGAGGAGTGAGCAGAGGGGTACTCAATTGGTTGCAATCTGCAACCACACCACTAGATGCCACCAAATCCTACACACTGTACCTTTAATGCCATCTCAATTTATGTAAAACTCTTGTTAGCGTTGGTTTTAAAATGAACAATTCATTACTACATTTCCAAAGTGCATTCATCAAAAGAACAAAATGACCTACAGATTTAATGGTGGCCTGGCATAGGTCACCGTTGAGTAATGGGAGTTCCATCCCCGGGGGATGTAATAAATTTTAATTGCAAATCTGCCAGGGTGGCCTGCGTGTGACATATCTGTAATTGCTCAGCACCCTTCCCCCAACAGGTTACATCGGCCTCCCACCTGTGCTTGAGTTATTGATCCATCACAACCACTCATTACCATTAAGCTGCCTCCCGTAATATCAGGAGACGTGACAGCTTTGCCATGCCTGCTAAAAACTGACCACGGCCTGCGGTTGTCAGGGAAACATGTTCTGTTTGGCTCCCGGGTAGCGATGGATGAGATGCTCTTTTTGCGCGGCGCGTTATGAACACCGACTGGAGGATACAGACAGTGTGGCACCACACTTCACATTCACGCTCCCACAAGCACTCTCTCACATCCTGCAACACAAATAAACATGCCCACACATGCATTTTAAATTCATTTGACAGTTTGTCAGCCGTGTATTTCTGCACTGTCTTGTCCTCTCCGCTCTTATTTTCTTTAATTTGCCTCTTGTTTGGATTTGGAGAAGTAGTGTTGCTGTTTTCAGCCCCTCCTCCACATTTAAAAACAGGACTTGGATACAAAGAGATATGAGATGAGAACACAAGCTGCTATTTTTAGCCTTACAGGGATGTGAGGCTGCAACTGAAGCCACTGTGTGCATCTCACGTCGTCAATTGACTCAATTATCAGAAAGGGGTGAGCTGTGATGAAATGCTTTGTTATGGCAGGAACTATGTCTTGTTTGTTTGGCAAAAATAGGTGAATATTTTCTGAAGTGCTTCACATGACTTTTAATTTTATTGGACACTCTACAATAGAAGCAACAAGAAGAAAGTCCTTCTGTGACATGTTTTCCCCTATCTCTCTGACAACTGTTTAAACTTGGAGAAAGATGGAGAAAATAATCACATTTATACCATTTTTCACAACTCAGTGCCCCCTTTACTTCCTCTCTTCCTCTGTCTTCTCTTTTAATTTTGATGGCGGTGATCTTCGCGCTACGTGTTTGCTTCCATGCATGATCGGCCTCATTATCTCCCGCTGATGTGTGAGGCTGTTTCTTCCTCACTCTCACCCAGACACAACCCCACGAACGCCCTCAACCAAATTGAATGGAGGCAAATTATTCGTAGATGGCACAGATGTATTAGTGTTATCATCATTAGAAGTTACGCTGATCACCGCCTGCTCCCTTAGCCTCCCCTGTCGTAAATTATCAGTTCATCTTATTTGCACAGGCTGCCTGTGCAGTATGTTGATTTGAGAAGCATACTTTCTCCAACCTTGATAGCAAAGTAATTAGGTTTCTCACATTACTATTTCAATTTGTGCAAGCTGTTGCAGGAGGTTGAAGAAATGATGTAAACACCACATGGAAAATCACTTCCATCTACTTCCGACACTGCTACAAACAAGGGCCGGATTAGCTTGATGCAAATTAGAAGCGTCAAAATGAAAAGAGGTCTGATAATCAGCACTTTGATATCTGAGTTCTCAAAGCAACACGGTGCAGCAAACAGAGCTCCAAAGAGGCCAAATCATCTGAGCCCGAGGCGCAGGTGCATCAGTCAAACACGACACAAAGCCAAATTATCTACTACGTCAAGCGGGACAGCTTTGAAAATCATGAAAACATTTGAAAACATAAAGTGCTTCAGCAGTGGTCCTACATGGGGTTATATTTATGTCTAAAATGTGTGATGGAAAGATATTTTGATATTTTCTGCAGAGAAATGATTAAATATTTTTCTGTGCTGAAAATGCTCCGAATTTAGACACAAATACAAGCCATAAACACAAGGCGAAACAAAACTGCTTAGAACTGCATCCTGGTAATTTAACTACTTCAAAGTTAAAGGAATAGATCAATATTTTGGGGAATAGACTGCTGCAGGGAGAACATATTTTTGTAGGCCAACCAGGAAGTTAACATTGCCCTGGTTCCCCCCGGATTTTTGATTTTTGCAGAAAATAAGATCTGTGGCAAACAAACGTTTATGATACTCACACATTTCGTTCAGCAAAGATAATCTCAACAAATGAACACTTTAACAACAAGTGAGCAACTTTAATGATTTTTGAAGTGTGAATTCAATCGCCAGAAGTAAAAAGCTAACGTTAGGCTATAAACAAACTACACCGTGGTCGCATGAGCGTGAGTTTACACAACGAGGCTGTAACGGCGGACGAGTCGGCATGACGTCGTTTAGTAGTCTCATTTAGCCACTTGTTAGCAACCACCTTTTTTAAGACACGTAAAGGCTTCAAAATTCATGAGTGGAATATTTACTGAAAGAGGATCTATCCTAGAACAAAACGTTAAAATTTCTTAAGCTCGTGTTAACCACAGACCTTATTTCAGGAATCAAACTAAAAACCCATTGACTTCCATATGAGGGAACCGGAAGTGCTAAAATGCTAACTCATTTCTGGATTTTAGGACTCATTCCTGTAGCGCTCTATAAACGTATCCGTTTTCTTGCCGAGAAATATGAGTGTCTTCCTGGAGTCTCTGCTGGTTGTCTGGCAATTTCACAGTAATGACAAGTCACTGCATCCGGCCAAGACAAGCGTATTTCCCAAAAATGTCAACCTTCTGCTTTAAGATCCTCCGTGATGAAATAATGACTCTACTGAATTATGTCTAACCTCTGTATCCATACACAATCATACATTATTGTTGAGTATAGTATAGAATAGTTTAGAATAGATGTCCTTTATTGTCATTGCCCAAAGTACAACAAAATTAAGTAGCAATCCTGATGGTGCATTCACACATATCAAACATTAATAAAATTAAAGAAGAAGAAAAATATATATTATAAATAGAAAATATGTATTTGCTGTGACCTATAAAAACAATAAGATAGTTGAGATATTGCACTTCTGGATATTGCACATTTGTTGAGTTGTAGTAGCCCTATATACAAGTAATAAATAAATATGGTAATAAATAAATATAAAGGAATAAACTATGGTGCAGTTGTAAACATCTGTGTAGTGTACAATACACGATCAGCCATAACATTAGGCTGCAAAAAAGTATTGTATCACAGTCTGTTTGACTGTTCGGTTCAGTCTGTTTTGGAGTCTGTTTGAGATTTGATGGACCTGAAGTATCTACCAGAGGGCAGCAGATCAAACAGATGGTGTCCAGGGTGGGATTGGTCTTTTATTATGTTGGCTGCTCTACTGAGGCAGCGAAGGCTGAATAAGTCCTCCAGAGAGGGCAGTGAGCAGCCCATGATCTTCTGGGCAGTACTGATGACTAAAATGGGTCAAACTTTTTTTTATTTTTGAGTTGTTCAGGACGAGATTCGTCTCTGAACACCACGCTGTCAGTTTTTGGACTTCATCCCTGTAGGCTGTATCGTCTCCTCTTGAGATAAGTCCAACCACAGTTCGCAAACTTGATCATGGAGTTGGTGGAATGAGTGTAGAGGATGGGGCTCAACACACAGCCTTGTGGGGTGCCAGCCCATTCTAATTCCTAAGGCGTCAAATACCGACGCTTTGTCACGGCCGTCAGCATTCAATACCGCCGCACAAGGCACCTCTCAGCTTCGGTATGAGATGCACCGGGTTTTCCATTGACTACAATGTAAACCCATCCGCAGCAACAGTAAACGCTCAGGGAATATGCACCAGGACTGATTCTGTTGATGTAGTTTAGAGCTGGTGCTGAGTGAGGGTGGAGGAGTCTAACAGTCCTTGATCCAGTGGCAGGTGGGTTGGGAAAGTCCTACAGTAGGTCAATAAGTTTAGTAACCAGTCTGCCCGAGATGACTGTGTTAAAGGCAGAGCTAAAGGCTATGATGAGCATCCTCACATAGCTCCCCTGGTGTTCAAGGTGGGTCAGTGCAGTGTGAAGAACAGTGGCGGTGGCATCCTCTGTAGACCTGTTTGCTCTGTAGGCAAACTGGTATGGGTCGAACGTGGGTGGGAGGCAGGACCAGCCTCTCAAAGCACTTCATGATGACCGAAGTGAGTGCTTCCGGACGGTAGTCGTTGAGGCCGCTGATGATGGTCTTTTTCAGTAGTGGAATGATTGTGGCAGACTTCAGGCAGGGTGGGAAGATGGATTTAGACAGACGTGATGACCTCAGAGAGCTGATTTGCACTGCACATACATTCAGCACCTTTCCCTTCACACCAATATGGCCTGCAGCTTGCATCTGATTCACCACCCTGAGCACACACCTCACATCATGATCCTTCACAGCGAGGATGTGGCTGTTGGAGGCTGATGAGAGTGTTGTGTCTGTCTCAGCTGCTTTCACCTCAAAGCGAGCAAAGAAACAATTCCTCTGCCAGCGAGGCATCACCGTCGACAGTCATGAGGTTGCTGATTTTATAGTTGGGAAACTGCTGGATGCCCTGGCGCACACACCGTGGGTCGTTATTGGTGAAGTAGTCCTCAATTTTCCTCTTTGGGTCACTTCAGCATCCTTGATGCCTCTCATCAGGTCAGCTCTAGCAGCACTGTATAGAGTTACGGTCCTTGATGAGCGTTTTGACCTCCTTTGTCATACAGGGCCTCTGATTGGAGTACACCCGGATGCATTTGTCGCAAGTGACATTGTCAACACAGTTCTGTTTGTACCAGAGTACAGTTAATGTGTACTCCTCCATGTCCTGATCCTCAAAGATGTCTCAGTTGGTCTTTTCAAAAACAATCCGACAGCTGCGAGGAAGCTCCTTCAGGCCATGTCTTAGCAGTCTTTGTGGTGGGTTGAGCTTTTCTCCTGAGGGGGGTGTAGTATGCTCGGGTTAGATGGAGTATAGATTTTTTCTGAGTGGTGATCAGTGTTGTAGTGGTGCTGATATAACTGCTCTTAAAGGGGAACACCACCTAAATTAAGAATTCCTATATGTTATTTCCATGGCTTAGGAAAGTTTAATCAATATTTGTGAACATGAGCTGCTCTCTCTCAAAGCCAGAAACCAGAGAAGTAAAGGCCTTCACACACTAAGGGCATGACGAAAAACAACACGAAAATGTGAAATACTTGCCTGTGAATATCATATGTCTAGGGCTTTTATTGTGAAAGGTAAGAACGGAAGGAGTGTATCTGGTCTGCGTTACCTTTGTCAAGGTTAAAATAAGTAATAAAGTTTGCCATCCTGGTTTGGACTACAGAGCCTCTGGGATTATTTAATGCCTTTATTCCTGGTCCGAAAACTCAGAAAATCAAAACAAAATTCCGTTGCTTTTCACCGTGTAATATTCACGTTCTGTGTGTAAGTACTCATGACAAAAACAATAGATCAAAGAAATCTATTGACGTGCGACTTAATCGCATGAAAAAAAACGCTGTCAGTGTATAACAGCCTTAAGTCTCAAATGTGATATCAAGTATAAAGTGTAGAGCTGCTCCATTGACAATGAATGGGAGACTGATTTTGTGGATTCACAGAATGTTTATTTTCTTTTTTAAACTCAAATGAGCTTTATTCTATTGTAGTGTTCTCAGTTGTGAAACAGAAAATGTTCCCATATACTCAGAACATTCCCCTGGGTGCTCTCAGTGTCATCTGTAACATCTCTCTTCCCATTCACCTGTCTAGGGAGCAGTTCCACACTTTATACCCTATGACATCACAAGATTGAGTTGTAGCACCCGATTTTTGGATTTGGGAGAGTGTTAGATGTTTTTTGGACTGTCTTAGACCATAGGAAAAACATGTATGAATTCTGAAAATAGCCGTAGTTCCCCTTTAATGTATCCACTGTTTGCCTGTATGTATTGATTAGAATAGAGATTAATTGAATTGCACACAGTTCCTGACAGTCTCTGCGTCTCCTGACCCTTCATTAGCAGTGTGCGTGCCCACCAGAGGTTATGCTGACACCCTGTTTGCTCATCCCTTGATCCACTGCTGCCTTTTTCATCTTTTGGACATTTTCTCAGGGCTGCGTTTGTTTTCTCATTCCCTCAGCAGATCTTTTCTTCCCACCCCCTGAAGTTCCTCTGTTTTCCTCCCCCTCTTTTATCAGATCAAATGCTTATAAATTCATTGCATGCTGTTAGAGGCAGCGAGGATGATGGCGGGTTGGCGAGAGCTCTGGGAGACACGGCATGAAGAAGAATGGGTCACTGTGTTTCTATTAAAGTGACTGTCCCCCAGTAAGGTGCAAATGTGTGTACCCACTTGTGCCACGCGCTTTAATTACAGTTTGAAACTCATTAGCATCAAACAAACGTTGCTGCGTGTGCATCACAAAGCTCAGCCAGGCAGCAGCAACAGTATGAGTTCCTTTTTCTTCTCGTGACAGAAGGCTCCATGTTAGCTTATCTTGAATAAGCTGTAAAGTCATTGTCCTTGAACATGTGTAGCTGGGACACTGTGCAGTGCTTACTGCCGGGCGGTCACCATGTTTTATGACTTTGTTCTAGGCTGTGGGACTCCCAGAGCCCTGCCAGCTCTGCCACTTCATCGACTCCCTGCACTTTTTCACAGAGGCTAAGCAGCAGAGGCGGGCCAACTTGCTTTTATTAATTACAGAAACACAGGCCACACGCTGTTCAACTAGCTTCTCTCTACTGTTATTGTATTATATAAGTCGGTGCATTATTGCCAAATTGTCGCCATCAAATCGGAGATACAGGGTTCCACGATTCAGTAGGGTTAGACTGAAGCACAATTTGTGCAGCAGTCAATCCTAAAATTAAATATGGAGCCTAATCGCAGATCAAATGTACGTTGAAGGGTCTTGAATATATTGTCTGCGGTGATTGTAATCTTATGTTAAACGTATGTATCCTTGTTTCCTGTCTTCAATTTTCTGTCTGTGTTGATGTTACAAATGAAGCTGCTGAGATGCAAGAAAAAAGTCAGACTTGAGCTGACAATAAAGTAATATTATCGTCATCAGCTGGAGGATCTATGAGGCTGTAGTTAGGCTTTCAGCTAAATGGTAACATCAGCATGTTAACATGCTCACATTGACTCTCTCATTGTGTCAAATGAATTAAACTAAATGTGATGTTAAACATATTTACAATGTTCACCACCTTAGCTTAGCGTGTTATACTGACATTTTCTAATTTGTGCTAAACAAAGCGTCCGGCTGAGGTTAATGGGAATATCTTTAAATTTGAAGGTAAACCAAAGTGTTGGACAAAATTTAATTTTTGACTAGGGCTGTGTAGGTTATTGGCAAGAATCTGGCGATACAATATGTTTCATGATACAGGGGTTACGATTCAATATATCATGATATATTGCAATTTTTAAAATCTAATTTTAGGAAAACTTTCATAGTATAAAGAACACACCAGAATATGCATAAATTATGAGTAAAAGGTGTACTTTTTTATGCAGTGGGATCTACATTTGACTTAATCACAGTCCATTGAACATCCAACCTCATAGCACTACTTTGAGAGGACACATACACTGAGAGGGCACATCTCTTTGCAAATTAAATAGAGTATTGACTGAGTTAAATTGGCAGTAGGCAGAATGTTTTTGGCCTCATTGGGAAAAAAATCCATAATAACCTTTCAGCATATTGTAATTCAAGTGCTCTGAGAGAAAAACTAGACTTCTGCTCCTTCTCATGGCTCTGTTTTCAGGCTTTAAAAAATCTAGCCCGACGGGAGACTTTGGCCAATCACAGGTCATTTCAGAGAGAGAGCGTTCCTATTGGCTCTTCATTCCGCGGAGGCAGCTGTCAATCGCTCATGAACTTGTTCTGGCTGGTGGGCGGTGCTTGGTATTTCCTCAACAGATCTCAACATGGCTGCCGGGTCACAAACTTTCTCATTTTAAACTGTAAATTAAAAATCAATAGTGTTTTTGAGAATCGATACTGTATCACAAAACATAATATCGCGATACTCGATATTTTCGTTATGTGCTTACACCCCTATTTTTGACCCGATGATGGCGACACTAGATGAAAAGGCAGAGGATCAGCAAAGTTATTAGAATTTGTCCTGACGATGGACGTGAATGTGTGAACCAAATTTCATGGCAATTTATCCAACATTTGTCGAGACATTTCACTCAAAACCACAAATGTCAATTTCATGGTGGCACTGGAGGAAAAGTCACAGGATCACCGATGTCTGTGGTGGCACCATGGATATCTGTACCAAGTATCACAGCAATCCATCCAACAGTGCTGGACCGACTTGCCTGTATATATACTGTATGTTTGTTTTTTACATTTTCTCTCTGTGTCTGTCCTATAGGAGTGGCTGGATTTGCGCTGCAGAGGCGTCCGCAATGCCAACGCCTACATCCTGGTGTACGACATCTGCTGCGTGGAGAGCTTTGAGTACGTCAAGATGATCAGACAGCAGATAGTGGAGCACAGGTACGGTCAACCACACGCTCTCAGCTGGCCAGACTAACATACAACAAACTGATATACAGCTTGTTAACCCTCACTGGTGATTTCTAATGACATCACCTTGTCATCCGTCTGGAGACAGCATGCAATTTCACAGCCCTGCCACGAAGCCGTACAATTACACGTTTTATGACAGCGTGACAATGATAGATAGTGTGCTTGTGGTGATATATTTTAATTCAGCACCCTCCTCTCTGCAGCCTGCCAGTTTAGTAATGACATTTGATTCTGGCATTGCTGCACGAGAGATGCCTGAGATGTCACTAGTGATTAGTTTTAAGATTATTTTTAGGTATATTTCTGCTTCTATTGGACAGCGAACAGCAGCAAAAGACGTGAAGCTTGAAAACCAGAGATACACTAAAGGTCTTCTGGCTGGCTCTGAACTATAATACAAGAGCCAAAAAAGACACATAGTGGGAAAAAGACCAACGAAAAGGCATCACCTGTTTTATCATCCTTGCTGTGGGCATACCTGCATATATTTACATATTGAAAGAGTACAATGACTGGCTTCATTTGTGCTGCAATGTTGTACATGACCAAACTGCCACTGCACAGATCTTCTCCATCTTCCTGCGGCTGCAAATGTGCTGCCATGAATGTGTATGGCCCATGACGGAAAACCATTATCACCAGCAGCTGGGGAAGGAAGGCTGAATGGAAAACAGGAGAAATGTGCAATCATATAGGACAGAGCTCTGAGGCCAGACTACAGAAGGAAAGGAAAGAGCGGAGAAGGGACAGATACTGTGTATATATACTCAAATTATGAATAATGGAGGCTGTTACAGCACAGGGTGCCTGTACTGTCGATGTCAACTATAAAGAATTTATGTTTATTTTACTTTAAAATATAGTCCTAAAATACTCTGCAAAGTTCAGCTGACAAAATCAGTTCAAAACCAGAATAAACTTGTCTTTTCACTTTTTTTTTTTTACCCTCCAGCATGAAGCCTATACCTTCAGCTCAGTGAAGACTATGACAGCGTTGGGTCTATCGCTCCCACATAGTTTCCCCCAAATTTCACACACAGACGCACACGCACTCACACAGATACAGTACATCTCGTTCTGCTAAAATACTCGAGCAGATATGCAAGGAGATATTTTTAAGTCTGTTACGTGAGCACGACCTGTGAAAAGGAGAAAAGTGAGATGATTATTGCGATGTGTTTTTCAACCCTACATCTTTAAGAACTTCGCCTCAGGGGCTTGTAAATTGTACTGTACATTTCTCTCTCTGCGTCTTTGCCTCTCTGTCGAGCTCTCCGTCCATCCGTGAAGGCAGACGTGCAAATAAGCATGCAAATCCTTGTCAGAAGACGCTGCTCCTTCAGGTTTCATCATGTACCGGATTTAATAGTGAATTCAACCAGAGGTACTTGGTTTTTGTGATCATATTTGTATTGATTATCAAGCACCCAATTTGACTGCTCTCAGGCCATTAAATAGGCATTATCAGTCACTATAAGCACCGTAGATGTGGGTCATTAGGGGCCTACTACGTTGTAAAAGTGAAAGGGAAACTTAAAAGCAACACGTTCTAACATGTAAAACTGAATGAAAAGTTACCTTTTGAACACAAACAAAAAGGCTTCTTTAGGTTTTGGCAACAAAACCACTTAAAAGTTTAGAGGAAAACATCGTGTTTTGGCTTAAAATAATGAAGTTTCAAAAATGAAAGTGAAACTTAACACTTGCGAACACAACTAAACGTTGTTGGTTTCACACATGATGTGAACTCTGGCCTCTTGGGTGAAAACCCTGTGTTTTGTGTACATAATTACTACGGTCACTAGAAGTCGCTCTCGTGTTCTTTTATAGCTTTTTTTCAGTGATCTACCATGTCAATAGATGATAAAACCTACTAGTGGGTGTAGTAGGCCCCTACTGACCCACATCTATGGGGCTTATAGTGGCTGATAACGCCTATTTAATAACCTGACAACAGTGTAATTGGCTGATTCAAGATATGCGTTGGATATTATGGGCACAATTTACACATAAACTCTATACAAAACATACTACTATAGTTTTTATAATATTAATTTTCATGAAAAACTCATTAAAGCTCCCAGCTCCGCTGACTTTGGCACCCAACCAAACAGAAAGTAAAAATTAATCTCATTGTAAGAAATCCGACTTATATAATAAGCCTTCTTTCCTTCATGGAATTTGCTCTACAATCTAATCCAGGATTTCCACTAGTAACCCATTTTTTCTACATTGCCGTAGTAAATGTTCTCTATTTGTTAAATAGAGCGTCAGATTGGATTTCCAAACCTCCACCAATCAGGTTCCTCGAAAAGATTGGACTCGATGACTCCTAGATGTTGTTGTTTTTCATTAACGCTGTAGGACTAAGCGTTACATATACAAATCTCGAGTCGCTAATTTATTCCTACCTCTGGCTTGCCATACATTTTCACAATCCATACTGCTGTAAACCAGTTGCTGCAGAGTGTGGTGGGAGGCCCCTCGAGCCTGTGAGCTCTAATCCTCCAGTCCGCCCCCGCACACCTCAGAAGGAAGGGAAAAACTGCACACAGACATCACGCCCAGCCAACCACTGTGACAAACACCAAAATGATATGTGTGCTTTTTGAAATCAACCTTTTTTCCCTCTCCTGCAGGGAAGGCAGCAGCAGTGAGGTGCCAATCCTGGTGGTGGGCAACAAGAGAGATCTGCAGCGGCAGCGCTTCATGCCTCGCCGGGCGGTGTCGGTCCTGGTGAAGAAGACCTGGAAGTGCGGTTACGTGGAGTGCTCGGCCAAGTTCAACTGGCACGTGGTCCTGCTCTTCAAAGAGCTGCTGGGCATCGCCGTGGCACGGGGCATGCGCCAGAACCACACCTCCATCCGTCTGCAGGGGGCGCTACAGAGGAACCGCTGCACCATCATGTGACCCAGAGAACTCCCTCCACCCCTCGCACCTCAGGAGTGGAGCGGCAGTGGAGGAAAAAAAGGACTTTTTATCTAAATGGCTGGAAAAATACCCTGTGGCCTCCTGCTTTACTGAGCTGATTTTTCATAATGAGGTTTATTAGTCTCTTGCGCTGTAAAAGACACTCAAATTTCACACACGGTCATCCAACCACTTCCTAGTCCGACTCTGCCAAATGTGTAAATGCAAGGAAGGAGGTAGGAGATAAACAAGTGGAAATGAACACGACTAGCATAGCACAGTTTTGTTTTGTTTTTTTCTCACATCAACTCGACAGTTACTCATTTAAGGCTGTGCTTCCCAAATTACACAGCAGCAAGTCTTATTGAGGGTTGTCTCGTGGCTGTAGCTGGGCCTGACGGGGTGGAAGCTGTGTTTGTGGGACTCAAAATGGAGAGGCAGCAATATCATCGAGTCTTCCTTTTGAATTTGTCATATTTAGTAAGATCAACAGCTTATATCGTACATATTTGGATTTGTTTGAGGGTTGATGGTCCACAGGATAGAATAAAACAGAGCAAAAAATAGCTTCTCGTCTTGGTGGATTATCTCGAAATGTACAGATTGATGATTAGATGGTGTTTTAATTTTAGATTCTGAGAAGTAGCCTGCGATTATTTTTCTTTCCCTGTCCCGGTTTCAAACTTGGCCTACGGTGAAAACTGTTTGTTCAGACGAGGAGGGGAGGGGGGTTTAAGGTTGTCTTGCAGCAGAAAATGCTGCAGTCTCTATCATGAAGTACTGTGGGGCTTTAATCTGCTCCCTCCCCTCACTTAGTGTCTGTTTCTGATGAATACATTAAATCCAGGGAACTGGGGACCTGCAGGAGGCTGCAGAGCCTGAGACGAGAACCTGCACACGCAATGTGGATGTTTATATGTGTGTGTGTGTTTGTGTGTTTGTGTGTGAGAGAGTGAGGGAGGCAGAGAGAGGCAGGTTTGATTGCTGACATTCAGGCAAGCAAAGGACAGACACGGGGAGATAAGAGATCGATGTGGAAGCTGGATTAGGAAGGAGCAATAAAATCTCACAGGGGTGTCCTGACTCACTATATGTACCACCATATTCTATTGAAAATGCCTCACATATAGTAGACGTAATCCAGCCGCGTTCAGATATCCTGCAGAAATAAGGAAGCAGACTTCCACAAAACACCCCATGAGTGCATCACAGACACACAGGGAACCTTAATAAAGCTTTCATATCAGTATCTGAATAGTATCTAATAGGTAATGTCGTGAGATTAACAGTCGCTTATTCATTTGATTAGGCCTAGTTTGGTAGTTTGTGAACACGGCTGCACTGAAAGTGAGCAGACCTATTGTACATAAGTGAGTGATTCATGGAGTAATTGACTTGCATGCTTTTGTTGGTAGAGCCAACGGGTCAGGGTTTAATTGCACTGATGTGAAAATTTGATATTGTGTTTAATTTTTTGTAATACATGATTTTCTGACACTGTAATGAGCAGCTGAGTGGAGTGAATGTGGTCGTTTTTCACTGGCATGTGAGAGCACAAGCTAATGATTCTCTCCGAGACATAGTGTTGAACCCTCCGATCAGGGCAGATGGCTGTGTTAGTCTTTTCTTTTCTAGTAAAAAATATGAAATATGTAGCAGCAACTGTGTGTAGCATGAGTTCTCATCAGTTTGTCTGTGTGCGCGTTTCCAAATAAAAAGGGCTACAGTTTTTTATCAGAAACATTACTTGTATTTATTTTTACTGTGTTAGTACTGTGAGTATTTTTTTTTTTGGACAGATGAAATATTAAATGCATTTGAGAACCTTACTCTGGTCACTTTTCAATCCTGTACTACAGTAACACCACACCAAGATCATTTTGACAACATTGCCACCTTGTGGTAAAGCGATGTTATCAGGAGCCAAATCAGAGGCATCTGATGATCTTCCCAATGTAATAACTAATCTACTTTCATTTTTAAGGTGGCAGAGTGATAATGATGATAGTCAATAATATAGCCTACTGTATAAGCAAAGGAATAAATTAATGGAGTAATTATCTCAGCATTGTCCACGGTACTGTACTGCATGTGTAGCCTTATTGATGGTTGGCTGATAGTTATTTGGATCATCTCCCCCCACTTCTCCTGTGAGTAACATGGCCACATTAACCCAAACAATGTGTTATTGGGCTATTATCGATCCCCTTGCCCGCTATCTACGGCCCTGTGCATTGTGCGTGTACCCTGTCGCCTCCAAATGCCCGCTTAAGTATGCAAGTGTCAGTGAGTTTGTGGTAATGTTGATTAAACACAATTTTATTTGGGGAATATGCACCATGCAAGCACAATATAAACTGGAATAATGATGTTCTTAGCCAATTTTAACATAGAATCGAGTGTTAAGATTAAGTAATAAGCTACAGAACTAACTACTAAAAATCAATCAATAGCCGTACAATTACACGTTTGTGACAGCGTGACAATGGTAGATAGGCAAGGCAAGGCAAGGCAAGGCAAGGCAAGGCAAGGCAAGGCAAGGCAAGGCAAGGCAAGGCAAGGCAGCTTTATTTGTATAGCACATTTCAACAACAGGGCAATTCAAAGTGCTTTACATAAACATTCAAGAACATTGCGACAAAGTGCAAAAGAACATTAAGACATAATTAAAACAGTTATAAAAACATAAAAACATTAAAACATTAAAGATTAGAAAATAAAAACAAGCTAAAAATAAAAGCTAGGATAGAAGCTAAAATAGAATAAATAGATGGTGTGCTTGTGGTGATATATTTTAATTCAGCACCCTTCTCTCTGCATCCTGCCAGTTTAGTAATGACATTTGATTCTGGCATTACTGCACGAGAGATGCCTGAGATGTCACTAGTGATTTAAAGATTATTTTTAGGTATATTTCTGCTTCTATTGGACAGAGAACAGAAGCAAAAGACATGAAGCTTGAAAACCAGAGATACAATAAAGGTCTCCTGGCTGGCTGTGAACTATAATACAAGAGCCAAAAAAGACCCACTGTGGGAAAAAGACCAATGAAAAGGGGCATTTGGGGCATTTGGTGCCCCAAATGCCCAATGCATGTTGATTAAGTAATAGACTACAGAACTAACTACGAAAACTCAATCAACAGGCATGGGGCATTTGGGGCACCAGGGGAGTCAGTTTCCAGTTTTTTGATTATATACTTCATAGTGTGACCCCAAATGTGACCCCAAATTCTACTGAATTAAAAATGTCCTAATGATAAGATGAACTTCTTCACAAGTGAAATTGTACCAGAAGCTTATCATTACTATGCAGTGTTATCACCTACTACGTCTGTTCTCACCTGATAAGTATCCTGGTGTGAAACCAGCAGCCAAACCACATGTCAACTGTTCAGGAATGTTTAGATAACAACATCACGTGGTTCAGGTCTGAATCATAGACTTGTATTAATAGAGCGGCCATCTCCATTATAACCCACATCATCATGAATATCCAGGTCAGCAGCAGCAAGGCTCCCTCCTAAAATTATTACCATTTGGCACTGTCGTCATGGAAGTAATTGTGGATTTGGTGACAGCCTTATCATCAGATTATATGGAGTCCATGTGAGGTGTTTCCTGTCTATCCAGTGCAGCTCTGTGCTCTGGCTCCTCTGCAGTCTGCATCAGCACAGTGTCTCTTGGCATCACTTCTTCCTCTGGTGTCCATCCAGCGTCATGTGAAAGAGGGTTCAACGGTGGTGTGTCTCTCCTCTAGACCGGACCCTCCTCCGTCGAGCTCACGGTCAGTGCCGACGCCCCGGTAGTCCCCGGTAGTCCCGGTGGGGGTAGCAGCGTCCCTGTCCCCGCTGCTGTTCCCGTGTTCATCCTGCATCCCTCGGCGTGGAGCAGAGCGGAGGATGAGCGAGCAGGGGAAGGGCTCAGCGTCCGCCTCCGCTGCCTCGGCGGCGACCACGGCGACTCCGGGTCCGGGGTCGGATACCTACAAAGGCTGGCTCTTTAAATGGACCAACTATCTGAAGGGGTACCAGCGGCGGTGGTTCGTCCTCAGCAACGGCCTGCTGTCATACTACAGGTAAATGTTGTCGAAGACGCGACGTAGACAGACACGTATTTACTCAAAGTAAACAACCAGCTGGTTCCTCATCATCATCATCATCAGCTGGCAGCTAGCATCAGGCTAATGCTAGCATCAGCTGCTGGCTAGCCTCAGCTTAAAGCTAGCCTCAGCCTCAGTTTAAAGCTAGCCTCAGCCTCAGCTGGCTAGCCTCAGCCTCAGTTTAAAGCTAGCCTCAGCCTCAGCTTAAAGCTAGCCTCAGCCTCAGCTTAAAGCTAGCCTCAGCCTCAGCTGGCTAGCCTCAGCTGGCTAGCCTCAGCCTCAGCTTAAAGCTAGCCTCAGCCTCAGCTGGCTAGCCTCAGCCTCAGTTTAAAGCTAGCCTCAGCCTCAGCTTAAAGCTAGCCTCAGCCTCAGCTGGCTAGCCTCAGCTTAATGCTAGCCTCAGCCTCAGCTGGCTAGCCTCAGCTTAATGCTAGCCTCAGCCTCAGCTGGCTAGCCTCAGCTTAATGCTAGCCTCAGCCTCAGCTGGCTAGCCTCAGCTGAAAGCTAGCCTCAGCCGCAGCTGGCTAGCCTCAGCCTCAGCTTAAAGCTAGCCTCAGCCTCAGCTGGCTAGCCTCAGCCTCAGCTTAAAGCTAGCCTCAGCCTCAGCTTAAAGCTAGCCTCAGCTGGCTAGCCTCAGCCTCAGTTTAAAGCTAGCCTCAGCCTCAGCTGGCTAGCCTCAGCCTCAGTTTAAAGCTAGCCTCAGCCTCAGCTGACTAGCCTCAGCCTCAGCCGGCTAGCCTTAGCCTCAGTTTAAAGCTAGCCACAGCCTCAGCTTAAAGCTAGCCTCAGCCTCAGCTTAAAGCTAGCCTCAGCCTCAGATGGCTAGCCTCAGTTTAAAGCTAGCCTCAGCCTCAGCTGGCTAGCCACAGCCTCAGCTTAAAGCTAGCCTCAGCCTCAGCTTAAAGCTAGCCTCAGCCTCAGCTGGCTAGCCTCAGCCGCAGCTGGCTAGCCTCAGCCTCAGCTTAAAGCTAGCCTCAGCCTCAGCTGGCTAGCCTAAGCCTCAGCTCAAAGCTAGCCTCAGCCTCAGCTTAAAGCTAGCCTCAGCCTCAGCTGGCTAGCCTCAGCCGCAGCTGGCTAGCCTCAGCCTCAGCTTAAAGCTAGCCTCATCTGGCTAGCCTCAGCCTCAGCTTAAAGCTAGCCTCAGCCTCAGCTGGCTAGCCTTAGCCTCAGTTTAAAGCTAGCCTCAGCCTCAGCTTAAAGCTAGCCTCATCTGGCTAGCCTCAGCCTCAGCTTAAAGCTAGCCTCAGCCTCAGCTGGCTAGCCTTAGCCTCAGTTTAAAGCTAGCCTCAGCCTCAGCTTAAAGCTAGCCTCATCTGGCTAGCCTCAGCCTCAGCTTAAAGCTAGCCTCAGCTGGCTAGCCTCAGGCTAAAGCTAGCTGTCAAATGGTCAGTCAGCTGTCAGTTAGTTGTCAGTTAGTTGTCAGTCAGCTGTCAGTTAGTTGTCAGTTAGTTGTCAGTTAGTTGTCAGTTAGTTGTCAGTTAGTTGTCAGTTTACAGTGATAAAATCGGAGATGTTTTACTTTTAATGACTGTATGTTGCAGAAAGACGCCAACACATATAGACACACACAGCAGCAACAGCAGCAGGTCCTGTAACTCCTCAAAGTGTCACAAATGCAGCCACAGTTAGTTAGCTGTTTATGTCACTGTTTCAGAGTGTGTTTCTTATGAACGCGTGTTTTCATTCATTCATTCATTAACTAACGGTACTCAGTATGATCACTGTAGGTGGTTGCTATAGCAACATCATTCTGTCTTCATTCTAATCACGCAGTTGTTAGCTGTGAGCTAACGTTAGCTATACAATAGCTTATAGTCTAACACCTGTGGCTCAGGTGCTTCTTGTAAAGGCAGTCACGTGTCCACAGGTGTGGGTGTAGAGAGACACAATAAAGGCACCATAAAGCATGACAAATATTTAGTCCTTCTGTCAGCACATTCAGTTACAGTACACACTGTACTGTGTTATGGCTGATCCAAACGCAATTTTCCTCAACAACAACGTATTAATTGTCTGCCTGATGTAGATACAACCTAACTAGCAGGTGATTTAACTGTCACAAGGTCAAGGTCAGGGGTCAGCAACCTGGTGGCTCCTTGTTTACATTCTCATTTTTATTTATTATTGTTGTAGGTCTATGGTACGACGGTACGAAGGAGTATTAGGGCCACATTGAGGAAAAAAATAAATAAATCTGAGATTTGGAGAATAATGTCATAATATTTGGAGAATAAAGTCGTAATTTAATGAGAGTAAAAGTCGTAGTATTATGAGAATAAAGTCATAATATTATAAAGTAGTAATTTGACGTGTTATTTTCCTTTTTTTCTCGTAAAGTTATGACTTTATTCTCGTAATATTACGGCTTTTATTCTCGTAAAGTTATGACTTTATTCTCATAACATTAAGATTTTATTCTCGTAACATTATGACTTTATTCTCATAATATGACTTTATCATGAAATCTCAGATTTTTTTTCCCTCAATGTGGCCCTAATACTCCCATTCATTTGCACTTGGTTCCTCACTGCATTAGATTTATATACTATATACTAGACTATAGGCTGGTTTACCATTTTTGCCTAAAATGGCTCTTTTGATAGTAAAGGTTGCTGACCCCTGGTCTAGTCTGAGGAAGTTCAGCCTTGACCTTGGGAACATTATGTTTGACAAACTAGTCTCAACTTTAAGGTCCACTTTCTAGCATTTTCAGAGCTTTTGTCTGAGCCAGCCTCTGGGTTGTCATTATTTTCTCACACAAGGGCTTGGTAGGCCTACTCTTTCATTGCCTTCATTGCTGGGCTTTTGCATGATCAACCATCTTGCCTGCTTTAAACTTTACTGCTTTTGTCAACATTCAAATACTTCACTGTATCACCTTCTAGGTCACACTGCCCTTGGTGCACTTATTTAATATTGACTCCCATTGTGTTTAGTGCCAACGTGTCTTAATTGCCCAGAATATCAATTCATGAACATTTGGACCTTTTGCACTATGAGACAGATATGAAGCAATAATGATGCCACACCAGAAATCCCGGAACCACCTGTGTACATGCATGGATTGTCCCCATAAAAGGAGAGATAAAGTATTCATTGCAACAGTTGTTCACCCTGTCTGACCCGGTTGTCCTAATTAAATGGTTCACAGCAGTATGAAGGTGCCCCCACTGGAGTTAACCTCCCTCTGCTAACAGTGCTATTTGTCAAAGATGTGACCGTAAAGTTTAAGTGCCTTCACAAATCAGATATGATTAAAAAAAACTTCTAGCTTAATGTTTTAATGCAAACTGTAATTGCTTGCAGTAATATAAATAATTAATGTAGCACTAAGCTGATTCCTCAAGGATAATTGTCTTTTCAAATGTCATCTTTTACTGGGAGGTTAGAGAGCTAAATCGGCTATGAAGCACTGCATTGTTTAAAGGCCCTTCTGCAAAGTGAATTCTTGTCAGTATGGTGGTTTGTGTTTTGATCCTCTGACTGCAAGGCAAACTTTTGACTCGTGATGCTTCCCTGCAGCTACAACAGTAAATTCCATCTTTAAAAATATGTATTTTCAGATTGGATGGAGTACATTCTCTACTAGCCCATTTCATCCCATGCTACAGTCTTGCCACAACGCCCTATTGTCTTTTGTTGTCAGCGGTGCTATTTGACACAGAGGTATGGTAGCCAAAGCCCTACTCCTGCCTGAGCTCGTGGTGAAAGGAAAGACGCCTGTTGCCTCTACCCTCCATTAATAGTCCATTATGTTGTAAGGTGACTGTTGTCCCTGAAGTAAAGGTAGCCCTTCGTCATCCGAGCACGGAGGCAGTGAAGCGCACGGGTTGTCCCCTCCGCTGATGTCTTCCTGGCAGACCACATTGTGTGTGTCTGACTCCAGGCTTTGTGTGCCTCCTCTGGCTGACTGTCTGCGCTTCTATTGTGAGGGAAGTGAAAGGGAAACAGTCAGACTAACGTGACAACATGTTAATTAAACTGTCTTCTTTGTATGTCAAGTCATTATTGTGCTCTGCAGAATTCTTGTCCTACAATAATGAGACGAATACAGAGAGAAATGTGGCGGTTTTAGATAGCCGTTAATAACACTTAAACCTGCAGTAGGCAGAACGTTTTTGGCATCATTGGGCAAAATTCCATAATAACCTTTCAGCATATTGTAATTCAAGTGCTCTGAGAGAAAACTAGACTTCTGCTCGTCCTCATGGCTCTGTTTTCAGGGTTTAAAAAATCTACGACGATCTTGACTTTGGCCAATCACAGGTCATTTCAGACAGAGAGCGTTCCTATTGGCTGTTCATTCAACGGGAGGCAGCTGTCAATCACTCTGTTTAGCTGTAAAATGAGAAAGCTTGCTCCGGCTGGTGGGCGGTGCTTGGTATATCCTTAACTGATCTCAACATGGCTGCCGGGTCACGACTTTATCATTTTACAGCTAAACAGTACACTACAACATGTTTCTGAAAACATGTGAGGTGAGAAATAGGCATTATAGTAACAGAATACTGATTCATATTTGTTCAGCACTGCCTAGTTTGACTATTTGATCGGAGTTTGCGAGTGATTGACAGCTGCTCAGAGACGGCAGGCTCCGGCTCGGCTCTGATTGGTTGTTTTCCTCCGGTCTGTGAAATCCTGCAGATGCCATTAAGAGCACCTGAGGTCACCGAGGCACATGATTTTTTCAGATTACCTGTCTCATACATTACTTTCAGGATATAGTGACCGTTTTATTAAAATAACTTTTTTTAATCATATTTGCTCCAATTCTACCCACTACTGCTTTTACTTTACAGTTGCAGCTCTTACACTTAATATTGTGTGTGTCCCATCAGATGTAGCCCAACATGCATCAACCAGTTGTTTGATTTGCTGTGTTCAGTATTTGTTTGCCCTTTTTTAAAAGGCCAGTTTGTATTTCTGATAAATCAATAGTGACAGACTGCCAATTAGAAGCCTAGCCAATAACCAGAGAGATCACTTTCATTCCCAAGTCCTGCTGGTGTTCAAGCAAAGGCTTAGTTCTCTAACTTGTAGCTGAGAAGCCAAAGGGCAGCGGAGGACCATAATCGATGCTTTGGCTCTGTGAGCAGACTGACACACTCAGCACTTACGCCTGTTAAAGTGTAATGAGTTTTACAGAGATTCAACATTGCACTTGTTATTGATTACTTTTGGCTCTGACACTGCAAGGCTGGCTGTCTTTTATACCGTGTCAGCCTTGTGTCTCGTCTTTTTTAGTTTAAATCAACCGAAAGAACCTCAGGGAGCTGTTCTCACCAGTACATATGACAAGATCTTCTTCCTCCCTCTCGCACGGAACTGCTTTCGTTTTTAATTTCTTAATTGACTTTTCATCCCAGTATTAATACTCTCAGCACTACTTACTCATCTCTTAAAGTAAATCCGGCTTGGGCATTAAAGCTTTGAGTGCTGTAGGAATTGCCATATCAGTGAATCCAGCCTTGACTTTCATTGTAGAGTAGGCCTGCCATGTTTCCTTCTCAGCTGCAGGATAGTAACTAGATAGTACCAGTGCTCTGTGGGGGTTTGGCACCATTCGTGCTCCTTTGGAGAGGCAGGTTATTGTGTTACTGCTGGCACACTCAGCTCCTGGGTTCAGGGGAGGTGTGGTGGGAGAATGCTGAGCCAGCCAACCTTGGGCCCAGCTGGAGGGTAGAGTCTCGCCTGAACCCTGTTAGCGTGGCACATCAGCAGAGTGGCTGGAGCACGAGATCTGGATGCTGTGATCTAATCTTGTTAATGGGCTCTTGGTTGGTCATAGCACGAGGCCACATTGTGTTTGTGTGTGTGTAAAAGTGTCTCTGTGTGCGGCCTGTCCAGGTGGTATTTTTTCTGTAAAGGTGAGAGCAGCAGAGTGACGTTAAAGAGAGCAGGGAGTCCGGCCGCATTCTCACCATCTCATTGTTTAAGGCTTTCAGCAGGTCATGTCATGCTGTCCATGTTGCAGTATCATTGCTTTGGTTTTCTTGTCTTATGTTTCCTTTCTGTCTTCAGCACGACACGTTCCCCAGCGTTTCTCTGGCTCTCTCCCTCCATGTCTTGTGATATTTCAGCCCCCAGCTACAACAAAACCTATCTACATTCTCATGCTCTGGGTACTGTGTCCTATTTCCTCTGCCTGTCTGTGTGTATGTCTCCTCATGCTTGTGGCCGTCTGTTCTGTGTTGTTCACCGGTTCTTGTTCTGTCATTACATGCTCCAGATCGGTGGATTTATGTTTTATGAGGATATGTGCACAGGGGACTGACAGGTAAAGCACTGCAATTCTCTCCCGGCTCAGCGCAACATGCAGGACCCTCTCTCATGCTCACACCTTCGCCCTCTCCCCTACTAGTGCCTTAATGCCCCTGTAGTCTCTCCTCCCCAGCTTTTCTAGTTTCCTTGACTGTATATTTTATGGCCTCTGCATGGCCTCGCCTTCCCACAGGGCCGAAGCGATCAGTGCGGATCTCATCTTACTCATCAGCAGCACGCTCCGTTTGTTGACCCACTTACAGCCAGGATTCTGCAGCTGGGTGAGGCTGGAAACTGGGCTGTTGAGGGTCCCTGTCCGCCCTCCGCACGGCTTCGCATGGCCCCAGTGCGGTCTCATCTGCACAACTGATGTGCACCGAGCGCCGCCAGAAGAGCGGTACACTGAAGTGTTTGTTCTGGGTTGGCATTATAGCAAGATTCGACTTCAGCCAGTATAAGCAGCTTGAGGGAAATCACTGCCTGGCAGAACTTACAAATGCACTTCAACCTCTGACTTAATAAGGCGGCAGCCACCTTGTCAGTGTCAACCTCGACTGGATCTGGCTTAGAGTTTAGTGCTGCTGAGAGGCAGCTGCTCGTGGCAGTGAGGGCTCAAGACGGATGAATGGATGTCAGCACCCACAGACAAATACAGATGCATCCACATGACTGCATGGCTGCATGCTTCAAAGTGGCTGTTTCTAGGATGGGCAACCATGTGACTCTGAGGGTTGAGGATGTGTGTTGTTTAATTTGAAACAACCACCACAGCATGTGATTTTCGCTGATTAGTTGCTGCTCTCTGGTCGAGGGTGTTAATCAGCAAAATCAGCTGTCTGTGGCTGGAGTGAAGACCTGCATACACTCAGCTCTCTGAAGGACATGATGTTCCACCCCCTGTTCTGCAGCTTAGCTTGTCTGACTGTGGCACAACGACCGGCAGCCAGCACATATTTCTTAATGTTTCTGTTAAATTTGATTTTTTTCAGTTAATCATATTAGTTGTAGTAACTCTGTTCTAACAAGAACCATATTTAAAATACACATAATGTAGAATAAGTGTCTCATAATTATACTACTTAATAAATTCTACAGTATTTTTCTGTTTTGGATGATATATAATATATAGAGTGGTGCAGGAAAGAGTCCTAAAACCCGGAAATGAGTTAGCATTTTAACACTTCTGGTTCCCTCGTCTGGAAGTCAATTGTTTTTTTTTAATGGGTTTTTAGTTAGATGCCTGAAATAAGGTCTGTCGTTAACTCAAGCTTAAGAGATTTTAACGTTTTGTTCTACAACATAAAATACATCAGTGAATATCCCACTTGTGAAGCTTTTATGTGTCTTAAAAAAGGCGGTTGCTAACAAATGGTTAAATGAGACTACTAAACGTCATCACGTCGACACGTCCTCCTTTACAGCCTCGTTATGTATTCTCACACTCATGCGACCGTGGTGTAGTTCGTTTATAGCCTAATGTTAGCTTTTTACTTCTGCCGATTGCATTTACGCTTCAAAAATCATAAAGTGGTGTTCATTTGTGAAAATTATCTTACGGAACAAAACGTGTAAGCATCATACATTTTTGTTTGCCACAGAGTTTATTTTCTGTAATACTCCAAAACCCAGTGGAAAAATGACAGTTTTTTTGTCGAGAGAACCAGAGCGATTGTAATTTCCGGGATGGCCTACAAAAATGCGTCATCCCTGCAGCACTCTATAAACATTTTTGCTGCAGTGGTTTTATTGGAAGATTGTTTTGGAAACATACATACAGTCTATACATTTGGCTTAGACTTGTACAGTGCATACAGTATACGTACAACACTCTCTTGCCCTTGCTCTTTGTTCTAATCTCTTGCTCTGCTGCTTTGGCTCTCTCTTCCCTGCTATCTCGCTCTCTCTTTTTTTTTTACCACCTCTCACACTCTGTTCTCTCTTTGTTCACGCTGTTATTCATTGTTTGGTTTTGTTCGCTACCGAGGCTTGGAGGCAGACAATGGCCTTGTTATCTAGACTACTGTGGCCCACTGACTGTGCAACAGTTGGTCTTAGGGGAGGCTGCACAGAATACCCACAATTCACACTCACAGCAGGGCAGGCAGGCCACGCTGAGTGAATTAGAAGTTCAAACTATCCAATTTGTTTAACATTAGCTGATACTGGTTTATGTTTTATGAATGTGCTACACAGTAGGGCTGCACAATTTTGAAAACACTCTAATTGTGAGTATTTTTGACTGATATTGCAATTGCAACATGATTTGCGATATTAGAAGGTATGATAATTTTGAAATCATTATTCTCATTTTCATTGAAAAATATGAAAATGATTATGGTGTGATTTTTGCGGGGATCTGTGCCAAACAAAGATGTTTTCTTAAGTCTGTAGAATATGATGTGTAGGCTATGACATCTCTGCAGCACCACAATATTTAATTGAAAATGGTATTTTGACACACATTTCACTTTTAACAAATATTGAGATTTCCTCCTCATCCTGCGATTTAAAAATTGCAGTAGGCCGTATTGCGATTTGGATAAAATTGATTAATTGTGCAGTCCTACTATACAGAGAAGGCGTGTGTTTAATGAAATAACCAGGTACTTCCACTGTTGCTTGGCTTTCAAAGTGAATCCTTATATAATCTTTGGCATTTCTCTGTCCCTCCTTGCCTCCCTGCTTGTGCTTATTGCCCATAGGAATGCCAATTGTACTATCCTACCTACAATACTCTAAAGTGATAAAAAAGTCTTAGACTAGTGTCTTCATCTCTTTCTTGTTTTTCTCTTTCTCTGTTTCTTGGTATTTTGTTGCAGGACGCAGGCAGAGATGGCCCATACGTGCCGAGGAACAATCAACTTGGCCACGGCACACATCGACACAGAGGACGCCTGCAATATTGTCCTGAGCAGTGGCGGCCGGACGTACCACCTGAAGGCTAGCACAGAAGTGGAGCGGCAGAGATGGGTCACGGCGCTGGAGTTGGCCAAAGCTAAAGCCATCCGCATGATGAACGATCAGTCTGGTAAGGGCAGCTGCAGAGAGCAGTTAGCTATATGGAACATTTAAGCTATAACAGTATAGTCTATGTGCAAGCTGTAAGAGTATATCACACCCATGAGGCACTGATGCAAGACATTAATGGTCAGAATTTGACCTTGATAAATAAAGGCTGGGCTGATACAGCCTTGGTTAAACATACAGGAGTGTGTTTATCTTGTGATTAACATTGATAGTGCCAGGATTCAAGGTGAGAGGTGAATTCAGACTAGATAACGCCCTCTGTTGTTGAATAATTATTTTACTATTTACACATATTACAGCCTTCGTCTGAACTTTTAATTGTAAAATCATATACTGTAAATCAAAAGAGCAGATACAGAAAACTGAACATGGTTTTATCAGTGCGTAACATGGTGCATTAGTAAACAGCCAGTTCCACACCGGCAGTCTAATGACTGCTAGATGATGTGCTCTGCTCTTATCGGCGATATTATGTACTGCTTTTGCAGGACATGAACATTGTATCGATAAATTACAGAACCCTCGTTCTCTCCCCCGTCCCCCGTCCCCCGTCCCCCGTCCCCCGTCCCCCGTCCCCCGTGCCGTCCCGTGCCGTCCCGTGCATTGGCTCGTCCAGATGCTCTCCACATCATTTCTACGCAGCGCAAAAAATGTGCTGCAATGGAATTGAAAACCCTTCGGGTAGAGCGAGGATAAAACATATCTTAATAATATATATTTTGAATTTCCATTGCAGTTTAACAATAGGCCTACAGAGAAAAACAGGGTGTGCTTCAGCACCCCACTTCCCACGCCGATGCGTAGTGATGAACCTACAGAATATGATCACCCAAACCTGCAGCTCCCATTGGTTTTACTGAGCTTTATAGTGAGTTTCAGCTCATTGCTTACCAACCTGCAACTGAACAGTTTTGGTTCACTCACCGCTCTCATAGCGGCCGAAGCAGGCAGGTGTTTTCAGTGAAAAAGCTCTGATAAACCCACTGCACACTGCCAGTTAGCACTAAACGGCAGACAGACACAGTTAGCAACCAGCTGGTGAACATAGCGGAGCATTGAGCCGCTACAGAGCCAGACATTTCCATCAGGAGCAGGTAGAGCTCAAAAACAGCTAAAGAAGACCTTTTCATAGGTTTTCCTGAACAGTTTGTTTCAGGAGATCTCCACATAATAAGTCAGCATTTCAATTAGGGTTAAATTGAGATGTTTTAAAGATTCAATGACACTGTCCTCACCAGTGATACCACAACATTGGTTAGAGGGGGCTATTTTCAATTTTGCGTAGGCCACCGTAGTTTTTCTACACACTTGGCACACAGGAGCTTTGGTTGGTTGCAATCTGCAACCTCACCGATAGATACCGCCAGATCCTACACACTTCTCCTTTAAAGGGTAACTTCGGTAATTTTCAACCTGGACCCTGTTTTCCCATGTTTTTTTGTCTAAGTGACTAATGAGGACAACAATTTTGGAAGATTTGTCCAGTATTGAGGGATAACGGTGTAACCGGCAGCCGCTAAACAAACCGCAAGTGCAAATGAGCAGCGTAGGTGTGGTTACGTTGACTAAAAGTGCTTGTTTTTGTCACTGACAAAAGACTGAGATTGTTATTATAAGTGTCTGACAACATTATGGAAAGGACCCTACAGAGAAATAAAACATTTTTCTTACCTTTTGCTTGATCCGGTCTGTTTGTTATTGTGTCCAGATTTCAGAATGAGACTTCTCCTTGAGCAAGACTCTTTCCATAAGGTCAGACACTTATAATAACTAACGGAGACTGTCATGGCAAAAACAAGCACTCTTAGTGGACGTAAATTGATGCCAAATTGCCCTAATATGATTACATTGCAGCCTGTGAGCAGCTGCCATCTACAGCGCTCTCCCTCAATACTGGACCAATTTCAGAAATTGTTGCCGCTATTAGTCAGTTAAATACAAAAACATGGAAGAATCCAGGTCCAGGTTGAAAAATACAGACGTTATCCTTTGAATGAAGTTTTTATTTAATGAGTATTGGTCCTCCACTATATATTTGGTAGTATTTATTTATTCTAGCTTTAATCTTTCCTTGCCCCAATTTGTTCTTACTCTTTAACGATTTTGCTTGTGGTTTAGTTTAAATATTCAAATGTGAAGCACTTTGTAACATTAGTTTTGAAAAGTGCTGTGTAAATTCAATTTGACTAAATGCTTACCTTGCAAACCCACTAATCTCGCTTTGTAATACACCCCTCAGATTTGTTGTTTACATGCTGACAATTCACAGGTTACCTAAGTTTATGTTTCCATTCAGCTTTACTCATTGATCTGCAAGTCAGACCTGCATGACTTCCACCTTGTGTTATTATTTAACCCTGTGATGGAGAGTTTCTTGGAGACTGGGATGTTGGTCGAGCGTTTCAAGCAGGAGGAGACAGCTCACACAGCTCCAGTGATCTGTTGAAGATCTGTGTGAAGATGGGGGCCAGCTGGTCAGCACAGACTTTCAGACAGGAGGGAGACATGCCGTCTGGGCCTACTGCCTTCCTTATCGTCTGTCTTTGAAAGAGCTGACAAACATCCTCTTCACAGATCTTGAGTGCAGGTGGGGTCACAGCACTGGTTCAGCCTAGATATTTGGATGTGTTTGATTTTCCGGCGTCCCCTGGCATTTGATATTCAGCACAGCTGGTGTCTCAGCTCACGCCCTCCTTCTTTAATGTAATTCAGGTTCCAGTGTGAGCCAGGAGAGGGCAGCGCCGTCTGCTCAGTCGAGTTGAAAAACAAGTCGGAGAATGCTAATGGTACCGTGAAAACTGGGCTTCCATTCAGCCTGACAACAGAGCTCTCTCTCTCTCCTGCTTCTATGGTTGTATTAGGTGTTGCAGGTCAAAGGCTGTGGGAAAAGCCTGGGAGGACTGTTTTTCTTCACTTTTTACCCTGGAATCATCCCAAAGCCTCTCTGCCCCAGTGTTTTGCAGACAGCGTCTACAGAGACGGGCTATATATTCCTCTGGCCTCCATTTGAAAGGCAGATCACTAAATATAGACTGTGGGAGAATGTGAGTGCTTTTAAGCTCACCATTTCCAGTAAGCAGGAGAGCAATGCTGATATATTTGTACTTTGAAAAGGTTAGGCTATTGAACTACCCACATATTTGATGTGTGTCTGATTGTTTGTGTGTGTGTGTGCGCGTGTGTGGTGTGTGTGTGTGTCTGTGTGCGCGCGCATATTTTCTGCAGCATGGTGTGTTGTCAAGTTCAGCTACACTATGCTGATGTCCAGCTATACTGCCCCCTCTTAATCCATTGCTTGCTTTGTTTACCTAACCTATGATGTTGAACAAACCTTGCACTTTACAAGCAGTTCATCTGGCACAGAATATAAAGAAATATAAAACATGCACACTTTTTTAATTTTTAATTTCACACCAGTGTTTCCCTCCTCGGCCCATTCCAGGATCCAGTTTCAGGATCCAGTAAACTATGAATGCTTTTTTAAAGTAAAAAATGTACAGTATCTGTTTGAAATGTAGTGATCCAGTTCTGATGTCAGGCAACCTGTTCTCAGACCAAATATGATGCAATAGCAGATGCTGATGCTTTTCATCCCACCATTCTTAGCTGTTGACATTTAAATGGATGAAAACACACCAAGACACACTGCTACTGCGTATCTAAGATACTGTAGAGTCAGTCTGCTGCCATTCACCACAACAGGTTGCCTTCAATGCACGCCGTAGATTTTAACACCGTCATTCAGATCCTCTTAAATACTTTGTTTAAAATACACAACTTTAAATCGGTATTAATTATTGGATCAGTTCCTGATAATTGCCTGCCATGCATTAGACTTGTATTTTATGAAGCAGTAAATTGTATTTTGTCAAAGCTTTGATTCAGTAACTGCTTCAAAGCTTAAAGAAAGAATACGTGTGTGTGTGTGTTTTTGTGTTTTTCTAACATTTCCTTTCACAGCTAATCTATCTGTGGGAGGAGGATTTAAGAGAATGTGAGAAAATGGACACTGTGCGAGTCAAGTGGAAAATCTGTTAATGCAACTGAGTAATGCTTCATACCACAGTGAATGACTATATATGATGATGATTTTACCATCAGGCTCTTTCAGAGCATCTCTCTCTGTGTTCACGGTGTTAGACAAACATGGATCAGTGACATTTATTATCCTGCCATCCCCCTCTCTGTCAGTGGAACAAAGAGCTCCTATCGATCTCCTCAGCAGAGACAGTGTAAACCCAGGGGGGAGCATCATGTGTGTAGATAGCGGCCAAAGTTATAACTTGATATCCTTCATGTGGCTTGTTGTTTCCTAACCATCTCTGATTTTATCTTTTCATCTTAGCCTGAGAAGCTGTTTTTAAAATCTCAAATCCAATAATACACCGTAAGTCTCCTGTTTCAACTTGAATCTCAAGTCTCTCTTCGTCCGTGAGCCATGAGATTATCTTCTATGTACAACTGACCTGAACCCTGAATCAATTACTTGAATTTCTCATTCGCACCGGTGTCACATCTGCAGCCTTTCCATTTAAAAGCCTCCTCTTGTAAATTGCCTGTCCTTCAGATGAGTGCATCTTGTTCTAATTTAGGTTAAGATTGGATTTCTAACAGCTTGTAGTCCAGGGCAAACGTCCAGCAGGTGGCAGTGTTTCCCTTCACTTCAGCATGACCTCTCTCATGGGTTTTCCTGCCTGGTTTCTTGCGCTGCTTGTGAAAGTGAGCTCACAGCCCATTGAATCAGTGGTGGCTTGAATTTGCGAGCCTGTCATGCGCTCCTATTTCAATTTAAACACACAGTGAAAATTTGCTTGGATGGTGAATTTTAGTGGGAACTGGGAAGATGGTGGAAAAATTGAGAAATTCAAAAATGCTGGAATCAGTCATCCAGTTAGTGGTTTCTCTGGGATACAGCTGAGGTAGGCAGTAACAGCAGCAGCTACAGATCCATAGTAGAGGCTCTCTTCCTGCACCTGACCCTGATGTGCCCAGCATGCAAGCTGATGTGCATCTTGAGTTCAGTGCATTGATCTGCATCAGCATTCAGTCAGTCAGTGCTTGGGTGACGTTTCACTTGAACTGACTGTGGTTAGGTGTGTGAGTAAACTGGTAGTCACATGATTTACTTGGTGGGGTTCGGTTACTACAGATATTTATCCTCTTGCTCTTATTCTTTTCCTCTATCTTTCTCTCTTTTCTGCTTTTATTTCACATCCCAGCTATAATTCTCTCTTTACAGTAAAAGGTAGATCTCTGTCCATGGTCCTGAAACAGAATATCAAGATTAGGACCGCCTCCTTAATCAAGCTTAATTTTTTCCCCCACCTCTCCTGGTCCTGATTGTGTCCCTGTTTTTTCCCCTTACATTCGCTCCGGCGCTCGTTCTCTTCCTCTCTCTCCCAGTCACCCTCTCACTCGCTGTCTGGTTTTCCCGCCCCCTCCCTCTTCCTCTCTCTTGTTCCTCCTCTCTCTCAGTAAGCCGTTTACTCTGCTTTTCATCCAGCGGGAGTTTTGGTTCTGAATGGACTGACCTTCTGCTTTCTCCAACTCTTCACTTGTCTTCTTTTGCTTAAAACGTTGCCATTGTCCTGCAAATCTAGAGGGGAAAAATAAAGACGGGATAAGGCGCAGTTTTCCTCTTGTAAGTGTCCGGCTTTTCTTCTTCTTACGCTGTGCTCAGGAATGTGTGTGCGTGTTTGTGTGCATACACGTGTATCTGGTTGAAATGATCAGATGCAGCTGTGTATACATGTTGTAGCTTATATTACTGTATATTGGTGAATATTGGCTGATTTGTAGTGCATAAATTAAGGATATCTGTGATTTCCATTGTTAGACAAAGGGTGTATACAGACATCCGTCCCAGAGCTCGTTCAGGTGACAAACTCCACTTTGAAATTGGAAAACATTGCTGAATTATCATAGAAAGTAAGTAAGTAACATATAAAAAGTGTTTTCCCATTAACAGTGAATTGAAAACATTGTTCATAGAATTTATTTAATTAATTGTTTTGGAGAAATCTCACTGGGCAGGGCAGGACACTCAGGTCGTAGGACTGAGTTTAGGCTGCGTTAATTTATTACACCAGTCTACAAGGCAATAAATAAGGATTTGCTAATAAAGTAACAAATATATTCTGATGACAGATCTCTAAAATACAGCCTGACTGATTTACACCTACTGCATTAATCTAAATGGAGCCAAAAAACGTGTTTTTAAAGTCCTGTATTTGATCACCTGCACTACTTTCTGAGCTTGTGAAAGGATGTTATGAAATGACAGATGGCAAGCTTATCATCTTCATCGGTTAGTTCTGCAGCGGCTGTGCATCGAATCACTTGTCCTTGTTTGTCTTGGATGTAAAAGCGTGTGGCGGCAGCGGTTGATTTGCTAGATCAGCTCAGTCCCCAATGACGAGGGAGATGGAGACAAAGAGATCAGAGTCAGTCTTGTAACATAACAAACCAAACAAAAATGACCCTATGGGACACACTTTTTTTCATCCATATCTAACACCTTTCTCCTTTTTCTGTCTCTAACATCTAAATGTAACAGTCACGTGTCCTTGTGTAATCAAACCTTCGCTGTCTCTTAATGGATTTGACCTCTCTGAACTCACACTCCCTCCATAAACTGCACGACCCACCCATCATCGATCTTTGAGTTACATGCCACCTTCTGTTTCCTCTCCCTCTGGTCTGACTTGCTCTTTGAAGCTCCATTGGGTCTATGTTGTTGTTGTTGTTGTTGTTTTTCTTACAGTATATTCTAAGCAATGGGAACTAATCAAACCCATTGTCTTTGTCCTGTTTTTACTGGGCTTGCTGCCTGTTTTCTAACTTAAAGCTGCTGGGCATTTTCTCCCCTCCATCTCAAATCTCCCCTCCTCTTTATTCTTGTCCTCCGGGCAAAAGGTGCTTTTTGAGCCTAAGTATGTATGTAATGTAAGTATGTTGAATGGACTCTAAAACATCCCATTACGTGAGTGCTGTCTGGACAGAATGTGGTTGGCACTTCCATCTTATCTTATCATGCTAAGACATTGAAGACAGCTTCCGCACTCAGTTTTCTGCTGAGGTTAAACCGCAAACAAGCACATTTATTGTTTTTTTGCATGTTAGAGCACCCTCTTCCTGCTATTACACTGCAGAAGTGGTTTGCAAAGTTACGATGTGACCACAGCCCCATTCTTTGTGAAAGAGCAAACATTTTACAGTTAACTTGATTTTGTTTCAGTTCTTTTTTTTTTTTATTAAAATGTATATTAGGTTTTGCCATGTTATAGTAATTTGATTGTTTTAGAGTTTTACTTTAATTTTAGTCCACAAAAATTTTGAACATTTTAGTCTACTGAAATTTTAGTGTGAGGACAAAGCCGTCGCCCTCTTTTATGTCGACAGTTATTATGGTTATAGGTGTTGTTCTCATCTATTGTGCGGAAAAAGTCGGTGTTTACCTGTTTATAGTCGACTGTAATGGTTCATACACACTACCTCTGCTTCTTGACAGTATGACAGGAAAGCATCCGAACACTGATTAGATGAAATGGTGTGTGAAAGTTGGTTATTCCTTTTTTTATACCAGAGTTGATCGGACCAAATCTGTGAGAATATAGTTGTAAATAACAGGAATTAAACAGAGGACAAATTTCTGAGAATAGAATATTATGATGAATTTGTTTTCCTTTCTGCTTGATTATATACTATGTGTGTGTGTCTTCATGTGATTATGTGTGTGGGAGTCTATTCTAGATAATTAGGTTTGAATATTGTGCTTGCTTTAGTCTCGCCTCTTGTCTCTTACATGGCTGTTTTGGTATTAGACCATTGTTTACTCAATTTAATGGATCTATAAATTATGTTAATCATGACTCCATACAGTCGGTGGACAGCGCTATTGAAGCCCTGCATTGTTCCACACTGCATTACTGGGATTATTGTGCTGTCCTTTGTTGTACTGGTATTTCTGTCTGCTCTGCAGGGCTCCAGTGTGTCCAGTGACCTGCTGTATGCTGCATGAAACTTGAATTCATTATTGAGCTCACATTGTGCGTCCCAGTCGACACCCATATTTTTCTCCCTGTCGCTCGCTCTGTAGCTTTTCTGCTTCATCAGCAGCGAGGAGAAGATGAGAAATTGAGAACGCGGATACAGGCAGGTCATTAAAATATAAATTAGTTAAATGTTGTGCAAGGCGGTCAGCTGTCACAATAGAGGTTCAGTATTCAGGATTTCCATTTTTCATCCTCTTAGTGGATTTCTGTGTTGTGACACCTCTTTTTCACTGGTCAGGCGTAGCTCTTTATGCCAACCATGAGTGTTTTTCCTGCAGCACTACAATCTGCCACAGTGGGCTGGATACTGTTTTGTTGTTGTTGAAAGGCCACCACTGTTGGAAGCTCCTTTCTCTCTGAGTAATATTAGTTTAAACTTTCCATCTGGCATTTTATGCTACGGGCAGCGAGAGATGAAAACAATGATGACAGGATATAGTTTCAGTTGCGTTTCACACCACCCTTTTTCTGTCCTTTAGTTCTTGTGTGTATTTTCTGTTGGTGAGAGGTTTTTAGCAGCATTGGTTATGGGATTGGAAAAGAAAAAGTATTGTCTGTATAAAAAAACAAAACATTGTTATTTATGGGCACGTATGGATTGGTTAGTTCAGGAATACCACTGGAGTTGGTGACATTATTCACCTGATGATGAAGATTGTAGGAGTGATGGAGATGAGGTCAGTCTAGCGGGTGAGGACAGGTGTTATGAAGCAGGTTTGTAAATAGGGATTATTATGTTCATTCAGTTCACAAAATAATACCTGGTACATTGCTTAAAATATTGTGATAATATTGAACCAAGTCTGAGTAGACACATCTAGCGATGAGGTGGCAGATTGCAACCAACTGTTTACCCGCTCACTCCTCCTTTTCCAAGCGTGTCAGAGAATTATGGTGGCCTTTCTGTAACGTAAATATGCGAAAGGCTCACGCTAGAGTCAGTGTTCATCCGTTCTGGGCTACTATACAAACATGGAAGAGGACCTGCTCCCTTTGTAGATATGAAGGGCTCATTCTAAGCTAACGAAAACACAACGATTTCCAAACGATACTCCATTCCATTTCATTCCAAAACACAACAGCCACAATAATTATGTAGTGAAAATCTGACATCGTGGCAGCCCTAGTTTGAACCTTACTATTCAGTTTTAAAACCATAAGTTACTCTTTCAAAACCAACTTTCACCCTTTCAAATCTTAGTTTTAATGTTTTTATATGTGACATTAATATAACCTCGTACAGTAAAATATAAAGGTAGCTGTTTAAGATCTGAATCTTAAGGTGAGGTCAGGTCTCACAATGTGATAATGACTCACACTAGCACAGAAATAAGTCTTAGAAATTCAAAGGAAATTTTCTCTACAGTCTTTGGAAAGTTAAAGTCCTGACCTCGAGCCTATTAAACTGTACATGCAAGACAACCCACAAATATCACTGAACTGAAACTATTCTTTAATGAGCAAAATACTGCTCATTTCTGCAGCTCTGTTCAGTGGAAACATTTGGTTGAGGTTATTGCTTATGAGGACGGTTTATCACATCTTCAAAGCAACATTTGCTTTAAGGCTATTGATACTTAAGTAGCATCTTTATTCAGAACATAAAAAGGTACTATTTACTGTCTGTCTGTGTGTGTAGTAGTCATCTTTTTAGAAATTATAGATAGAACCTCTTCGACTGGTTTATCATCTAATGAGTAGATCATCTGATCACATTTTGGAGCATCTGTATTTGCATATGGAATATATGTTTAACTACCATTACTTCTACATGCTTCAAGACTCCTTCAGGGATATTTTTGCAGAAAAGTCACAACTCACAGAGGTTCCTTCAGTGCCAACGCCAACAGCTGCCGCGCAAAGATGCTACCTGGACTCAAGTTTATTTGTCAGTGATGACTAAGTGCAATCAGGGCTGGATGATTCATTGCCCCGGCATATTGAGAGTCAGCTGTACTTTCACTCTGCTGCGTGGGGCATGGACATGAATGTTGTTTGTTTTTGGTAACTAAATCATCATGTTGATGCATGGTTTCTCTACTATGAGCCAGTGCAGGCTGTATGCAGGAAGCAATTCCTCTTAACTCTTACAGTTGTGGTTAATTAAAGATCTTCCACCTCCTCTGGATAAGCGGGGTTGTTATCGCCACAGGAGGAGCGTCAGACCATTAGGAGACCTCAGTTTCAGCTTGTATTTCACTGCAGTCGATTTTTCTTGTTCTTACATGCAAGTGGTCTTCTTTTGCCTCAGTGACAGCGAGGAAGCACAGTGACATTTATGTGGTCTTTTGGCACGGATCAATAACATTTATATGGCTACTTCTGCTGGAATTGACACGGCATAATGTTTTAAAAAGATCTCAAACTCAGAATGTGACTTCTAAAATGTAATTTTCCTGTTAAAATTACTTTCTTCCCACGATGAATCTGTTTTTTCTCGAGCTGTCTGAACTAGTTTTAATGAGCTCGGTGCCTGTGCATTCAGGCTGTGCGGAGTGTTTGGGTTCCTGGATCTTAAAATGCAGTAATTGGCTTAATGAGACTGTAACTCGTGCTCTTTAAACGCCCTCTTTCCCTTTAGTTTGTCTTTCAGATGGTTTGGCCTTCGACTGTCTCCTTCAGTAAAAAAAACAGGGTAATGTCGGGCTGAATTTCTGCTTAACTTTGGGATTTCAAAAGAATATCATGTGATATTTGGAGCAACTTAGGTTTCACTCCAGAGTCCAGAGCGTTTTTAAAACTCTCTCATGGAAATTATATTGTATAGTTTGGAGTTACCTATATTTAGAAATTAGGCTGCAGTATTTGCTCTGTTTCAACGTCTAAAAGGAAAATGGCATAAATATAATTTTGATGATTTTCTTTATCTATTTGACTATTTATTGTACTATATGTAAATAAGTGTTGCCACCTAAAAGTACAGTCTAAATACATATACTATATAATTATGAATGTGCTACCTAATAATTATGACGTATAGTAGTTTACAATGTCAAATCAAATACAGCAGTATTTAATTTCAGTACTATTAACAGACCATTCAGCACCACATGGGATTCAGACACCTTCAACAGTGACTTTATTTCTCTCAGCCTAAGCCATAGATAATAATGATAATAATACACTTTATTTATATCGCACGTGTCATACACAAAATGCTGCTCAAACTGCTTAACATTAAGAGTAATGACTGAAAACAAGATAAAAAAAGAACAGACTGTTAAAACAACTTCAAAATACACCCCAAAAGACCCCAGATTCATCACACACAGCCTGCCGTGTTCACCGGTCACGATTGGCTTTCTTTGCATGGTTAAACTTAACAGTGTTGAAGAAAAGAGATGATGAAGGTCAAGTATAAAATTAATTGAGGTTTCATGCTTTGGCGCCCCGTCGAACATGCCCCGGGACATTTAGGGGAAGTTATTTATTTACCGTCCAACAATCTTTCCCCGTCAGCACTTCTCTCACCTCACTTACAGTCCACAGTAGTCCTCCCCTGCTACCTGTTTTTGCTGTTATCAGATATTTTACAGAATCACTGCAACACAGATTGTACAGCAGACGAGCTTCATGTGATACTGTAACAGTTTTCAATCGAGGGAGGGACTCCGTATACTGTTGGCCTGATTTGCAAAGCTGGTTTTGTGCATTTTAACCATGCTGTTGCCCATGGAAGAAGGAATTGGTGTTGCATCATGAAACAGTGACAGCTCACGGCCCAGAGGTATTCATAGCATTACTGATACGCTGTTTTCAGTGTAAAAATTGATTTGTGATTAGGGAGAGGCTAATGACACATTTGTCTAAGGTGTCCTGGCCAACTAAAGTACACTGATTATTGTTAATAACAACCTAAAGAGTATGTTAAGGCTATGGCCTTAAAATAATTTACACAATTTCTATAGTTAGCTTAAAAAAATGAAGGCTTCTGGAGCTAAATATTTCATTACTAGAAGTAATTAAAACTAAAGCTATAGGCACTTTGATAACAGCCATGGACAGAAACTATATTCAAACACGCTTAACAGAGATCACTATAACGAGGTCTGTGTAGGGCTGAACAATATTATCTGAAACAATTGAAAACAAAATCCAAAACAATAAACTGTCACATTCATGTCAGTGACAATAAATAACATAATAAAAAAGTATATCAAAATTATATATATATATATATATAATTTTGATATCATTTTTTATTATAGCTTGCTCTAAATCTATAATTTGACCAGCAGAAATTTGTGAAACATTAACAGAATATGGTCATACGGTACATCCTGATGTGATTCAGATGTAAGTGAATAAGCAATATATTCATTAATTATAGGCCAGCCCTACCTAGACTTGGTGTAATGTAATGTATGTGTTCACAGAAGCCAGTAGTTAACCATTTGCCGAGGTCATCTTGAGTTACAGTACAGTGTGATATGTACGCTGTCAGTAATATTGGAACGACAACCTCCACTTGCTATGAAAAGCGAGGGAGGCTTGTTATTGCAGCCCAGTGGTGCTGCATTGGTAGTGACACACTCACCAGTCTGTGGGAGGTCAGATTTGAATTGGTCCATCAGCGGCTGGTGATCACTGAGGATAACACTGAGGATAACAGATGAAAGAAATAGACATTTTATTGAAGGGTGTTTTGTTTGACCTTTCGCCCTTGGTCTAGTAGCACCACTCTGAGCTAATATGTTGAAACTTAATCTATAATCTTTTCATCCCTCATGTCTCATCATACATAAGCTCCTCGTGGTGTCATTTATTATGCAGCGACATAGCCTGTACTTAATACCATCTCTGCCATTTCGCCTTCCTGAAATAGTTGACTTTGTCTGTCAGGCTGTGAAAGAAGCAGTGCATTCTGGTCTTAGTAGCGTTGATGACTGCTGGCTGGCGAGTTCTATCTCCTCTCTGCTTCACTCACTCTCTCCCTCCCTCTCTCTCCCTCCCTCGCTCTCCAATCTGCACTGCACTGAGAGAAGCATGTGGAGGAGAATTGTAAATGTGCCGAGCTTTGTGAATGTGTGTATCCCGAGCGCGAGTGTGTTTCCGGAAGAAGGGGAAGCGATGCACGAGAGGAGATAGGAGTTACACGAGGGAGCGCCTGCATCGCTCCCCTGTCTGTGCACTGTATGCACGTGTGTGAGTATGCATGTATGTGTGTGCACGCTGCAATGCTGAACAGGGAAAGTCGCTACCTCTGCCCCCCCCTCGCTGGGATTATGTAGAGGCCCAGGGCAGCGCTGCGTCTCAGGGAGCGTGGGATGAAGGGCCGGAGCTGCTGGGACCCGGGGACGGTCCGCTCCCTCTGCAACTCGGGCTGCCTGAGTAAAGTCAACCAGGGTCAGTACAGCTATGGCTAAAGCTAGAAGACATTAGCTCGGAGCTGTCACACTCCTCTCCATCTGTCCAACGACAAAACCGTCCTCATCTGGCTATCTCCTCCTCATCGTGTGTGTCTGAGAGGTGTAGCTGTCATTCCTCCATCCATTTCCCTCTCTCTCCGGCATCTGTCATCTGTTGCCCTGTCGCCGTGGATGCTCACATCTCTGCAGCCTTCCTCAACAATGCAGTGCCTCATTGCTGTAAAAAAAAAGAGCAGAGTGTCCTCTCTCCTGCATGCAGTCTCCTTCCCTCTTCCCCTTCCTTTCTCCTGTGCTGCTCTCGCTCAGACTCATTTCCCCCTCTCTTCTTTGCGCCTGCTCCACCTCACATTTGCATATGGATGAGTCGGAGTCTGCCAGGCCTACGTGTTGTGTTGGCAACGTGCATCTGTGTTCGCGTATTATGTGCATAGAGTTCATTGCACCATCCGAAAGTGTAAAATGCGACGTGCTGTGTTTCTCAGGGTCCTAAAGTGCAAGCGGGACAAGTAGAGTGGTGAGAGCAGTAACTAAGGACCATAGTTTAATTGGATTTGTGCTCTGACCACTCACACAAACAATACTAGCCTGCATAATGTTGTCTAAATGGTGAAGGATTTTGCACAGATCAAATCAATATTCTATTACTGCTCTTGGCGGGTTAATAGTATCCTATACGGTGTACTTCACAGTGTATGTATATGAATATGTACTTTTGGAGGAACAATGAAGAAATGTGTTATATCACATTTTCCCTTCACTGCCCATCTTATTCTATCTTTCCACCTCTCTCACTTCATCTATCATTTTTCTTGCCCATGGCAGAGTTGGACAATGTTGAGTTGAACAGCTGTGCTCTAAAGCCCCGGTCTCTCTGTCTCCTCACTTTGCCTGTTTGTTCACTGGATGAGTGTGGCATAGGTGGTATAGGCCATGTTGTTTCAAGACTTTTCATAGTCGACTTCTGCACACTCATACATGTTCTCTTGCAATATGAATGTTGGGATGTGATTAAATTGCACAAAGAAAATGAGTCGGAACCAACACATCTCAACTCTGGATATCGATCCAATAGTCTGAAATCCTCCAAGGACAATATATTATAGTACTAGCTGTTCTCTTATAGTGTCACAACATAGTGTGAACGTGATCAAAAACCTTCATAAGAGCGTCCTGTATGTGTCAGTGTGGTAATATTCAGATATGAATGTGCTTTGATCTTGTGTATAAACACTTTGGTTTACTGCCGTTGCCTCCGAAGTAATGAAACACGGATACAGAAAATACATTTTACATGCAATATATGTGGATTTAAATGTGCCAAATTCGATATTCAGAGCATTAATACAGCATCAAAAAACTATTTGCTTTGTAAACATAATGTCTACCTGAGCAGAGAATGAAGTCACTCTCCGTCTGTGTGTGTTGTTATCGGAGCTTCTCTGTGCTTTGTTGACATCGCCGGGCCGGCCGTGCATGCCTTTAGTGCATGTTCGTGCATGCGAGCTTGCCTCACTGTCTGGCTCACCTCGCTGCTGCTCTGCACTTCTCTCATACGGCGTTTACAGCTGATACCGACCGGCATCGTTGTCACAGAAGCGTAGCGCCCACCCTCCTTAAGGGTTTCCCCTAAGGTTAATACTGTTATCTCTGTCAGCACTTTCGCCGTTGTTTGCACTGTTAAGTGCTGTTAGCACTGTTTAGTGTTGTTAGCACTGTTAACTGCTTGCCGGGGCCATGTTGAGAGGCAATAGAAAAGCTCCCAATCCCGTATTTAGTAACTTTAAGATGTTTTAACACAACATGGGAGATAAAAAAAAAGTAGCTCAATCAGCTGGTTTGGATTGGAGATGAGTCTTTCGTTATGATATGTGAATCAATGTAACTAGTAATATAATACATGATGAGTAGCTCTTAACCACTTTCTTCTTGGCTACTTCATTAAAAAAGTTGGGAGACCCCCGTTGTAAAACAATGGACATTTAAAAAAAAACAAAAAACGTTAAACTGAATTGTTACTGTTAAAATAGCCTTTTCTAGATCCACTTATTCATTGTATCCACGTCCATTAACAATTAGTTAATTATCAAATGGATAGAAACACTAAATAAACATATACTAACTATATGAGGGTAAATCAGAGCCCACCGTCTTTACCAAGCAACTAAATCAACCTCCGCTGGCACCAATCCAAATAAAGACCAGTTCTTGGTAGAACACAGTTAAATGGAAATTACTTAGTCCACTAACAATGGTTAAGCACTGGCTCTCGGCCAGTAGAAACCACTTTAGCTCAGTAAATTGGAGAGCTCACTGTTCCGACTGGGCCACTGCTGAAAACAAAAGTAACAAATAGAACAGCCTGAATAATAAGATGCTTTACAATGTCGCAGCTCCCCATGATAGAGCACTCTGGGAGGCACACACATGCCAAACAGTCATATCTGGTTGACAGCCATGTCAACCAGATATGACTCCAGTGCTCCAGTTTTAGGCAGGAATTGGGATTAGTGGAAACTAGAAGAGGAAAGCAGTATAAAAGAAAGTTACCAGAGAGACAGAAAGTTGCTTTTCTTAATGCTAACAAACCTGACTGCAATCTGACGAGCCTCTGAAACATTTTTTGACTTCTGTCTAATTACATGTAAGTAACCATGCAGTTGTGAAAGTCCTAGGGCATTTAACAACTGTATCCTTGTAAAATTACTAATACATATACAGAGAAAGGCTGCCTGTTGTACTGCATTGATCCCAGAAAGTGTGTACACTTTTGCTTTTGTACCATATTTTGTAGACCTGGTTTGGCATTTCACATCACTCCATTCGTATCTATATTTTAATAGAAGCATTAGTCCCTGTGCATGGGAACAAAATCTATTTATGAAGCTGAAGGTTGAGTCATTGATAATCAGTGGTATCTGCAGTCAGGCTATGAAATGTTCCCGTACCCAGTGGAAATCTCTCGGTGTACTCGGGCTGCTGTGATGAACAGAATTCTTTTGAGTGGTTTGTCAAACCTCTTTTGGATCTCTGTGCTACCATGTGAGATTCCACATCACTTTGATAATCACTTCTTAGTGAGATACGTATGTGTTTCTGCTCTGAGGCTGAACAGGAAAACTTTGTTAGTGTGTGCACGGACAGTTGACATTTTACTTTTATCCCTCCCTAGTTACATACACATAGTCCCTACACTTCTTGTATGCATTTTTTACGAGGGGTCAGAGAGCACAGGGTCAGCCCCTGGAGCTCCTGCTGCACGCTCATAATTTTTAATTTTTCAAATATGAATGCACATAACTTAAGAGTACTTTAGAGACACCTCTACAACTGCTCTGTGAAGGCTCTTTTCTGGTTTGATGGCAACCTTCATGGCTCATTATCCTGCAGCGCTGGCACTGGGACAATTAGCATGATGGATCACGATCTCCCTGTGTTCCCCAGGTTACTGACCCATGGATCACGATCTTGCTAAATCTTTCCACATCATCAGGGTGTTCAATGAGAGACAGTGACAGTAACCCAACCGTAAGTCCTTATCAATAGTGTCAAAGAGAAGATCACAAGGCTTGTCAACCTGTTAAAACTTTTTTTGGGTTAGAATTGTCATTGCAGTTCTTAGTAGGAGTGGGCGATATGGATAAAATACTCTTTGTAATGTAATTTTACATTACAATATAGTTATGAGATACATAAATTCTTCCAGAAATCAAATGACAAACGGTCTATGGATAGGATATGCATACAGGAATCTCTGTATTGGATGTATTGGCCAGTGAATATAATATTTCACCAATGAAGGTATTTCGTTGCATTGAAGCAATCCTGCTCATTGATACGCAACATTCACCATGATGACCCAATACAAAACAGCCAGAGATAATAGAGGGAGAGCCACCACGGGATAAACAGTATCTCTGATGGCTGACAGGTTTGTATCGTCTCAAAGTTAATATCATCCTAGTGCTGAGATGATTACATTCCAGTAGGATTATGCCATCTGAAGCTAGTATTTAACCAGGAATCAGTGCGTGATCTTTATATACGTCACAAAAAGTAGAGAGTCAAGTTACAATCCCTAAGATCTCAGACCTGGTGGATTTGCTGACACCTGTGGTTACCGTGGTAACAACAAGCAAGGTTTAATGGAGAGGCAAAGTCCGTCCCCTCTCGGTGGACCCCATGGGACATTATTTTGGAAAAAATATGAATGGTAGTCAATGGCGAGAGACAAATATTTGTTTTGATCCTGTTTGAATTGCACATATGATGTTTGTCAATTTAAAACATCATTTTGCAAGTCAAGAAAGTTGCAGTTTGTAGTAAGTTTGTCGTGGTATCACTTAGATCTGTGTGAAACCGCTCAGTGAACTGCATCTCTCGTCTCGCACAATAAACGTCACCAACATCAGCTAGCTAGATAACTTAGCTATGACCACGCAGAAATGAAACATTATCTTACCTGATGTGTTTTATCCAGCGACTCCTGGTGTTTTAATCAGCCGGAAAGAGAAAGAACGAGCGAGACCTGTTGCTTATGTGAGTACATCCCAGTATGAAGCACACAGACATTGTAGCTTCAGAGAGAGAGACGTCACTTGTGCGACTTTTGTGTGTGTAGTGTTTTCTAATTACGTATTTTTACTGTCTTATACTTCAACAGTTTTACGACAAAATGTGACTTTCTTGACTTGCAAAATTCCTTTTTAAATTGACAAACATGTATGTGATTCATGGTGCAATTCAAATGGGATCAAAAAAATATTTGTCTCTCGCTGTTGACTACCATTCATATTTTTTCTTCACTTCACCTCTCTATATTACAGGTCCCAGAAATCTGGAGGCTAAAATTACAAAAACTAATGCTGGATTGCATTTATGGATGTATGAATTTCCTGTGAATCCCACGTTCACGTGAGGGCAGCTTGAATCCAGCACGGGGAGGGCAGACTCCGCCACTTATAATGAAAACTACTATATAGAGAGATAATTACAGAATCATTGTAAATACATTGAATGGCTATTTCAGAAAAAATGGCAACCGTAAATAATAGGCCAATCAAAAAAAGGCTTTGATTCCAACAAAATGATAACGATTATACCTTTAAGTGAGCAATAATACTGCATCTCAAGTATGTGTTAGTGTATTATGTTTGTGCATGTGTTAGTTCAGCGACTAATTTAAAATTGTGACACACAACAAGCAAATAATTTTGGACTGGAAGATATGCACTGTGCTGTGGAGTTGCACCTGATATGCTGTCAATGAGACGTGTCTTTTATATACCAGACCTGATTTACATGAACTAGGGCAGCTGTCAACAGACCCTCCTCCTCACAGCCCGAGCAGCTGTTTACATGCATGTAAATGAAGAATTTGTGTGTGAGCATGCATTCAGTTAATATCTGCTTACCAGTTTTGCTTACATGTGGTTAAATTAAGCTCGTTGCAATGAAAAATCGTTCATAAATATAGTGTACATCAGACAATGAAGAGATTGCTGCAGACGGTTTCAGATGGTAAACACAGGCTTCACGTTTTGCTTGTGATTCATTGTCTCTGTAGAGCAGCAAACCTTTTTTTATCATTACTGCAGTAATATTCTGGAAATCCTGTCACAGTGACCAGACTTGTGTAGATGAGCTCAGTTAGTATTCTGAGGTTGTAGGATAATTAACGACCTCAACCCTCAGACTGTACGAGTTGTGCAGTAAGCAAGAGTCATTTTCCTCTCACAGGTTTGATGCACCACCTGGGAATTCATCAAATTTACACAGCACACCAGAATATAAATCTACAGCTTAGTAGTCAGCAGTCTGATTGTTTTTCTCTTTGTCTATCCTAGCATATTATAAAATGTTGCTGAATTAAAACTCATTGCTTAGTTGCTGCAGTTTGCTGTTAATCTTTTCTTTTGTTGTTTGCTGCTTTCTGAGAGTGTTCGATTGGATACACTGCCAGAGCTGTACTGCAGAGCTCTGGGGACAGTGATGAGTTGCACTGCACAGTTTCTCATTTGCTTGTGGAGAGCTGAGCGCCGTGTTACTGGGTTTAACCTGCTGTCTCCTCTGTTTGTCTCCTCGTGATGCATCTCAGGGGAGGTATGGAGCCAGTTAGCAATTACTGGCCAGGATTACACTCCCCTCCCCTGGGACGCATCTTCGCTCTTCATCTACCTTGTTCCCTCTTCTGTTTCTGATATACTTCTCATATATTCTCTTTTTTCTTGCACACTCCATCAAAAAAGTCAGCTGCAAAACACTCATCTCCCTCTCTCTTTGCTGTCAGTGCTAAAAGAAATATTTTCCAACCACAGGTACAAACTCTCTGTGGTCTTCAGATTGTATGTGCATTATGGCCGGATAATTGGAATCAATATCTGATAATCATGATTGTTTAAATACTGATATATATATATATATCACAGACAGTATATATACAAAAGCAAAAATAAGTTCGTAACAACATGGCTTAAATAAAAACACATAACAACACATAGCTTAAATGAAAACACATAGCTTCATAGCAACATATAGTTTCATAACAAAACATATCTTAACCCCTTGCAATTCCGTTCTTTCTTTAGAGGGACAGGGGATGTTCAGGGGTAGATAAAAAGTCAACAATTTATGCCACATAGAAGTGTTGTACGTCATCTGAAAGCTGGGAATCTGAAGATTAATTTGAGCTCAGCACTGTGTGTCAAGTTGTTCTAGTCATTAATAAGAAAAATAAAGAGGGAAAAAACATGTGTGTGATCTTCTAACATCTGATCTAATCAGCTTGAACACACCTTGGAAATCACCAAGAGTCATAAAATCAGTTTTTTTGCAACACTTTGGAATATTAAGTGCCTATTCCGAGGAGACAGAGTAGGATTTATTGCAGTGCTTTTGTATTAGACTGCATTATTTTTTAGCAAGGTGTACCTAAACTGGCAACTGAGTGTATACAGTATGCATTATCTGTTTGGATCGCCAATCATCCCTAGAACTCTGTAGTCCATGCACAGTACCAAAGGTCTCATGTGACTGTGTGCATGAGATTTAGTAATGAAATACAATTTTAAGGATAATATGAATTCTGCTAGTAGTTTAACAAAGAACATAATTTATAGAAATGATGTTGCTGCTGGCATGCTCATTTGCTCTACAGTCCACAGCACCCCAGTGACTCTGACCTGTAAAAATGAACTGTAATAACTTTTAGAAATAAAAGTGAGCTCTTTGCTAAAAAAAAAACTTTTAAATTTTTCTGACAGTAGTTTCCCCTCTGATTAGGCCTTATATGTTCAAATACCATCTTTAATCCAGAGGGGCAGGACATGTCTCCCATGTGCTCGGCTGCTCTACGTGCACGTCTTTCTGCCACAGGGTGACGTCTTGTCAGCCAGGGGGCTGGCTCCACTGATCTGACAGCCTGTCCTCAGGGACAAGCCGAGAGACGAGCCCTGACAGTGGGACGGCAGCGAGACTAGTGCTCTCCCAATTACACTCTCCCACATCTTATTCTCCTGCTTCCTCTCCCTTGCTCTCCCTCGCTCATTTGCTCACAACACTGAGATGCAAAATAAGGAAGGAGTGAACGGAGAAGAAGCTATAGTATGCACATGCTGAGGATGGATGGATGGAGGATGGATGTGTGTTTATGTGTTGAAATGTTGTGATTTGATGAGCTGTGACCTGTAAACTGATACCCCAGCTTGCCTCAGACACAGATATTTGTTTAGATTATATCATCATCTTCTGAGTAGGAGGGTTCAGTAGAGACAGGCTGGGAAACAGACGTGCATTTGTGTCGATGCAGGGTGTTCTCTGAGGTGGCGGACTGTGGGGGAAGGGGAGAGGTAGGCCGCCCTTGAGGCATGACTGGCGTGATAATGGGCTCCTGGCCTAGCCTCGTGGTGTCGACTTCACTACGGAGAGCCATCCATCCACATCTGTTGTTGGGATGGAAGGGGTTTGAAATGCGAGGGGGCGAGCTCGGCAGTGACACTGATGCACCGACAGCACAGATGGGGTATTTATTGACACAGGTTTATTGTAAAATCCAGTCTTCACTTTTGATTCCAGGTCTGAGTGATGATAGAATATGTTTAGCTTAAAGGGTTTTCATCTCCAGTAATCAAACTTGTCTGGTAGTGCTTGACATTTTATCGATCCTATGTGGATCTGGCTCAGTGAACCAAGAGGACATTGCAGAAAGGACATTTCTGACATACTTGTGGAGGCTTCATTTTTAGATCGAAGAAAGCTTTGTGTGTCATTGAAGGGTGTCTGGACAGTAGAGCCAAGCCAACAGCAAAAATGTGTGTTCTTGCAGCTCACAGCTTGTTTCAGTGAGGTTTACGAAGGAGAATTAGATTTGCAGGCGACGTGCTGTAAGCAGAGTCTCTTCTAAACAAATATTACCCGGTACATGTGACAGTTTATTTTTAAGTGGCATTGCTTGGAGCTGCTGAACTCATTGGCAGAATGAGGGTGAATATTAAGAGCAAGGCTTCACTGCAGTGCTGGAAACGTCTTCGCCATGTATTTTAGTTTTCTCTTAAACGTCCCAACTGTACATCAGCTTTTTTTCCGTAATAATTTATTGGGAGTAACAACAGGCGTAGAGAAACATACAAATGGAGTACAAATGTAAATGATTGTCCCTCCATATTTTGGTATTTTTCCCCCAAAGCCCCCTACCACCCAACTCTCACCCATTGCCGATAGAAAAAGGATAAAGAACAAAAAGCTAAGTTAAATTAAATTAAATTAAAAAAAGAAAAGAAAATAAGATAAAAAATAAATCGATTAAAATAAAAGAAATAATAAAAAATAAAGTACACATTGACAGTAATGATAATTATAGGATAAATCCCAAACTACAGATAAAATAGGCTGATAAACTTTACCATGTACAATTGGACAATTTAACTCTTAGTGGTAATTTCTGTTTACATAAATCAAACTTTATAATGTCATACAATTTAGCCGATGGAGAGAAATACATTTCATATGCCATAAGTCTATTAGTCTGTCCAAATACACCATGTCTAAATAAAATTAAAAAATATACTTAAAAAATTACAAAATACAAGTGGTCTTAATCATATGGAAGCACGGTCAGACGGTCAAAATAAGATAAGAGGAGCTGCCAGATATAGTAAAATTTCTGGGCTGATCTGCAAATGGCAAATTAAATTTTTTTCCAGTTTAAGGAACAAGATCATATCCTCCATCAGGGATGATGACGAAGGGGGTGCAGAGGACTTCAATCCACTGTTATTTAAATCAATGCTCTCCATAAGAACAGATGCAGCCAAAGCATCCCATGAGCCACTTGTTTTCTCCTCACATGTCTAAACAGCACCCAGTGTCCCTCTAACAGTAAGCTGCATATTATCCTAATATTATCTACACCCTACTCTGTAATTTCATACTCTCAGATGTGGACAGGATGCAGAGCACTGGGGTTGAGTTTTCTGTAGCTCAGTCAGTAGTGACTTTGCCACACAGTAACATTGGTTTTCCTTCAAAACAGAAAATAGCCTCATGTTTTTGTTTGATTTCATCGAGCAGGTTACTTTGGATCAGTCTCCAATGTTCAATTGTTTGTTTGTCTGCTCCTGACTGATACACAGCTTATACGATTTCGAAAAAACTTGAGGGTAGGATGCATTATGGGTCCTTGCACCTTGCACACTCTCAACAAACCCAGCCTTGATCCATGAAATAACCACTCTCTTTAACAACTACTGTCAAAGTGCAGAGAAACTAATGTGCTGGTTTCTGGCATTTCAGATTTACTGTCCACTGATTAGTTGTTTGTTCATGTGTGATACACAACCTCCTGTTAACACTGATCAGAACTAGAAGAAACTTGGTGCTTCTCACCAATGTGTTTTAGCCTTTCAAAAGTTGCTCTAATTGGCTTAATCTGGCAAGTACAAACCAAAATTAGAAGTTTAACAAGGACTTTCTTTTTATTGCAGATTTTCACAATATACAAAGAGTACACTTGTTAAGCGTCCTTGGTTTTTTTGAAAGGCGCTATGTACTGTAAGTCCAATTTATTATTATTATTACACTGTATCTCATCTAAAGCCATGTAGCCATGTTTTATATGGAAATTCCTCTTCTTGTAAAATGTTTAAATATTTTTGCCCACTCATTTTGAACCCTGAGAGTGCACAGTACATATATTTATCCAATCAAATATGATTTATTTGGGGCAGGCTTATTGTTGCCTCGTGGGAGGAAGTTCAAAACTACATGAACTCGTCAACTAACTTATCTATTTAAAGCTGCTCTGTCGTAGTCACACTTTATCAATTTAAGGCTTAATTTCATTATCAGCTCCGACTCTGAGCTCACTCACCTCTTTCACTGTCTCTTGGTTTCCTTTGCACTGCAGCTGCCCGTCTCTCAACACAGTCAATTTTCAGACTTCTACATCGTCAGCCTTTTCTTCTTCTTCCCCTGCCTTTCTCTGCAGTGTCTTTATTGAAATTCAGTGTAACTTGATTCCTACTCTATTGCTGGCCGGTAATGGGTGGATGGATTTCTGATCCACGTTCGCTTTAAGGTTTGTTGTCGCTGTAGGGCTGCTGCGTCGACCTGTGGCTGGACTGTTTTGTTTTCGTCTGTCCCTTCTAATGGCCAGACAGTTGTATCTCTCTGAAAGCCTTTTCAACATGTTCACACATTATCTCTGAGGCTTGAGCTCAGTGTGTGTGTTGTTTTTTCCTGGTTGAACTTTGGTTACCTTTGGGTGAAAATGGATGCCCAGGAATGCAAACATGGTGAGAGATTTGTTTTCTTCCCTTCTCTTTGTCCCCTTCACCCACCCTCACTTGGTTTCTTTCTAGCCTCACTCCTCTTGGTGTTCTTTCCTTTTAGTTGAGAGGACTTTACCCCAATCTATTTATGACCAATATATGTGATGCTAAAGTACAATAGGCTTTTACTCAATTTCGGAACCCATCGGCTATCGGTCTGGCGATGGATAGGCCTCTGGGGGCTTCCTTTTCCGTGCACTGCTCACACGCTTACAGTCCGATTGGCAACTTGAGATACAAGACTGGAGTTGGATTGAGAGACGACGTGTACGACCAGATTGTTTTACAAGTAGCCAGTTTACAAGCTAATTTTAAACTAATAAAAAGCTAAATCATTGTCAGACGATAGCCGGTGGGTTCCCAGACTCCATTTCAGCCAACATGTTCCGCCTCTTTTGCCTCGGTTGCCTCCAGATTCTACATATGCAGAATCTGTTTATAGAGATTAGCTTCTACTAAACACATCTTGTCTTCTGTGGTCATATTTGTAATCTTGGTCTGTTGATTGGAGCCCAATCTATATATTCACATGGTTAATATTATTGACCATCAACTAGTATAGGCAATGCTGCTGACACTATGTACTGAGCATTTTACCAGGCTGGACCGAAAACAGACTCCACTGACTCTGGTTGTGTGGCCGGTAAAGTGAAGCGAACGGAAGTGATATGTCGCCCAATAAATTACAGAAATGCCAAAGATGTGTTTTGAGGCAATTCTGTGATGCTGTTGTTAGTCACAGCGGTGCGTCCTCACTTAGAGGAACAATATTGTGCTGCCGTTGCATTTAACAAAAGTACATTTGAAAACGGTACAATGAGAGCATTGTTTCCGGATGTAAAGCATCAGCTCTTCTTAGCAATAAGCGTCCAGTGTGGAGATATCTCTGTGCTGCTTGTTTCTCAGCGGAGCTTGACGTTCCACTGGCCAAAGGTCCCGGACAAATTTGAACTCCGTATAATACTGTTACATGATGTAGTCCCGAGACTGCCAGGCGACCAGCATCCCCCAGGCGGAGATCCATGTTATGCTTGCATGGTGTAAATAGGCTTGACAGGGGTGATAGTCTCTTCCACTGCAAGGTCACAGCCAGCTGCCATGTTCTTTAGGAGGAAGTGTTGCTGTAGCGCTGCTTCTCACCAAGACTGTGACAGTCTCTCCTATCAGCTACACAGCAGACCTTTTCAATGTGACAAAGCATACTCTGTATGGTGGAGTGTAAAAGACAGTAGAACAGCAGTTTCTTGACATTGGAGGGTCAGCATTAGAGGATGGAGAGACTTTCTCTCAGCGTTCAAACCTTTAAATATATTTTCCTTGGTGAGATAAACAGTATCCTCCTTGTCCTCATTTTCCTTACTTTTTCTCTGTGTTCTCCTGCTCCTTCTTCTCGTCTGTCATCTGTTTTCTTAGTTTTACCAGTAGCAGTATTTTGCCTTCTCTTTTCAGCATGCCAGAGTAAATACACAGGCATTGAAGCTGATTCTATTAATTCATCACGGCCATATGGGCTTGTTTTGTTAGCCGGATTCATTAAAACAGAAACACACAAACACAGATGCTTTTATGTTGGGAAATAGTCTTCTGATTTGATACACACACACAGGTGTACAAACATTTCTAGTTAGTTCAGAAAATCAGGAGATCGGATTTCTTCTTGGATTTGTTCCTTTTACATTGTCAGTAGTTTGTTCATGGACCTTGGCCTTACCCTTGGTTTATTTCTGTCTTACTATGTGTGACCTTGTGCTTGCAGTGTGTGTGTGCATACGTGTGTGGCTGACGCTGCAACACTGTTCACATATGTTCTGTTTAAGCTTGAGTAACTTCTCTTTAGTGACATCATAGTGAAAAGGCAGCTGCTACCGCAAAGGCTCATGGGTATGGATGAGCTGCTGTCTGTATTCAAATACAGCTTACAGTAAATTTACATTTGATAAGCTACCACGAATTTCTGCAGTCAGTCAGTCAGTCATATTTAATGCGTCACTGTCTAATGGATGTATTTATGTGAGTCAAAGGAAACCATCTGTAAAATCTATGTAAATGTAAGTAATTTGTCTTTTCATCATTTACAATTTTTTTCTTTTCATTCTTTGACGAACAACACTTAGAAAAAACAAACACCAAAACATAGAAATGAGTAAACAACACTTTGTGGCCACAGTGGCTGCCTATGCTGAGTTAACACTGAGCAATGGAGGAGATGGATATGTGTTTGCCATGGTAGCTTGGGGAGTCATCTTTAAAGAGGCTAGATGTAAGAATCAAAAATTGCTTGTTATCTGTGCCACCTGTGGCCGTTAAGTCTACGAAGACGCGAGCGAGCATCGGTCAAATCAGGGAGGCGACACATGTGATTGACAGACATCATGTTCATTAACGTTAACAATATTAGACAGCTAAAACCACAATATCACTATATATTTCACATGGTTGGCAGTAATGTTAGCTTACCTGTCCAATAGGAATTTTGCCAGCTTGGGGTCTGTTTTGATACCCAAAGCCAGACGAAGGTCCCTGCATGGATCGAAGGCCCGGCCAATGTTGATCCTAGTTTTCCCTTAATGTTGGTCACATTCCTGTTTTCAAGATTTTTTTGTGTGCCTCCGTGGAGTTTGTGTTGGAGTCTGAGTTGTGGTGGGGGCTGGTTGTTTGATGGAGTTAGTGGACTCCATTTCAAACCGAACGTTAGCTCTGGTTGCAAACTGAAGCGGAGCTGAAGAGAGTAAAGGCGCGAGCGCGCGTGATGTCTCATTTGTTGAATTTTCCTGGAAAAACCGGCCCGCATTCTTCACATTACAGCTATACAGTTAGTGTTGCACAAAGTTGCCTAAGAGAAACCTTTCTAAATAGTTTTTGTTAATCTTCTCTTTTATGATTGGTGTTCTCAAAAGCCCCAATAATCGTGTCTTGTTTAAGATGGTGTATGTGTGACCTCTTACCTCTCCCCTCTAGATGACTCGGGGGACGAGGAGCCTACATCCCAGTCGGACCGCAGCGAGCTTCAGGGCACCCTGAAGATACTCGTCAGCAAGCTCGATGACCTCAGCACATGTAATGACCTGATCGCCAAGCACGGGGCGGCCCTGCAGCGTTCCCTGAGTGAACTCGAGGGTCTGAAAGTCCCTGTGGAGGGAGGGGAGAAGATCAAGGCGGTCAATGAGCGAGCCACCCTCTTCCGCATCACTTCCAATGCTATGATCAATGTAAGTAGCCGGGACACACCAGGTTATGCTGCAGCAGTGAGCTGAGTGGCAGCATGATCAATGTGACAGGAATGCCAGTCATCTATAATGCCCTAGTTTGTGCGTAATGAGAGATGAGATCACTTTATAGTGTGACATTTTAAACAAGAGTGAGGTGCAGGCATGGAGACTGCAGGCCTAGAGAAGCAGTTCATACCAGATCCTGTTAAACCTACTTAAACATACCATTTCTGAATGGGGGTTAAAACCCAAAACTAAGCTGGTAGAGGTGATGGTGGTTCCCCGCGCTCGCCGCTTAATAACATTTCAATTTATTGTTAAGAATACTAACATCTCTGCTGTCTTTTTGTTTAGCCAAAAATCACAAATTGACATTTTTTCCCTCAAAGGGCTTTACAATCTGTACAACGTATGTGAAACTCACATTATATTTTCAATCTGATTTCAAAGTAAGTCCCCAAAAAAACTTAAAAAAAAAAAAGAATAACCTCAGGAAGAGCTTTACTTTATCAGCTACATTTAACTGAACAGTACAAGGGAGGCAATTAACAATTATTTTCATTGTTGATTAATCTATTGATTATTTTCTCAATTAATCGATTAGTTTTTTGGTAAATAAAATGTAAGTAAATTGTGAAAAATGTTGATCAGTGTTTCCCAAAGACCAAGATGACGTCCTCAAATGTCTTGTTTTGTCCACAACTCAAAGACATTCAGTTTACTGTCATAGAAGAGTAAAGAAACCAGAAAATATTCACATTTAAAGGTACAGTGTGTAGGGTTAGGCGGCATCTAGTGGTGTGGTTGCAGATTGCAACTGAGTACCCCATTACCCAAACCGATTAGTTGATTATCTAAATAGTTGCCGATTAATTTAATAGTTGACAACTAATCGATTAATCATTGAAGCTCCAAGCACAACAACCATCACTACCAAGTTTTCAGTTCCCACTATGTGTTGGATGTGACTGCCAGCATATGCTCTACTGTATCTGGCCCTGGTCCACTCTCCTCAACGGTAAATACCATGGGCTTTACAGTGTGTTGGTAGTGGATAAGAGTTCAGGGAGAGTTGAGGTCCTGAAGGAGTGATACTAGATACGATAGTGGGTGTGGGGCGAACAGGGGGGACAGGAATAGCCCCTGTCCCCCCTGTCCCTCTCAAACCCTCGACCCTCCCTGCCCGGGGAGGAATGTCAGATCCTTCTGGACTACCGTTAGACAGACAGACCTGCTCCTCTGACTAAACAACACAATCACACAAGGTTTGTCTTTTCTTCCTGCTTCTCTCGATGGCTTTATTGACAGCAATGTTTATTATTGTGGTCGTGTGTGTTTATTTTTGCTTTAATGCATGCCTGACTGAATTTTCTGTGAAGTGTCTGGCTGTTAGGTGTAAAATGATTCTGTCAGATTCAGTCGTGGTTCAACTTTAAGATTTGGTTTGAAAACAGGCAGTAGGAAACTATTACTCCTAATATGCTTCAGTATGTGCTAATGCAGCTTGTTAAGAGACTTGAGCATTAATCAATTATGACAAGAAAAAAAAAATTTAAATCTAGATTGCACTTGAATTATGTGAAAGCCTGTCGCTCAAAATGATGAGCATCTTGTTTCTCTCTGTCATCCCTTTTCTTTATTAATTGGAATGGGAAATTAAAAGTTACTGGACAAGCAATAAAATAGATCCTCTTGGATTGCCTAACTCATTAAATGTCATTAGGTTTGCCAAGAATGTGCTTCTAATGAGAAAGAAGTGCTGCCACAAACTCCCTGTAGTGATTTTGGGGGTTGTAAATGGTTTTCTTCGAGCAGAAGACGGCGCAGGATATTGGTGTTTCTGCAGCTATTTTTTCAGCCATCATTACTTGGATGTAACTGTAATTTTCTTGTGCTTTTCCAAAGAAATGAGGCTATACATGTAGACAGGGAGTAAAGGTTGGAGCGGTTAAGGGAAGAAGGAGGCCATAATGACAAGACACAACGGCATGTTCTCTGTGATCTGACCCTGGCCTGACGAAAGGGTTGCATTAGTTCATTTAGTGGTGATGTAACTTGTCACGCGTGCCACTGAATCCAGGCTCTCGCACGTTTGTGTTTGCAGGCACACCTACCCCTTTATGTTTGTATGATTTCATCACATGAAAGTCAAGTTTACTCAAGTTCATTGTGTTCTTTGCTACGTCACTCATTCAGGACTTTTTAATTCGACACTGACATTTGTTGATGCCACGTCTTGCTTACATATCCTTTTCTGCATGCCAATTCATTTTTAGCCTCAATGAACCCTCTCATCCCCCGAACAGAAGTCACATGCAGTCTGCGTTTGTACCGGAGACTCAGCATAAAAAAAGTGGAACTATTATACTTTTTAAGTGGGTGTTGAGTTTCATATCATGGATATATCTGAGGAAGTGGACCACAGTGTCACATGCACTTCTGACATTTAAACTGAGGCTCAGAGATGGATGTTTAAACACTTCAAGCAAGACTGGTGGAGGTAAGAGATGGATTGGATGTTTTTACTATCAGATATTTTGCGATTTCTAAACATAGTTTTGAGCAAAATAGTTATAATCTAAAACATCTAAAACCACTGAAATGTAACTTTTGTAAAGGGTAAGGATGAACACCCTGTAGTGCATTAAGTTATAAATCAGTATTGCTGGAGAACAATATGAAGCTAAATACATTTATAACAATTACTTGACTGCATGTGTTTATCAAACGTACCACTCTCTGATCAGGGTCAGAAAATACAGACTCACACATGCAAGGTTCAGTGAACGGTCACAGCAACTAGATGTCTGGGATGAAATATTGATGCTATTGTAATACAGTGTTTATCTTAAGTTGTATTTTTAGCTATGAGTTTGTATTGTTTCTCTTCCTGGTTTCCCCTCTCTCTGTTGTCAGTGATGATGTTTTTCAAGACAACAAGTAAACTTAATATGGTTATATATTTACTACGTCAACATAAAAAAAAGTAGTATCCATTATGGTAAAATTGTACAACAATACAGTTTTGAATTTAAAACATTCATTTAGTTATTTGGCAAGATTAAAGACGTGTTACACATATTGAATATATTTAGAAATGGCTTTAAAATTTCACCAAAAATATCACCTCTTTAAAAAGTGACAATATTAGTGTATCAGTTTAATATTGTGTTTGACAGAGAGAGCGATATGCTGCATTTTGACGTGGGTTGAAAAGCACTTTTTCATCAGACAGATAGGTATCCTGCTGTCTGGAAACAAATCAAGGAAGGAGTAAGGTGTTACCGCATCCTTGTTTCTCTTTCTGCTGCCTTAAAGCTGAAGTAGGCCAGATTGGAGCAAATATGATTAAAAAAGGTTCTTTTTATAAAATGCTCTATATCGTGACAGTAGTACATGAAACAGGTAACCTGAAAAAAAATCATGTGCCTTTGTGTCCTCCGGTGCTCCTAACGGCATCTGCAAGATTTCACTTACCGGAGGAAAACAAGCAGTCAGAGCTGATCTGAGGTCTGCTGTCCAGCTGCTGTCTATGAGAGCTGACTGTCAATCACTCGTGAAATCCAACCAAACGGTCAAACTAGGCAGCGCTGATCAAATATGAATCAATATTATGTTACGTTAATGCCTATTTCTCTCCTCAAATGTTTTCAGGATCATCTTGTAGTGAACCGTTTCGCTGTAAAATGAGAAAGTTTGTGACCGCTATTGTGAAATCTTGTGAAGGAACACCAAGTTCTGGTCACATGACCGGAGCACAGCCAATAGGAACGCTCTCTCTCAATGAAATGACCTGTGATTGGTCAAAGTCTCCCGTCATGGGCCATGAGGAGGAGCAGAAGTCTAGTTATCTCTCAGAACACTTGAATTACAACATGCTGAAAGGTTATTATGGAATTTTTGCCCAATGATGCCAAAAATATACTGCCTACTGCCACTTTAAAGTGATACTGCACTCTCACCAGCCCGAGAACAGACATTATTTTAGTGTCACATTCGTCCCTCCAGCTCGCTGCCTGCAGCCACAAATTTATCCAAGTGGTTCAAGCTAACTGTCAACAGCTCCTCTGGCTCTGGGACCAAAAGAGGCTTTTTCTGTAAATACTGAGAGGACCATATGTAGTCATGTGCTGTTCCACTCATGTGGGAAGAACAATGGCTAGCCCCCACCAAATGCTACAAAAAGGCTTGATTGTTTCCAAATGGTTATTCAGAAATCCTCCTGTGATACTATGACCCTCTGCTGACCGCTCAATAACTCACATGACATTTTCATCATGCATATTGTCAGTTGGGGCATTCTGTCAGAAATCAATCACTCTCTGACCTCACCCATTTCGATTTGAACACATTTATTCCTACAGTACATGCTAACCTATATGAGAGAGTGTTACGTGAACGTAGTTTGATTAAACATAATGAACAACCATTCAGGAGACGGGGGTCTCTCAAAGTTGACCCATGTTGGATGACCACTCCTCCTAAAGACACAGATGTCTTCTGATCATCAGAAATCTAACAAATAAAGTTATCCACAATGTTTTTACTTTTGGTCTGAAATAAGTAAATATGTAAATGAGATGATGTTTTTTGCGTAGGGTAGACACTTCTTTACGTCTTCTGAAGTTTTCGTGTTGTGCCCGCTATCAGTTGAGCAACAGCGGACTTCCTAGTATACGGTGGGTAGGTCAGTCTAACACATGAATCCTTAATGTTGCCTATGATTCACCTCAAATGTTACTTCAGTTCTCTTTTTGTTTATCATCACATTATTAAAATGAAATTGCATGATAAGGAAGCACAGAAGTCAGCAAAAGTGTGTAGTGCAAAAGTCATGTGAAGATCTTTACTTTTTATTTTGAACCCAAAGGTCACAGGCTGATGATGCTTTGCTCATCTCATTTGGACTTTTTGTTCCGCCTGTTGCTGGGTTTGGCTCCGCTGATGTGAGCACATTGCTTAAATCAACAAAACTTCGTCACCAAAATGCAGAGTCAATATTATAAGCAGCTGATGGATGAGCTCCCACAAGAAGATGAAGTGTTGGTGGTTGGAGATTTTGTAGAGTGTTTTGTCATACAGTATGAAACACAGTCTCACCATTGGAACAAGTCACAAGCCTCCATTCATCCTTTTGTCTGTTATTGGAGGAACATCTCAGCATGTTTCATATGCTCCAATTTATATTATATATATGCTACTTCTCAGATAGTTGTGCAGCTCAGTACAAAAACACTTGTGGTGTGGAAGCAGAGTGGAACTGCTTTGCAGCTGCTCATTGCAAAGGACCATGTGATGTGACAATAAAGCGTCTGGCATCTAGAGCTAGTTTACAACGGCCATTTCAGGACCAAACACAGACTGCGCATGAATTGTACCTCTTTGCTAAGCTTCACCCAAGAGTGAAACTTAACTCCACACCACAATGTTTCAGTTACAATTTCAGGGCCTGAAATTAAGCTTTTTCCTCTCCTGCCACAACATTTCTACCGGCCACTCAGTTTTTTTGTCTGCCACTTCTGAAATCTACAGTAGGGAGAATACTTTAAAATTGTAAACACTGAGTCAGTGGTACCAGACTGTAGAATTATGGAATATATCGTGTAACCTTAATCCAGGACTATATTTCATTTACGAATTGCTTTTTGGAAAACCTATCTGCCGTGGTGGCAGGTGACCTGAAATTTTGACATGCCACTGCCAACATTTAGCCTGTATTTGGCAGGTGGCAGATGCTAATTTCATTCCCTGGTTACAGGGCAGTACGAAATTAACTTCTTGCAACCCACAGTGACCTTCCACATTATTTACTTTCCCAAGACATCCTGTTCAACTTGTGGCTTCAAAATAAAAAGTAAAGATCTTCACATGACCTTGCACCACACATTTTTGCTGACTTGTGCTTCCTTATTATGTCATTTAATTTTAATTTTCTTTTTTCGGTTTCATGTGTGATGATAAACAAATGAGTTCAAACGAAAGTAATATTTGAGGTGAAGCAGAAAATCATAGGCAACATTTAGGATTCGTGTGTTAGACTGACATATACTCAGAAGTCTGCTGTTGCTCAATTGATAATTGGCAAACCATGAAAACTACAGGAGATGTTAAGAAGTATCTACCATATAACATTTAAAAAAAAAATTAGTTTTGTTCAAATCGAAAGGGCTGAGGTCAGAACGTGATTGATTTCTGACAGAACGCTGTGAGGTGTTATTTAGGTTCATTGACCTTTTGAGCGCACTACGAGGCACAGCTGTCAGACAAATGCTGACATGTAATATTATGTTTGATCTGAAGTAACCTATCAGCAGTAACAGCAAGGCAGGAACAATGACGCCCCCTCTGGACTCAAATATAGTCTGCTATGCAATCAGAGGGTTAACCTCTGGCTCGTCACTCACTGATGCTTTCCATGTTTCCACTGTGCTCCGAGGCACATTTTACACAGCAGGGAGAGCCAGTAGACGGCTCATTAACATATTGATGATTGCTCGAAACCATGGTGATAAATAACCTTGATTACAGTGATTGGAACAAATGTCTTTACATTGTTTTCCATCCCAATGTTCTCTCTCTCATATTGTTGTAAGCTACCAGGAAAAAATATCCTGATGATTTTTTTTCAGTATAGTTTTATCTGTTGACTCAAATAAAGGTGAAATCATTTGTAGAGGTAATCTTTCTAGTTATCAGTTTATTCTTTTGGTAAACCTTTTTCTTCTTGGTATAGTTGTTTTTCATATTTCTGCATCTGGGCTAATGGAAACCAGATGTGCTGTGAGGCCCTCTTGGACACGTGTGTGTGGACATCAAACACATTACATGGGGAGCGCATGCATGTTTCATATTAACATGTGATCGGCGCATAGCTCTATGCTAATTGGTCAGAATGATGGTAACTTTGAATAAGTAAAGGAAGTTGACCAATGGAAAGATTTTTCATGGTCTTGGAGAAACATATATAACTTGTGAATCTTTCTTCGAGGATACATTTCTCTTTGACTTCTGGTGTCTTGTGTTAAGGTATTATGTCTCCTTTACAATTATATTCTTTAACTTCAGTGTGTTTTGTGTGTTTATTCAAAGTGTTATAATTCTCCATAACACATTCATATAGATTTTATGATTTTAATGGTTTTAAGAAGGTGTTACCTAGACTTGGACAGAAACCAAAAGAAGGCACTCTTTTTTTTTCTCCAAAAAATCTGAGCTGTTAGTCATTGCAAGTGGAAAGTAAAGTAGCAGCTTGTTGAGAATTATGAACATTAGAATTTATTTCCGGATGTAGATCCATTTTTTCCGACTGTATATCATCAGAATTAAATTTTCATTGCTGTCTGTGTGTTTTCTGTTCTTGTGTGCGTGTGTTCCCCCAGGCGTGTCGAGACTTCTTGGACCTAGCAGAGACTCACAGTAGGAGATGGCAGCGGGCGCTGCAGTATGAGCGAGAGCAGCGTACCCACCTAGAAGAGACCATTGAGCAGCTAGCCAAGCAGCATAACAGCCTGGAGCGAGCGTGGAGAGAAGCACCCACGCTTGTTTCCACCACACCCAGTGCCCCTACCGCCAACAAGGGTGAGAATGACTATCTGTGTGGTACTTACTCGCTTTACTGGCTAACAGTCATGTGTGACCTCAGGCTCAATATAATAGACAGTCCTCATGCTGAGGAAGTTTTTTAAAGTTGTGTCAGAAGGTTTGGATTATCACTAACTTAGAGATGGTAATTACCTTCACCGAGGACAGTACTGTAGGACATGTGGTCTCTTCTGTCAGTCTGTCCATCCATTTGTTTATTTTCTTATTTGTTAACCAACATCTTGAAGACAAACGGCCAGGCTGGTATGACAATTGTTTTGTACATCCATCCTCCAAGAGGAGGAAACCTATTGATTTTTGTGACCCCATGACCAAACAAGAAGTGGTGTAACTGTCTCATAGCACAGCGTAAAGTTACAGGGAGGAAGACACAGTTGATGGATGCATAGTGTTTGTTTTTATAACTTGAAAATGGGGTACCCCACGGCTCAGGGCTTAAGATTCTGACCATCAACTCTAATGTCCCTGACTTGTGTCATATCTCTCTCTGCTGTCTGTAATAAGGGCTTAAAATGCTCTCCAAAAAACTAACCCAAAACAAAACTGGAGAATGTGGTTCGAGTTCTTTCTCCTACCAACAATCAGAGTTGGTTTCCTTTAACCATGAAGGCAATTTTTCCATAACAGTAAACAGTTGTTTAAGTTGTCTTTACTTGATTATACTGTACCTAACCATAGAGGCAGAACATCAGGAAAGGCTCATGTGGGTCATTTAGAAGACACTGAAAACAACCTCGGTTATTGTTTTAAGTCTGCGGACTTGGATGTTTAACTGCTATCCGGTGAAAAATGTAAAAAAGGTCTGCACACTGTGTCGCCGTTAAGTGCAATATATTAGCACATCTTCAAGTAGTTTTCAAATAGTAACTTTATGAGCAGATGCTTTTCTTCAGACTTTATAAATATGCACAAAGACGCCATCTTTAAATATAAACTCTGTGGTCGCATGATAGTCACATGATAACGCCGGTGACCCATATACACCACACATGACTACAAGTAATATTACATGTATACTAAAACGAGCACATACAGTATATACATAATATACACAATCATGTCAAAAATAACTGCCATTTGGTAAAACTTTGGCTTCACTTTAGTATTCTGTCATTTATGCAGTACAATGCCGTCTGTAAAGGTAATGGCTCACCAGAGACATGAGTCTTTTCTCTTTTAAAAAGTTGGAGTGGTGAAGGAACATTTCATGACCGTTTTCTGTGTTCACGATAAGGACGTAGTTGAATCTTTATTGAATAAATCCATCGTATGCATCACACTAAGTAGTATTACATAGAAGCTGGTTTTAACAGAATATGATGGGAAACAACTGTTTTGTGAAAACAGTACATTTTGTTTGATAACTGAAGATCATATTTTTTAATAGTCACTTTTAGAAAAGTACTGAATTGAATGTTGAATACTGAATATTAGAAGCACACCCCGAGGAGCTCGCATCACTCAGGCTAGTTAACCAGCAGGAACATTGCCAATTTTACTAAGCTGATTATTCCTTGATTAATCGCCATGGGTATGTGATTATACACTGCTCTCTCCTGAACTCTGTAGATTACGAACTCACCGTTGTATGTTGGCTCTGCTAGTTTTGGATACAGTTTGCATTTAATCTCAAATGTATATGTCCTGACAGGAGGGAGTGGGAGGCTGCGCAAAGAAGAGGCGAGTGATGAAGATGAGGATACTGAGTACTTTGATGCCATGGAGGATTCCCCTGCATTTATCACAGTGACTGCCACTGAGAACACACAGCACAGGTCAGTCACACACTGGGAGACATTTCTTTTTTTTTAATTAGCCAAACAGCAGGCCAACTGAAAGACAGATACGGGGATGAAGGTTTAGTTGAGTTATAGTACTTAGTCTGCATGTGTAATAAATAGGGCTGTCAGAGTTAACGGGATAATAATACGTTAACGCAAATTCATTTTAACGCCACTAATTTCTTTAACGCATTAATGCAACTTGCGATTTTTAGGTTGTAGTGGGCTCAGTTTTAAAGCTAGCTAAATAACACTCCAAACTTGTACTTAATTTTGGCAAGGAAAAACTGGCATGGCCATTTTCAAAGGAGTCCCTTGACCTCTAACCTCAAGATATGTGAATGAAAATGGGTTCTATGGGTACCCACGAGTCTCCCCTTTACAGACATGCCCACTTTATGATAATCACATGCAGTTTTGGGCAAGTCATAGTCAAGTCAGCACACTGAAACACCGACAGCTGTTGTTGCCTGTTTGTCATGTTATTATTTGAGCATATTTTTGATGCTAAATGCAGTACCTGTGAGGGTTTCTGAATAATATTTGTCATTTTTTTTGTGTTGTTAATTGATTTCCAATAATAAATATATACATACATTTGCATAAAGCAAACCTATTTGCCCACTCCCATGATAAACTAAGAAACTAACTATGGACAATCATGCGATAAATCACGATTAAATGTTTTAATCGATTGATAGCCCTAGGAATAAAGTACTCTGTGGATGCTCTAATTTGTCATAATAATGAATTTGACTCTAGTTGACAGCTGAACAAGCGTCTGATGATGGCTCATTGTGTGACAACTTAACCTACATACACACACAGATTACAGAGCGGTGTGCCCTTCACTCTTGGCTTTTGTTAGATTTGTTGTACAGGAAAAAAATAACACAAGACTCTGACCCTGTCTGCTTTTCCTGCAGCAAAATAAACCAATTTTTGTTTTTGCTCTCTCAGTACATTTTTACAGTATATTTGTTTGCTGCATTGGAGTCAGTCTCTAGCCCGCAACTCCACTTGTTTTTGCAGAGCTTGTACTTTCTCTCTTTACTTTAAAAAAAAAAAACTCCAACATATCGAGTACCTTTAGTGTTTTCTTCAACATCATTGTTATGGTTCACCTCTTGCAACATATCCCTCAACTCCAGTAACACCATTAAGAATGATAGAAACAGTTACACAGCATTCATCTGTAATACCTAGCAATCTGTTGGCTCCCTTGTGTGTATTGTGTATGTGTGTGTGTCTGCAAGTGGAAAATAGAGAGTGCGGGACATCGAGTGTGTTTATCTGTCCAGTGCTCATTGTAGAAAAATATTTTCATTCACTTCCAGGAGATCTCAGAGTAATTTGAGCGGAGCGAGCGGAGGTCAGCCTAATGACTGGAACCAGGACGATCATGTAAGTGTCTGTCCTCCCAACTAGTCTGACTAATAGGACTGACATTTGTGGACACTGCCGACTTAATATAGATTAATTTATGCTGCTGGAAAGCTGACAGCTCATTGATTTATTTATATAATCGTCTTCACTTGCTGTTCTCAGTCTCTCTTTCGTAACCTACAGTCATCCCATGCTCACACACACACACACACACACACACAGCCTTTATCTGTTGTGTGTCCCGCAGTGTCTTTGTCACCCCTGTGGTGTCAAAGACACACAGCTGCTTCATTCCACTACATATTAATTACCACTCAAACATCTGCATTTCTTTCCCCTCAACTCTCCCTTGCTTCTTCCTCTCTCTAACACACACACATCTGTGTCCTCTCCTCCTGTCTCTCACTCACTCTGTCATTCTGTCTCCTCCACTTGGTGATGTGCTGCCAAGCTCTCCATGAAGTTGAAAGTATTTCTCAAACTTGTATATATATATATATATATATATATAACGAATTTGCTTTTCACAAAAAGTTAAAAAAAGAACCTTCTCATTCCCTTCCACCTGATCCCAGATGTCTCCAAGCTGTAATGATGTGTCAGGGAAGGAGCTGCTGCCCCGCAGACAGAGGCGGACTCATGTCCCAGACAAGCCCAACTACTCCCTCAATTTGTGGAGCATCATGAAGAACTGCATCGGCAAGGAGCTCTCCAAAATCCCCATGCCTGTAAGTGTGGGAGGCATAGATATCGCCCTCCTCCTTCTCTCCTTGCTGACTGGTTAACATAAATCTGTGTGTGTGTGTGTGTCTCACATTGTCTTGATCCGCCCCTTCAGGTAAACTTCAACGAGCCTCTGTCCATGCTGCAGCGTCTCACCGAGGACCTCGAGTATCACGAGCTTTTGGACAAGGCGGCGCGCTGCGACTCCTCCCTGGAACAGATGTGCCTGGTCGCTGCCTTCTCCGTCTCGTCCTACTCCACCACGGTCCACCGGACAGCCAAGCCATTCAACCCCCTCCTGGGCGAGACCTACGAGCTCGATCGACGGGAGGAGTACGGCTACCGCTCGCTGTGTGAGCAGGTAACAGCATGGCAGCATGGTTTTTGCTGATGTGCACGCACACACGTGACACATTGAAGTACTGCTTATATGAATATACTTTACCTTTATGTCTGTCTTTCTTCTAAGGTGAGCCATCACCCCCCTGCAGCTGCACATCATGTGATTTCCCAACGAGGCTGGACCCTGTGGCAGGAAATCACCATCGCCAGCAAGTTCCGTGGCAAATACCTCTCCATTATGCCTCTGGGTGAGACATTTCATATTCAGCGGGGAAGCAAACAAACTATATGTGTATATAAAAGTTTCATCATGCAGATTTAACAGCCACACCAGGCAGGGTTTTCTTAAGGAGGACTCCACATCCCACTTGAGAGTACCAGACGACTCTGCTGCCTCCCACACAATCTAAAGACAGAGGAAAGGGTGTGGGAATGAATCAGGAGGGTTTTATGACCCTCTTGACACAAACATAAAGTATGGGCATAAAGGGAGCTCTCTATTGCACTGGGACGGCAGAGAGCAGGGGGTCTGGTGGCTCACATAAATGGGAGATTTGATAGATGCAGGTCCAGCCAAGGGATGTAGTGGTATTTATCTGACTTCTCTCCCTTCCTGTTATATGCCTGCTGTGAGGCGCCATGTAATAGAAAAAACTCTTTAGTGGAAAACGTTTATGGTCCAATTCATGTTATCAATCTGGTGGAAATTTTTTTTCCGGTTCACAGGGAATAAATGTGTTAGATGACGTGTTTTTTTCAGCTGCTGCGGGTAGAATTGACCAAACATATTTAGAATCCCAAAAGCAAACCTACAATCTAACACTAACACAGCACAATCTAACACTTTCAGGTCTGCGTTTGCAGATTGGTAACAAAGCAACCTTTTGTCCCTGTCCCTCTCCAGGTGCCATTCACCTGCACTTCCACTCCAGCGGGAACCACTACGTGTGGAGAAAGGTCACGTCAACCGTGCACAACATCATTGTGGGCAAGCTGTGGATTGACCAGGTCTGTTTGTGAGCACCTCTCATTGGTAACCACTCATCCATAGCCCCAAACCCACAACCCTGCCTTCATGCCTCTGACCCTCCAGAGTAGCCTATAGATGTTTTTTCCTCCCGTGTTGCCGTGTGGTACAAACCAGCAGAGCAGAGTGGTGTGAAGAAGGGAATCAAAGCCTAACAGCACATGAATAAGGAGCTTCACAATCTCTAGGGATTTATCTTCATCTTCAGTGTTATTTGTGCTTTGATCTCTAGCAACACCCTAAAATAACAGCCTCTTCTTTCTGTGAGATGGCCCAGTTATGTAGGGGGAGGAGCAGGCTTCACATCTGCATGTCTGTCTGTCGGTGCAGAATTGTGTCGGCTTGTTTAGTAGTATTATTCTTGTTTTTTCCTCCGCCTTTCTTTTCTTTTTCTTGTTTCCTCTTGTGCTGTGTGTCGTATCAATTTATCTGTCAGTGTGTGTGTGCGTGCTTGTGTTTGCGTGTAACCTAAGGAAGAATATGGCCGATTCATCATCTCTGAATTATTACATTAGTGTCTATAATAAGGAGACATCTTGGCTCCAGACTACTAGGAATACCAGCACTGACTTATTAAACCAAAGCGTAATGAGTTTGTAATATTGAACAGTTTACAAATATCAAGCATTTCCTGGATATTCATGCTGATGTACAGTATGTGATTAAAGGTACCCTGTGGAGTTTGTGTACATTCAGCATTTCACCCCAAAACACTAACAAATGTATTGAGTGCATAAAACCTTCTTTAGAACATTTTGAAAAACCCTATTGTTTACATTATGTGATTACATTTGATTGTGGTTTTCTTCTGTGGTTTTGCTGTTTTTCAGACCTTGTTTTTATTTTAAAACTTAGGATTTAATTATTTATCCTTTATTTAGCCAATTGATATACAAGATCTCTTCTTCCAGGGAGTTCTGGTACATTATAGCCTCAATAGTGACAATATGCTCAAAAAATATATCCAAATAAGCTGTTATGGTTATTTTGGCATGTGAGTTTGAGATACTGGTCAGGCAAAAACAATACCACCTCTGCGTTGACACAAATTCCTCTCTCCATCTTCAGCTTATCCACCAAGAAAAAGTCTCACCATATATTCACACAATTTTACTTTTTTATTCTTTTGCCCTTATGTATTCAATACTTTTGCCTTCTCCCACCGCCTCCATGCGTCACTCTGCTGCCCTCTGGTGCAGGACGGGGGTCAGCCAAACAACTCCATGTCAAACTATGGAAACTATTCTGCTACTGCTTTATCTGCTGCCAGCCAGTGCAACGGCAGACAGTGCTGTCAGGAGCACAGCAAGTGAAGCGAGAGAGGCCGATCTGTACGGCATCAGCATATTATCACTGTACTAGGCTTACAGCATGTGACCGTGTGACAATCCATGAGATTTTAATTTGATAGCCGTTAAATGTCGCAAAAGACAGATTGAGTGTGACGGGTTAAGTATGAGACTTGAAAGGCATGGCTCTCAGCAGTACCCAGAAATGTTTATCGTGCCACCCCCAGTGCATGTGTGACCTCATACAAACAATATGTTCATCAAAACATCGCCCCACAGCACCACTAGTTGTCAAAAACTCCACACTGCACCTTCAAAGCACCAAAAAAAATATTTCTCTACAACATCAAATAGGGTTAGGATCTGTCAGGATACTTTTCTCTCTCTGCTGTAAACACGCTGTTAATAGTGTTGATACGCTATCATTCTCCGTGTGTGTTTGTCTCTCTCACTCTGTGTCTGTATTTTTGCAGTCGGGGGACATTGAGATTGTGAATCACAGAACCAAGGAGACCTGTCAACTCAAGTTCTCTCCCTACAGTTATTTCTCCAGGGACGTTCCACGGAAGGTAAATGCATCCTTTCCACACTTATGTACTCCGACCTTGGCATGACGTCATACGAGGTTAATTTGTCTGATGCTGCCTCCTGTTGGACAGTACCAACAACTATTAGTACTTACAGTAGTGTAATATAGAAGAAGCTCACGGTTTGAGGTCACGTTGTAGTGACGTAACCTCCTTTGGAGTCGTACCAATTATCTAAAAATGGGACACAATGCTGCCCTCCTTGGTAGTGACTGATGTGGGATAAGCTAATGAAAATGTACAGGTGTCCTACCTAGGGGACTGTGCATTCAAGTGCTTAACATTAGGAGGAAAGGACATGATGATACATCAACAACTCGCAGAAAGATAGCTTGCTTTAGTTTCTTCATTCCCTATAGTCTGTTTTCTTATTTCCTGTTGCTCTCTCCAGGTGACGGGTGTGGTGGCAGACAGCGGAGGCCAAGCTCACTACATCCTCTCTGGTACGTGGGATGATAAAATTGAGAGTGCCAAGATCGTTCAGAGCAGCCGAGGGGGCAGTGGACAGAAGACGGTCTACCAGACGTTGTCTCCCAAACCTCTGTGGAAGAAATACCCTCTCCCGTAAGTCTCATCGGCCTCATAATGCAGAGCGTTGCAATATATGAGTAGTTGCATAACAGCTGCGATGTTCAGTCAATATCATTGATTATACAACATCGCACAGGTTAACTCCTGTCAATTTCCTCTCAGGGAGAACGCTGAGAACATGTACTACTTCTCAGCGCTGGCACTGACCCTGAACGAGCAGGAGGACGGAGTGGGACTCACTGACAGCCGTCTGAGACCAGACCAGAAGCTGATGGAGGAAGGGCGATGGGATGAGGCAAACTCAGAAAAACAGAGGCTAGAGGAGAAACAAAGAGCCGTGAGGAGGAGGAGGGAAGCGGAGGCCTCAGACGCTCTGGATGAAGGTATGAAAAGGAGAACAGGAAGTGTGGCGTGTGATAGGTATAGATGACAGAGTCAGGCAGGTGATGATAAAGAACAGATGAAGGGAGGGGAAGAATGTAGAGTTGCGAGCGGGAGTAGTTTTTTGGGGTTCCTGTAGTAAAAGTGCCATTTATTTTCTGCTTTGACAATGTTAGGTGACAGTTGGAGCACTGTTGGTAATGAAATTCTCCCAGTGAAATTATCAGTAGAAAAGATAAGCAATTGAACAAAGATAAAATAATGCGTGCATAAACATAATGAGAGAAGTTAACAACGACCCAAGGAGCATGGTTAAAAAAAAAAACTTTCACTTTTAGATTTGGGTTAAATTTTATGATGAATTCTGCAACCATAGCGCTTTACACCATAGTGTTTTGTCCCTAATTGCAAGAACAAAGCGTTTTTGACTTGCCACATTTACACTTCTTCTAACTTCTTCTCCGTGGCAAAGGCAACTGAGACTCATGGTTATTGTAGTATTTAGAGCTATCTGCCAACTGACGTAAAGAACGTGATTTCTCAGAAACAAAGATGAAATAAGTAAAAACTGATATCAGTATTATAAATCTATAGTATTTTTTTTTTACTATCTAGCAGAGTCCTGTGTTTCTGTGTTGAAGAACATTGACAATATCATAAAAAGAAAATTTTGAAATGGGAAACGCTATTGCAATAAAGCTTCACATATTTATATACAGTACGTCTACAGTATGTTATATTTAACTTTAGAGGCAGTTTACAGCTGCATATCAAGATGGCAATTACTGGGACAAACAGCCAAGGCTCACCTCAAACCAAACCATTCCATAAAATGAATAATAAGTAGTAGCATTTAAGTTTGAAAAATGATTTATTTCATTATTATGGATAAGGTCTCCCAATCTATATGGTTGTTATTTAAGAAGTAGTGCTTATCCCAGTAAGTACAACAGTTATTGCAGGTCAGCAGTGCTGAACACAAAAGGTTAAGTGTAATAGAAGCCAGACTGAACTTTACGGAGAACTCAGCAGAAACGTTTCATCCTGGTGGTGTTCCTGTGTGTGTGTGTGTGTTGTGCGTAGGCTAGACTGTATTCGATGTACCCATGACTTGTCTTTCTTTTCCTCCCTCTATTGGTGGTCAGAGTGTGATTATGACTCTGGTGAGTGAGGGTTGCCCTGTGCCCCTCTGTTGTACTCCAATCACTCTTACACACACACACACACACACACACACACACACACACACCATCCTCTGTGTGTCCTCTGTGTGGTCTGCCTCTGTGTGGAAACTGCATGATACCCCTCTCATGTCAACTTCTCCAGATAATGGCTCAGGAAAAAAAAAAAAAAAAAACTTTTTCCTGCATATATGTGACATTTTCATTTAGAAATAATATGTTACATGAAATAACAGATACAACTCTACAAGTATTTTAATGTGCTATGGTGAAGCCACACTAGCAAGTGATTAATGTGCATTGCATCGCCGTCCTGTCTATTAGATTGCTTGTGGACACTGTTCTGGTACAACAGCGACCAAGTTACTTTATGCTTAGTTTATCTGACTTAAATCTACATGTTTTTTTTTATTAAAAAAAATCATGAGCTGTTTGCTAAGCTGAAAATATCTCCCTCTTTTGACTGGGTTTCTGTATTAAGAAGTAGATGGATTATTCAGTTGAGGGAGTTCCAAAACTGTGATTATAATTTTCCCCTTCACTATGATCAATCCAGGTTTTTTGCATCGCACACATTGTGCTCATTTGTATTTTATTGACGCTTTTGAGTTCACCGTTACTTGAGCTTGGTTCACATTTGGAGCTATCCCAAATGCGGTGCACAGCGATTGATTGCTTCCCCTGTATATGCATATGTATGAAAGCGAATTGATCGCTCAGTGAATCTCCTGCAAGTGTGGCTTCTCCCTTACGGTGCGATTTAAATGACGGCGATTGAATAACACCTGTGCTTCTTGTCGCAGGGAAAGAATACGAAGGTTACCAGCCGTTGTGGTTTCACCAGAGGAGGGACTCGGTCACTGGAGAGACAAACTTTGTGTACAAGGGAGGTTACTGGGAGGCGAAGGAGAAACAGGACTGGAGCATGTGTCCTAACATCTTCTAACCCAGGAACTCACCAAGGATCACACCTAACCTCATCGGACAGGGAACTGCTCTGCCTCTGGTCCTTCAGCAATGGGGCGTAGCTGGCTTATGAGCACCATGTGGACCTTTGGTGAGCATGAGAAGGTGTGTGTTTCACACACTCTTGGATTACCTCCAAATACTTGCTCTGTTTTTACTATGGGGAAAAAGAAGGGGCGTTCCCTGACTTTTTGGCACTATACTGAAACAGCAGTGAGGTAATGTGTGGATGTGTGAGGTGGTGTTGGAGTTGCAACACCACACGATAACAGCACCTGCACACTCCTGAAATCAGGTGCTCCATAAATCTTACTCACAATGCACTTTCCTGTGTTCACCCCATTTAAGAGTTTTTACCGATTGGACAGAAACCCATTTCAAAGCATTATAGACTGACAGCTAACAGGGACAAAATCATAAACGGGCACATAGAAGCAGAACAGTGTTGAATACACCTCAGTACTTCAGAAAAGTGTCCTCATCCTTTGTTTTATTCGGCACAATTGAGATTACGCCAGACCTACTTTATAAATCTTAAATTAGCTCCCTCTTTCTCTTTACAGGAATGATTTCAAGTGCTCATTATTTGCCCCTTTTAGTTGCTTAAGAAAGAGGCTAAGGCCTGAAAATGGTGTCTGGAAATTTCTGTCTATTAGATGTTGTTATCAGTTATGCAGACACAAAGTGTCCAAAATGAATTCAATAAATAAGACATTCTGAAAAAAACATATTGATATAAATACCTACAGACAAGATAGGTAACATAAACATGATTTTGTGAAATAATAAAATAAAATAATAATTTTACACAGCTCTTTATACAGTATAACATGTTATTTCATGCTGCTTATTTTCGCAATCGTTTTTTTGGCAAGTCAGTTTTATTACTTTTAGTTTCTTATTTTTATAATTCCTTTTCTAAAGCAAAAAGTCTCAAGACAAACAGGGCAGAGCCAGGTACAGTATGTGATTGGCTTCGATCTGAATGAGCTGACACGCAAAGTGGTGGTAAAACTGGCACTAAGAAAAATGACATTGTGAAATAAATACACATTTTGTAAAAAAGGGCATTTTGAAATGGAAAAATTGCTGGAAAGAAATAAAAGAAATAAATAAAACCGGCCCGCCATAAGCAGGGCTTTTTAAAAAAATGTATTGAATTATTTCACATTTTTATTGTTGTATTACATATTTTATCTGTATTTAATATTATGGATCATTTACTGCATAATGTCTTATTTATTTTAATTTAACGCTTTGGGTCTCCAAAACCAACGGCTAATATTTGATTGGGCAAACCGTCTTTCTTATACAGCAGAGGCTGGTTTGTCTGAACTGATGAAATCTATATTACTTCATAAATTACATTACAATTTTTAGTCTGTGAAGTAGTCAATTAGATTAGAGTCCATGTAGAGATAATATGGCTGCTTATTCATTTCATATGTTAAATATGAATTGCCTCTATGCTCCAATGCATTTCAGTCTTCTAAACATGCTTCAGACATCTTCCTTTTGTGATTCTGATTGTAAAACTCTGCAGTAGTGGGTCCTTTAGTATTAGAGTAATGCAACAGTTACCCATTAAACATCCGTATCACTCTAATCTCCATCACAGAACTAAATAAGCACTTTTCACTGTGGCAGATCAGACATTAGTACATATCTCTGTGTTGATGTACATGTACTTTACCTTGTCCGCTGGTGCTCTCCCATAGCAACACATATCGTATCCTTGGTGACCATTTTCAGTGACATCATTCTTAGTGATCATAGTCTGCACCAAAGACATTCAGTGATTACCACCCAGTACATACAGGAGCATGTTGGTTTAGCATAGACTCTATATATACATGGACGACGCGTCTCCACTTCCTTCCACTGTACAGAAATGAAACCAGAATATCCTGGATAACAGGAGCTGCCATCAGCCGCAGTATCGAGGTCACCTGCCCAAACCAATCGCTGGCCAAGCACGGCCGCAGCTTGTCAGCGAGGGAGACTCACAGCTGTCAATCATGACGTCTCACCCCCTTTTTCATAGCATCAAATAACTCATTAAAAACAAACTTATCAGAAAGATTAACATTTGAACGTACATTAGTGCGATAAGAACTACCTAAAAATGTTAAAAAAAATCTTTGGGAACAATTTATTTGACATGTATTTTGACTTTTTAGTTTGGCCCATGTCCCATCCGCTAACATGGAGGAGGCGGGCTTTATGACATATACTGCAGCCAGCCACCAGGGGGCGATCGAGATGTTCTGGCTTCACTTATGGAGAGCTGTCATGTCGTCCGTCTTTATATACAGTCTATGGTTTCTATAGTGTGCATTGCACTGGTTCCAACAGTCACTAGTTTGTCACTCAGATGTTTCCAGGAGGACGACCGTACGTGAGACTGGAGCGGTTTCTCTGAGGAGTCCAGAGTGGCTTCAGCTGACAGGAGGTCAAAGGTTATAGAAGCAGACAGGGCTGGTTCCTGTAGCACACCTCTGTGCAATTAGCTCCAGCCACAGGAGACTCCCTACAGAGCTGCCGCTCCACGCTCAACACAGCTCACATGTGTAGTCCTTTCATTTGTGGACATGCTGATCTGGGATCAGCTCACGAAGGTACCCCTCGGTCTTTTGCCTTTAATTGACTGAACAAGGGAAGAGTCCCCTGACCTGTGCACTACATGTCTACGGAGACAAGAGTTTTGAAAACCAGTTAGTATTTTTTTGTAATTATTGTTAGGAATGTAGAATTCAAGGCTGGAGGTATTGTATCTACCGTCTAGTCTATTTGTGTGAATATTTTGTGATAAAAGAATGATATTGTAAAATGAAGAATAATTATACTAATCTGAGTATTAAGTTATCTGTACAGTACAGCTGAAAACAAATTGACTGAATGAGCCTGAAGGATTTGCTGTAATTTTAACTTTTAATCCAGATTGATTCTGAAAAGATGGAATCCTGAGGCAACCTCAATTTGGCTGCAGATTTCTTGTTTTATATTTCCAAAAACTGTCTTAACACACTGAAAATATTTTTTATAGAGTCCTTAATACGAGCACATTAGCAACCGTGGTTCAGTGATTTCATAGATCAACACATCTGGCAGTTCCTCTGACGTGCAGGCCATAAAGACGTATAAAGGCACTGGAAAAGAAATCAGTTCACATCGAATATTCACAGAGTGAAGGAGATGTTCAGTATGATAATATGATCTGGTAAAATGTGAGATTATTTATCCGTGAATTAATGATTTGTTAATGAAATGAATGATGATTGATGCTTTTTGTTTTGCACAAAAGATGCTTCTTCAGTCCATTTACATAGAAGGTTTTAATGCATTTTTGATTTGTGGTAGTCATGAGCACAGTTTGATGACTCACTAAATCTCTCCAGAGTGACATGCTTAAAGAATAATTCAACATGTTTGGAAATACACTTTTTTTTGTCATTTGAGAGTGGTATCAATCTTCTCGTCTCTAACTTTTGGCAAAAATGTGAATACGCATATTTCCCAAAATGTCTAACTATTCCTTTAACTTAACTAATTACTAGGGCTGCACAATTAATAAAAACTTTATTGAAATTGCAATATGGCTTACTGAAATCTTCAAATTGCAGGAGGTGCAAGGCGAAATGTGTGTCAAGATACCATTTTAAAGGACCACTGTGTAACATTTCGGGGGATCTATTTGCAGAAATGGAATATAATATTCATAACTATATTTTCATTAGTGTATAATCACCAAAAACTAAGAATCGGGACCTCTTTACGTAGTCCGCCAAGTTCCGCCATGTTTCTACAGTAGCCCAGAATGGACAAACCAAACAAACCAAATCAAACCTTGGCTCTAGAGAGAGCCTTTCATGTGTTTACGTTACCTGAAGGCCACCGTAGTTCTCCGACACGCTTGTGAAACTGTGGTAATGTGAGTTGCAGAGTGCAAAACTGTGGTACCGCCAGCCGCCGTCTGATCAGTCAAACTAATCGCAATTAGATATTCTTTCAAAATCGTGCAGCCTTACTAATTACTGCTTTGGTTCTTCTCTCATCTATCCACTTCACACAGACTCTAACATCTTCTAGCGGTACATAGATACAAGCTATTGATAGAGGTTGTGTACGCTTAAAATCATATCAAGGGTGTCACATATAAGGATGGACACCATTGCAGCAAGATGTTGCATTTTTGCTATCTTGAAAATTGTACAGTTAAATGAATGGCGGTGAATTGTGCAAATGGAAAGTTAGTGATTTCCTTTCTCAGTGATCAATTTGAAGACTTTACTAGAGGTTTACTTAAATATATTGTGTTTGAGATGATTTTATATTTGAGAATACATGTTATATTTTGAATGATAACAGAGAGCTCATCATGCGTTTTAATCCGTGCATTTCCAAATAACGTAACCTCAGTACTTGATGGTGACTTGCCTCCTGAAGTTCGCTCCAGCGAGGGCCTGTACGGTATCGGACGGCTGTAGCAATAACGCAGTGAGGTGTAGTTGTGTTAACTCATGACTGTTGTTGCTTCAGACAGAGCATGTGTCTGCCTCATGCAGAAAGGGAAAAAACAACCAAAGTGTGTGTGGAGAGTGAAGTGTAGACTAAAAAACCTCTTCATCTGCCTTCCCTATCTGGGAGGGTTCTAATGTAAACCCCCTCTCATTGTTTCTCTCACTTCATCTCACTTAATTCACTATGGTGTGATTTTTTTTTTTTTTTTTAGCTTTAATTTTTACGCTTTTATTTTCCGGTTTCTACCTTTCTCATGGGTGCCATTATTCTTACGTTGGTGTTTTCATACTGTCTGTATGCATAATGAGCTTGATTTGTGTGCACGCTTGGCACACATTTCCTTCTCATTCGATGCTGCTCAGTTTTGAGGTGGAAGTAAACTAATGAAGAGATTTTTCTTGCCTTGTCTAAACTGAACCCTGCTTCTCCTCTGACTGTGACTCACGGCTTTGTTGTGAGACGGTGATGTTCATAATCTGTATGATGATGAAAGCTATGAGACGCATCACAACAGCGGCCTGGTGCAGGAGGTCAGAGGTGATTGACCTGCCTTGACTACTACTTCTCTTACTCCCCAAATACATGTAGGTGTATTCAGGTGTAACTGCGGATTCAACTGAGGTTTCGCTTCTTTTTTTTAAATTGTGTATTTTCTCCCTTAATTTATACTCGTATAACATACAATATTGTCTTTAAACGACAAAGACACAATAATGAAAAAAGAAGATAATAAAGTTGGTATTGTTGACACTGAATATCTGTCTGCTTTATTGTCTCTCTGTTGAACAGCTGAAAGATGGGATGCCTTTAAATGACATGTTTGAGATTGTATTCTAGTCTTAGTACAAAAAAAGTGTAAAATAATAAATGAAAAAACTCCAACCCCAAAACCTTTTGTGAGGAGCAAAACTGCAACAGAACCATCACTACTTAAAGCAGCAGTGGGTAGAAATGTAGCAAATATGATTTAAAAAATAAGTTATTTTTATAAAACGGTCACTATATCCTTAGAGTAGTACATGAGACAGGTAATCTGAAAAAAATCATGTGCCTCTGTGTCCTCCGGTGCTCCTAATGGCATCTGCAAGATTTCACAGACCGGAGGAAAACAACCAATCAGAGCCGAGCTGGAGCCTGCAGTATCTGAACAGCTGTCAATCACTTGGGTCAAACTAGGCAGCACTGATCAAATATGATCAGTTGAGGAAATACCAAGCATCGCCCACCAGCCGGAACCAACTTTCTAATTTTACAGCTAAACAGAAATGACCTGTGATTAGTCAAGTCTCACATCACAGGCTAGATTTTCTAAAGCCTGATAACAGAGCCATGAGGTGCAGAAGTCTAGTTTCCTCTCAGAACACTTGAATTACAATATGCTGAAGGGTTATTATGGAATTTCTTGCCCAATGACGTCAAAGACATTCTGCCTACTGCAGGTTTAAGGTAATATAAATAATATAGTAGGTCTAGTCCTAGTAAGCTACACAATGTAGTGTAGTACATTTTATTAGGTAGACAAAATAATAAATAGGCTACAGGAAATTACAACTAAACTGCTTGAGTAGAAGTTGTCACAGGTGTAAAATCAACCTGAGCTTCATTCTTTGGGCTGTATACTTTGCAGAATTGTTAAAGTGCAGTAGCTAGGCCATTTTAAATGGGGAGGGAGAAAGATTCAAAGATTCAAGATTCAAGCCCTTTATTGTCATTGTGTAGTACAACGAAATTAGATTGTGACAATCCCATAGGTGCTAATGAAAAGATAATACAATAAAAAAATAGATACAGCAATATACAAATATAAAAGATAATACAATATAAAAATACAATACGTATATTGATGAGATGACAGTTTTGCCAGATTGCAGTTTTGCCAGATTATTGCACAAAGTGTCCGTCAGATAATGATATAATTATTGCACAGCATCATAATTATTGCACAGAGTGATCAGCATATGTTATTGCACATGTCCATAACATAACAGTAGATTTACAGGCTTTGACTCAGGACAGAAGGGTGATGCCCCATTGTGCACAAAACAGGTATAAATAACTGCATTTTTTGATCAAATCTCATGTGACCTCGTCTGCATATCAACCCACATGATGTAGTGATCCAAAGGCACCATTTTCAGTCCTGCCAACTCTTCCTTTGGCGCTAATAGTACCGCTGTGCGCGCGGACAGTTCACCTCCCACCTGGTGCTCACCGAGTCGCGAGCTGTTTGACCGTTTCCAGGGCAACCTACTGACTTTCCTTCCTGTCAATCAAGACTCCACACTGCAGCTGTGAGCTTCAGCATGGAAGAGTTCAGCATCGATTTAAAGTCTCCACGGTTTCCCCTGAAAGTAAGTTAAATGATGCATGTGTGAGACAGAACAATGGGCAAGGTGGTGGAATGACTTAGGCATTTAAAATGTGTTATTTTTGTCTACATATAAGCTAGTTAAGGTTAATGAAATCATTTGGGAGTTTCAGACAGGCTATAGCTTCTGTGAGTCAGGTTAACTGTGTTTTCATTACATATTAGTGGTGTTATAGCTAAATACTCTGCACTTTTAAAATCTAAAATCCATTAATAGTAAAGGCTTAATAATCAAATGCTGCACTTTACTGTATTTTGATTGTTTTTATTATCCTTTTAATTGTTTTCTTTTAACTTATACTTCTATATTCTTTTATTCATTTTTATCTTATCTTTGTGCTCTTTTATCTTGCTTTTATATATGTAAAGCACTTTGAATTGCCTTTGTGTATGAAATGTGCTATATAAATAAACTTGCCTTGCCTTAATAATGGGATTCTTCTGAGTAGCCTGGGTTTAGAAAATAGTGGTTAACACTAGTGATTTTAGCTTTTAGGCTATTCAGTCATGGCTAGTCAAATGCTGCATTACAGTGCTCACTGACTTGTTCAGCTCTTGTAGGTTACTTCATGTTCATGTTGGGGAGTGGGAGAGACAGGAAGGCACAGGAATTTATAGTTTTCCTCGTGAAAAGAAGTCAACAAGCTATATTGTCTTTGGTTTCCTGGACAACTGAGCAACATAAACCCCCCCACTCCTGCCCAGTCAGCCTTAACCAGTGGTAGATACTGGGGATGTTGTGTTTGTATGGCACTGCTGAGTGTCTCTTTATTTGTCTTCAGCAATAGGACATGGCTGACAGAGGCCATGATGGAGCAGGCAGAGAAGCAGAGGACACAGATGAGCTTCTTTACACAGGTATTATTAGCAGTAATATGCAATATCTCACCCTCTTGGGAGTTTGCACCCACTCCTGTTGACCCTTTGCCTGCTTTCACAGATCTCAATGACAACAGCAGTGTGTCTGGACTGGACTCTCCTCCTCGCAAACTGGACCACTGTGACCTTCTCCTAGATGCCCTTGATGCTCAGCTTGGTCAACTGCAGGTCTGTGATTTTCATTCTGTCTTCCCGCTTGTTTGTATGTGTAATCTGGAATAAATGTTTTAAGAAGTAAGTGTGATTCGTGTGTACAGGTCCAGCCCCAGAAACGGCAGGCAATTTCCAGAGAGCGTGATTGCAATGATGCAGGTAATTTATGTCACAACACACACCTTAGACCAAATTTGGTGATTTTTCTTTTTTTTTTTTTTTTTTTCAGGTGATAAACTGTGTTTATTTATTTTTTTCTAGCTCCTCTCAAGTGGAGTCAATCTTTGAGCAAAGACACAGGGCTTGGGAGTACAACTCAAACAAATGACACTCCCATGTCGTGTCTTGATTTCATACACACTACGATGATAGAGCAAACATCAGGTAATATTTCAATATTAATATCATTAGATTTGTAATTGTTTTAAGCCAAATTCTAAAAAGATGATAGGTAAATGTCCTGCAGTAATAGAAATAATAAGTACTACTGCTTGTCCCCAGGCTTTTGTCAACTAGTGTGCTTGAGTTTGCTCAGATGAAAACAAAAAGTGCAATCCGTAAGATGTGTTTATGCTCAATAACCCGTTTAATATTGGTGTAAGCCAGGTGTCTTGATTGGGTAAACTTTGGTTTATATCAGTGGTTCTCAATTTAAGGAGCCAGCATATGGTTGAGGGCCACATAGGAAAAGTGCACACATAAAATGAAATATCTTTTTCATCTCATTTCCACATTAAACTGCAGAGTTATCCACTGAAATCCACTTTATTTTTTTATGAACTTTTTATGGCATACTATACTTTGTAATTTTAGGACATTTAATTTAAAAAAATGTTATATCATACTATACAATTAAAAAAAAAATTAAAAAGTCAAAGTATAGTACCTCGAAAAAATAAAAAATCATAGTACAGTATGTTGAAAAAATAAAAGTCATAGTATAGTAAGTCAACATTTTTTTAAAATTGTAGTATAGTATGTCGAAAAAAGCCATAGTATAGTATGTCGTAAGAAAAATCGTAATATAGTATGTCGAAAAAAGTCACAGCATAGTGTCGAAAAAATAAAAAAAAATCATAGAATAGTGTCATAAAAAAAGTCATAGTATAGTATGTCGAAAAAATTAAAAAGTCATAGAGCCATAGTATAGTATGTGAAAAAAAGTTATAGTATAGTATGTTGAAAAAAATGAAAAAGTCATATTGAACTATGTTGAGAAAATAAGTCATAGTATAGTATGTCGAAAAAAATGTAAAAGTCATAGTATAGTATGTCGAAAAAGTCATTTAAAATTCATAGTAGTCATAGTACAGTATGTACTGAAATTAAAAAAGAAAAAGACATGGTAAAGTATGTCGAAATAAAGTCGTAGTATAGTTTCTCAAAAAAAAAGAAGTCATAGTGTATAGAACGTCGAAAAAAGTCATAAAAAAGTCATAGTATGGTATAACAAAAGACACAGTATAGTATGTCAAAAAAAGTAATTTAAAGTTCATAGAATTGTGTCAACAGTCATAAAAAATAATACCATAGTATCACGAAAAAAGTCATAGTATAGTATGTCGAAAAAAAGTAATTTAAAATTCATAGTATTGTGTCAAGTCATAAAAAATAATACCATAGTATCCCGAAAAAAGTCATAGTACAGTACATAAAAAAAGTCATAGTATAGTTTCTCGAGAAAAAAAAGTCATAGTGTATATAGAACGTCGAAAAAAGTCATTTAAAATTCATAGTATATAAAAAAAACTCATAGTAAAGTATGTCGAAAAAAGTCCCAAAACTAAGCTTTTTCTTCACACAAAAGCATCCCATCTGTCTTCTGCTCTTCCCCCAGAGAGGAGCAGAGGATGCCGTGAAGGTCCTGTCACTCATGAGGGAACTAAACTGAAATTAGACAGAAGGACAAGAGACAAAGAGGAATTAGAGTCTCAGAGGGAGCAGGTCATCTGGAGGCTCGAGAGGCTTCTTGGAGACACCTGTAACGATGAAAGGATGGCAGGAGAAACTCACCCTCCATCAGACAGCATCTGCACTGAGGATTTTGTCAGATGCTTCAGAGACGAGATGGTCGAATTGGCATTGCCAGCGAGTAATATGCAGCAACTAGACAAAGAGGAAGTGGACGAGAGGACAGAGATATCTGACTGTGACTCTTTCCAGAGTAAACAAAAAGAACACAGTATTATTAATGTCGACGGAAGAGGAGCAGCAACGACTGGGAAAAGCAGTGAAGACACACAGACAGCTCATTATTGTCAAAGAAAGCAACTGGAGAAATATCTTTATGACAGCCATGGAGTAAATACATCATGCAGTGAGAAAGCAGGAGCTGGAGAGAGATACAACACACCACAGAAGCTTGGTGATGATAGCAGCAGTGAGTACTCTCTTTACAAATTCTTACTGTGGATATCTATAGTGCCCAGAGGATTAAATCTTAACGCACATCACACTCACATTGCCTTGGAATTTACTGAGCCCCTTCATTATCCTCAGAGGATGTGATCTTTTGCAGTACCTTAATCCCAAAATATCAACTTTACACGTATTTACAATGAAATTTACAGAGCACATTCATGCCTGCAAGGGGATGAACCCTTTACATTTTAATGACCCTATTGCCTTTCCTGAAGTGCCACCCAAAGGAAAAACTTTACATCTGTATCCTCAAGAATAACACAATGAGTATATCGTTTGAACTAGCACTTTTTTGGGTTATAATTTACAATGCACCCTCTATAGCACACCAACCTTCCTCTAGACTTTTATTCATTTTACTTTTATGGGTCCTTTACACCTTTTTTTTTTCTCTCTCCTCTTTCAGTCTTGCACAGAACAGAGGTTGTAACAGAACATGAAACCCTGCGGCAGATCAACAGCCGTTCTCCTACGGCCAGGTGCTTGGCAGGTAACACACACAGATTACACTGCACCTAGAAAGCACAGTCTAGCTAATCCTCTTGGAAATTCATTCCCCACTAACAGTGATTATAGACTGCTTGTTTCTCTTATAGGAGTACCTGTTTGGAGTTTTGACACCGTGTCCATTGACAGTGACCTTGACTCAGTCTGCACAGAGCAAGTCAGGCAGCATATTCACAGACGACCAGGTGAGAGACTGTAGAAAACTGGGAGGGAAGCAAGTCTCATTTTAAAATGACAAAACATGTTCATATATAAAATATCACCATTTGAAATATAGCTACTAACAAAAGAGCTGACAGCACAAACTGAAATATTTAAGAGATAATGCTTGAAAACAAACTATTTAAGTAGTAATAAGAGTACTAAAAATATGTAGGAAATTACAGTTAACATCATTTGTGTGATCCCTTCAGGATGGCTCTCTCTCATTGAGTCTGTCACAGGCATGGATGACTACTGTACGAACCACAGCGACTATGACACCCCCACACAGGAAGAAAGTGAACCTAGATCTACATCAGGTAAAGCAAGATCTAACGGTGTATTCCTTTATGAGTCCATAATAACAAAAGAAAAAAATGAATCTCTAAATGTCACAGAATTTGCCTCTCTTCGTTCACAAAGGCCAAAGATCCTCTAATGGAAATGTACACAACAGAAGTCCTTCTGTCCGTAAAGCACAGCGTAAGAAGAGAGAAACTTACAGGTAAACCAAACGGAAGATTTGAAATCATACTGAACATTTTCTTCTCAGTGGTCTGTGCAATTTTAAAATGATTATTTTGCATATATCTCTGACTTGTACACTGTGCATGTTTGTGCATCGCAGACGTGTGTGTTCTTTGGGTGACAATGACAAGGACACAGATGAGGAAATGAATCACTGGAGCAGGAGATGCAGAGAGAAGACATCCGAGAAGATGCAGTCTGATTGGGCCAAGATGAAAGAGTGGCTCTCTACACTCCGACAAGTGAGAATGAGTCTCCCTGTGGATTGTAATATCATATCTTATTAGTAATTTGAGAAATATTTTTGTATCAACAGTATAGATTCTCCTGTGTACATGCTCCCCAGGCGCTTTACAGCATCCCACTGCTCTTAAGGATGGGTTAAATGCAGAGGTCAAATAAATGTCATGTATGTACCTGTATGTATAGGACAAATCTAATAAAATTCAAGTTTGTGTGTCTGGTTTAGAAATGTGAGAAAGAGGAGAAGACACTACAGAAGAAGAAGACTCAGTTAAAAGATGTTGAGCTCTCCCTCTCTGAACTTCAACACAGACGAAAGGTAAAGTGTTGCATCTTATGTACAGTAGGTAATCAAAACACTGCGTACAGAAGTCTCACTAATACTCACAGTTGTTGCTATATGTCCCAGCATGCCTTGCAGGAATTAGAGCGACTGACTGTAGAGACAGCAAAGATGGAGAAGGAGAAGAGGACTCTGGAGTTCGTTCTGAGAGACAGCAGGGCAGAGAAAGACTCTATTAGGTATAAAACCCGAAGCTGTATCAACATGGTAACATCACATTGCATTAACATAATTCTGTGCTATAAAAAGGATAGTAATACAACAATGAATGTGTTGTAGTTGCCAGCTGCATGAGCTGCGGAGGCAGAGAGAGTCCTCTGTCCTCGAGGTAAGAGACATGGAAGAAGAACTCTCAACCCCGAGTCATTGTAAACAGACTCTAAAGGATGGAGCCTTCATGGAGAGGGTAATGAATCCAGCAATATGTCTATCAATCTTGGTTGTGTTCAGTCTTTGCGTTCAGGTTTTTTCTAATTACTATAATTTTTTTTGTTACTCCACTGCTCGACCAACAGCCCAGTGTCGTAGTGTCCGTGCTGGAGAGGGATGAGATGGAGAGACAGCTGGATAATGCCAAAACAGAACTGTTTGCTGAACAGCGACGTGCAAGAGAGAAGCTGGAGTCCATGCAAGAGGTACTGTGTTAAGGCCTATTGAGATCTATATTTATAACTATAATGACAATTATAAACCATGATATGATTAAAATATATATTTCATGTTATTAAGTGTTCACACTATAAAGATACGATTTTTAATAATATAAAATACATCATCCAAAATTATAATTACATTATTTTTGGTTTGATGTCAGAGTGAAATAATAAATACATTTTCAGCCAGTCAAATAATAGGTAGTAATGGGTTTGTTTGCAGATGATATTATGTTATGTATTCAAACAAGTTTACTTAATGAATGATATTGGCCGATACCCAAAGCCCAGGTATCGCTATCGGTATCGGGACTGAAAAAGTGTCTATACTATAGGGAGAGAAACTACAGGGAGAAAGTGTTTGTTTTGGTGTGAAAGACAGATTTACCTTCTGTATTTGAAAATATCTCTGGTGTGATCTCGGAGCAGAAGTTGGAGGAGACCCGTGAAGAGCTCCAGAGGGTCACGGAGGCAGAAAGCTTCCTGAGGAACAGGTGTGCTTCTCTGGAGGAGAAACAGAGGAAGAAAAAGGATCAGATCGAGGTGACACTTAATGAAATTATACTCTAATTTGTAATACAAAAAAAATCCTTGTTTATGTTTTCTAACTATCCTTACTATTTTTTTGGTGTATCTCTTTCTGTCAGGCAGTAGAGTTTCACATAGGCAAGCTGCAGGGTGAACTGGGAGAATGCCAGATCAGAGTGGGCACTCAGGAGAAGATGTTGGCCCAGAAGGAGCTGCAGCTGCTAGATTTACAGGAGCAACGTGGGGCCTTACAAGCAGAAAGAGATGGACTGAAGGGGGAGCTACAACACCTGAAAACCAAGCATTGCAATGCACTGAAAGAGGCCCACGAGCAAGCTCAAAGAAAGACGGTAAGTGCTGTGTTGTTTTAAGTCTACAAACCATGTTTTTTATAATGTAACATTAACAGGTAATTAAGGTTTCTCTGTTTTAATTCAGGAGGCCACATTGAAGCAGCAAAAGAAAGAATTGGCTTTGGCTCATGAGCAGCAAATCCAAAAGGTGACAAACATGTCTGCAAAACTAAAATATGTATTCTTCAAGTGACATCATCAGTTTGATGAACAATCCCTTTGGCTGTTGTGTCCTCAGGTTAATAAGCAGACTGAAGAGGAGAAGTTAAATGCTTTGAAAGAACAAGCTCTGTCTCTCACACGACACACTGAGTCCTTGAAAAGTTCCCTTCAGGTCAGTGTGTTTCCCTGAACATATGAAATCCACTCTTATGTAATCTGCAACGTTTGGGTGGCATTAGTGGATATCGAAACCTAACTTTTCTGTGTTCTTTTCATGATTATACATTCAGCAAGTAAAAACACTCCATACTTTTCATGTGATCCTCTCCTATTCTGGCAGCTAAAGGAGGAAGAGGCAAAGAAGCTGAGGGCTTCTCTGGAGCAGCAGCAGCAGGAGGCAAAGCACCGTGAAGAGGAGCTGCATTTAGAAGCTTTGGAAAAGGTACTTTGATAATCCTCTTCCTAAATTATACAATATTTTTTCCACACGATTGCATGTTATGCACAGTATGCTTCCATTTAGGTGCACAAAGCAATAGAGGACGAGAGGAGGAAGTGGGAGGCAGAAAAAGTGGAAGCAGTGCAGGTGCACTGTGGGATACTGGAAGAGCAGAATAGAAAGAGCCTGGAAAGCATGAGGAGTGAGATGCAGCGGGAGAAGAGTAAAGCACTGGCTCTTCAGCATAAAGTGGTGGAACTAAAAACTGTAAGATGACTCAACCATTAAATAAATCAGAAATGTATTCAGATTGTATTCTGATTTATTCTCTATGATTTTCTTTTTATCTGGAAGAGAGTGCAGGAGATGGAGAGTGAAAGCTGTGCACAGCAGAGAGAGCAGGAGTCTTTGCTGGCTGTTATTTGTAAATCGCTGAAAGAGGAGCACCAGACCGAGCTGCAGAAGTTGCAGAGACGGATGGCACAGGTGCAAGAAAACCACAGAAAGCAATTACTCGCACGCACATAAAGAGGTGTGGTGCTGTAGACGAGCTGACATGGTGTGGTCTGTGGTCACAGGAGAGTCAGAGGGCAGTGCTGCGGCTCAAGCAGGCTGTTCAGCTGGCACAGAAAGAGGCCGAGGGGCTCCGGGTGATGTCGGAGGAAAGCGAGAGCAGCCATAACCGAATCACAGCTGAGCTGGAACAGCGGCTCAGGCAGTGGGCCCAGCAGCTGGGAGCAGAGTGCCATCATCTACACCTCTTAGTGGAGCAGAGTGGAGCCAAACTAAGTTCTGTGCAACTACCTCACAGGTATAAATTCCTGCTCTGGTTTTAGAAAGACGTGACTACTTTGTAAGCAACATGATGTCATTCTGATGCCTTTGTATTGTGCAGTCCTTCAGCAGCCGAGGCTGTTACAAACCTGGCAACACTAAGAGAGCAGATAAAGCACTTGGTCAACCATCTACAGGAGGAGCTTGAGTCACAGAAACAAACCACTGAGCAGCTGAGAAAAGACAAGGTATAGTTTAGACTTTGCCTCCTGTTTGCAAATACAGCACATTAAATGTATACATGACTATAAGTTCATATTTTGTCAGGAGCGAGAGTTGAGCATCCAGAGGCAACAGCTGAGGATGGACAGAGACCAAGCCTTGGATTCTCTAAAGGAGCGTCTCATTAAGGTATCAATTTGACACACTTTCTAAAGCTCATGTCAGACACAGAAAACTCATCACTCACAGCATTAATATGCAACATCATCTGCTTCTGCAGGAGCACATTGAGGAGTTAAGCAGTCTGAACTGGCCTCATGTGTGTGATGGAGGAGCTGAGGGAGGAGGAGCGGCAGCATCGCTACGCAAACAGCTGAAGGCCAAAGACCTGGAGCTCAGACAGGTTCAGAGGAGCATGGGTCAGTGGAAGGAACAGACTGCAGCTCGTCTGGCATGCAAGTTCGAAGAAGAGTTAACAGCTGAAATGGAAAGGTAACATGCAAACAAACAAACTAAGTCAAAATGCACATACATTTTGTTCTTTCAAAATTTAAAAGGGATAGTTTGGGTGTTTTGAAGTGGGGTTGTATGAGGTACTTATCCATAGTAGGTGTATTACCTACAGTAGATGACCGTACACCCCCAGTTTGGAGAAACAGACAGGAGTACAGACACCAAAGCAAAGCAATACGTTGCTGTGGACGGGTACGGCAGCAAAATGTATTTTAGTCACGTAAAAGAAAGGCTCACCTAAAAAATAAAAATCAATATCCATTTAAGTGTATGTTATATATAGAATATTTTCACCGCTTCATCTTGCCGTCAGAGAACCCTTTCCTTCTTTTCGACGGGGAACTGAACTGAAAGTGAAACTTGTCTATGCTCTCTTCAAAGCCACCAGACTCCGTTGACAAAAACAGTGTAGATAAGTTTCACTTTTGGTTCAGTTCCACGTCAGAAAATATTCTAAATATAGCGTACACTTAGGTGGCTAAAATATGTTTTGCTGCCGGCACCGGCCACAGCAGTACATTGCTTTGCTTCCCTGCAGGTACTCATGTCCGTTTCTCCAAGCTGGGGGCGTGCCGACCGTCATCTCCTGTAGGTAATACACTGACTATGGAGAAGTACCTCACACAACCCCATTGGGAAACACCCAAACTATCTTTAAGCTGTGATTTCCATACTATTTGGAAATGTGAAACAAATTTGCTCCTCCCTCAAAAATGGCCCAGAATCCAATAAAACTTAACAGAATAGAAATCAAAAGATATTCTGCTTTTCTATATTTAAGTTTTGCTCTAATTTTTGCTATCCCACAGGTGCAAGACAAAGTTGTTAAGGGGCAGGTAACTGGTTTCTGATGACATACTAACCAGCTGTCTGTCCTTACAAGAGCATGATCTCACCTCAACTCACTGCGATATGCGTTATGTATCATAGATGTAACATTAACTCTACATGTAAACCTAGAACTCCTTCACGTAGTTATGTCAATCATTCACAACCATCAACTTTTCAAATGCAGGTTTCTTTGTTTTCCAGAAAACCATCTAAGTCTCGAGAGGAGAGGCAGAGGAAGCCTGAGAGGCCTGAAGGAGAGAGGACGCTTAGTTCAAAGGTAAGCAGTTTACTACATCAAGCTCTAACAGATACGTAACCTCAAGACATTCAATATAAATCTATTTATTGACAAAAAGCACTTGTCTTTTCCCCATCAGGAAGCTCAGCATTCAGTTTGCTCTCCCTCCCTCCATGTTGTGGACTCTGCTGCCTCCCACAGTCCCTCAGACGTGGCTTCATTTAAGCTTCTCCGTTACCTCCAGAGCAGAGTCAAGCAGCTCCGTGTAGAAAACCAAACCTACACCTGGAGCCCGTCGCCTGCTAACACAATCCCTTTAGATTTATCAGGATCCTATCTTTCAACAGTGAGTGCATTGTTTTAATAGCCACTAGCTGCATTCAAAGCAACAACCAAACTGCAGACATAATGCAAACTGCTGTTGTGCTTCTAGAGGACAGAGCTAGTTGTCATTTATAAATGTAAAAAATCTGATTTGAAATCCTCTCAGTCAAAACAAACCTAAAAGTACTTCTAAATCTGTTAAAGACAGAAGAGAAAAATAGTATTGTAAATGGGACATTTTCAATATATTTCTGTGCTTGTCTTCATAAAATAATAATATGTAATACTGGTGTCTCCTTTATAGATCACTCAAGGTCAAGACGTTGCTGGGATTCACTCATCAATCAGGACAGTCTCAAATTAAGAACATGAAACGTGTGTGTGTGTGTGTGTGTGTGTGTGTGTGTGTGTGTGTGTGTGTGTGTGTGTGTGTGTGTGTGTGTGTGTGTTACACACACCAGTGATACCATGTAATGCATTCCAGGCTATTTTTTCTGGCCACAGAAATTAATCATTTACTGTTACATGTGCTGAAGATTGCAGATTTCTAAGCAGGTCACAGTGACAAATGACACAACTAAAGATTTGGTCATTAAGTTCACATTCCTCTGTGTTAAGGCAGTCAAGTTTTATGGCTTAAGGTTACAATGAACTCTGAATGAGTGATGAACTGACATTTAACAGAAAGATCATGTGAGTTACGTCAGAGAACCTCATAAAGCTGACAGGTCTTTGTGGGAGTCCTTTGTATAGTCATAAATTGTACAATAAAAATGTTGGGTGGATTTCTGTTCAAGTTCAAACTTAATTATATCATTAGCATTCAATATAACATCTTAATTAACTTTGCAAAAATGTCTATTCTTAAAGCTAGGGTTGGTAATCTTAAGAAACTAGCAAGAGTACACTGGATTTTAAAAATGATCAAACTGAAAAACCCAGCCCAGTGTTGCTAACTATTTTCCAATGAAAGCAGCTAGCAGCACTAGCTCCAATAGTCCCTAAATCGAGCGAGAAAGTCACCAAGTCGGCAACACTGACAGCGAACATGGCAATTTTTAGTACTCACAGCTGTCCGTTTGTGGAAGACTCCGGTGATGTGCAATGAGTACACGGGCAGACAGACATGGACAATGTAAAAACAAATAAAAAGTCACAACACTCGACGGCTTGTTGCAATTCTGGTAATGTATATATGAAAATACAATCAAATCATCAAAAAGGTGCATGTCCATGACTTCTTTACGAATTTGTCAAAGCTCACAGAAGGCGTACTTGCTAAGCACTGAAGATAATCTTTCTACCACAACGAGTACAACAGCAAGCAGGAAGTCATGCTTTGAGCAAAACACAACACAGGAACAATATTTGGTGTCCTGTTTAACAATGCCCAGAGGCTGAACATAAAAACTGTACAAAATTCAGACGCTGCACTGATGTTTAACAAAGAGCGTCATATTTACAGTACATCAGTGTTGTTGGCTAGGCTTTGGCAAAATAATGAACAAATTGTCTTATTTCTAAGAGCAAAGATTAATTCTGTAAGTTATATAAAATTGGTTATGTAAGGCTGTCTACAGAACTTTTCAAAGTCTTGAGATCATGACAGTTGTCTTAGAGATTTAAATAAATAATAGTGTTGTCAAAAATATCTAAGTATTGATACTGAATATTTGAAAGGTTCAATACTCATTTTCCACTGTATCGAGCCAGCTACCCTTTTGTTCTTGGAATCAAAAATTCTATGCCCTCAATGTTGTTTCAATTTTTCCCTGTGGTATCAAATACCGATATTCTTCAAGGTATTGTATTGAGGTTAGAAAATCCAGTATTGTGACAACACTAATAAATAAAACTGATTAATTAGATCAGTGTTTTTGTTACATCTTACATATGGTTGCTTGGGATTATAGCCCAAAAACCTAAACTGGGTGACTGTAAAGCAAAAGACGTGTTGCACAAACTTTCCAAAACAGCACAATATTCATGTAAAGCCAGCGTGCCTCGCCAAACTGACCAACTTAAAGTGGTTCTGAGTCCTTTATAGTCTCTTGTGCGACTGCATTTCAAGTCTTTTACTTTGGCATGGCTTTTCCAGTCATCAAGCACCGTTACATTTCCATATCCTCCTCTCCAGAGCTGTGCGCCACAGGAAAGCTGTACAGAGAGGAGTGTGTGTCTGCAGGTGGACTGGGGGGGCTGTGAGGGGTGGGAGATGGACATGGAGTCGGGGGTTGCCGAGACACTGTCTGTTGTTTACGCGGTTTCTGTAATGGGCCCTTTCGCTTCCGACAGAAGGGATCGTCCGGTGGCCGCCACAACACCAGCTCCATGCAGGACTGGCTCCTAAAGGTGTGAGGAAGAGACAGGTGAGACAAAATAAACACTGTGTCAAGGAGGAAACAGCAGAATACGAGTCATCTACTTCAAGTTACTTCATGAAAATGAAGAGAACATACACAGACTGGGCAACTGTGTGCGGCAGGATGTCGCTGATGCCGCGCTGTAGACCTTCCTTCAAGCTGTCAGAGATTACCAGCACTGGCCGTCTTGGGGCCGGTTCTACATCCAGATCTTCATCCTCGTCATCCTCCAGTGTTATTCTGTGATACATAGGGGTGTAACGATACGTTTTAACAACGACGCGATATGATTTCCATGGTTCCGATACGATTCATGGACAATATTTGGCTCATCTAGAGTGATACAGGCAGGTTTTTCTTGTAAGGGAATCAGGGATAAGTAAACAACGATTAATGGCAAATACATACACCTTTTATTTGAAAATAATAAAAAGTGCAACTGCAGGATCTGCTGATTCAGTCCTCATTTTCAATATAAACGGTAGAGTAATAATACAGTGATCAACCGCTTCTAGTGATCAAACAGTTTGGGACAGAATCATTCCTATACATAATTAGCTTATAGTAATCAAGTAGTCCACCTACAGTGTTCATTTTGGGATCTTTTCATACATGAAAACATACGGAAAAACATTTTAAAACTATGTTAGACTAACGGTAGTTGAATTTCTGTTTTGTTTTTTACTTTACTCCTTTGATAATTTGCTTCGCGGACCGTCTGCTTTCCGGCTGGATACGTGAGGCTGATGCTGCGTGTACAATGATATAACGGCAAAAAGGTCATTTTCTCTGAGTGAAAAAACGACAGCGCCTGAGGGTGATAGTGCCTGAAACTCTGCCGGCTACTGGGTGAGAGAGCGAGGAGTCCCGGCAAAGGGGCGTCGTTCGTCTGTATGCTCGCGCTGCAGGACAGGTGTCGTGCCAAAAAGTGACTGTCCGCCAAAAATTGATTTCCACTCTTGAGCGCATGCAGCATGTCATTTGCGTGATATAGGCAATAATAGGCTACTATTGTTTGCGATAATGTGTTTGGAATGTCTAATATCCTTTTTTTTAATTTGGAATTAGACTGTAATTATAATGATTTACGGATGGGTTGTAGAAATGATCTCCTTTGCATTATGACTATGCATTATTTTACCTGCTCTGTGCCCTAGATTATAAACCAGCCCATTACTTTTCACCTTTACTATTACCCCGGACATACAGTTATGTGTATTTGCACATAATGACTGTTTGATCCAGATAATAGTAGCGGTAGACTATAAACTGGTCGATACTGCTTTAAGATGCTGCACGTGAGTGGAAATCAGTTTTTGGCGGATGATCACTTTTTGGCACAACACCGGCATAGCTGGCGAGCTGGTGCATGTCAATGACGTTATACAAAGGGAGAGTGAACCGGAGTAACGTTTAACATTTCTTTACTAATAAAAGTGATAAAAAATACATCCATGTAACGTTTCTGGTGTTTAAATACAAGGTGCAAATTCTCCCTCTGTTGACATTATTGGGTTGGAGTTCTGTCTAGGGGAGCCACCGTTATCTGTACAGCTGTGTCTGTAGTAGGGACCATAGAGCCAGTTGCCGGGGCAACCAGGGTCAGAGATGCCAAAGGAACCGATGAAGTCAAAACAGGATAAGGGTAAAACACTGAGCACCAGGGAGGAAGGCCAGAGTTGTGAGGCTTTCATGCAGAGAGCACCTCAACGGTGACCTGAGAATTGCTCCTTGATCAAGCTTCAATAAACCTTCTGTGTAAGACATTAACAGCTCCGGGGACTCTTCCTTCCTATTGAGTTAACTTGTGTATCAGAAATTCCACCACAGACCTCACTGTATAAAATGACCTGTGGTGACCTCTAGGATAATCACAGCCTCATGAAACATTACAACCACAAACTACAGACCTAGATCATTCAGAGTATGGGTGGCTTTCCTGGCTATATTGACAATAAGGGGGTTCCTGAGCAGAAGTTCAGAAAGAAGTTTCCAGAACAGAAGTGTTCGCCATCCAATCACTGAGAAACATGCATTTCTTGCAGAAAAGTGAAAATAAAGTTTTTTATACCAAATCACAGCATTGCTTTTTCTATGGTGTTCCTCAAGGTCTTGGTGTCTTAATGTGGTATTTGGGAGGGATTATTAATCATTTTTATCAATTCTTTAGTGGTAAACAATGGTTCAATTTAGCACCAAATCTGTGTAACAAATGGTATCAACCCAAAATTGCTGCACAGATTTATGAGATATAAGTGAGCATGGGAATGACGTTCAAATACTTCTATCATGATGTTTTAAGCCCTTATACACTTTCAACATTAATTTTAATGAATTCATTAATTCATGTTTATTTCTGATTTATGACAACTTGACACACAGTGCTACAAATTAATCTTCAGGTTCTTAGCTTTCAGATGATGTACACCACTTCTATGTGACATCTACTGTTGACCTGCTATCTCCCCTTAAAGACCCTCTATAGCCCCCTAAAAAAGACAAAAACAGGTCTATTGTGGGTCTCAGAGGGTTAATTGAAAACTTTGAATGAATTGGAAAAATCATAAATTAATTGAATCATATATTAATAATTATACACAGTATAATTTTTCCATCCAAATCAGTGACATAAAGATGATAATGTACAGCCAGCGCATCATTGTTGTTAAATAAACCCCTTCAGGATGCTGCAAAACCCCTCTGCCTTGCCTCAGGGTGCCGCATCACCCTGTCTGAATTTATTTCATATTGCATACCTGTCTTCGATCTCCTGAAGTTTCCTCTGAGCTGCCTCTATCTCCATGCAGGAACTCTCTGTCTCAGGTCTGGGCAGAGCAGAGGGGGGCTGAGGCAAAGTTGAGGGCTGAGATGCTGGGCAGGGCTGTGGAAGTGCAGGGCTGGCTTGCTGTGCAGGTAAAGGAGGGCAGCTGTTCGCTGCAGGCCAGTCATGACGACTGTTTGAGTTCTCTGAAATGTCCAATTCTGCCTCGACCATTAACCTCCTCCTTTTAGCACTGCATCCCCTGAGAAAACAGTACGATATTCATCACAACACTCATATGTGGCTATTACAAGCATTGTCAAATGTTAAAGGGACTGTTTATAACTTCTTACACGTATAAATCACCCGGGTCGGTGTCTCATGCGCTCACATATGTGCGCTCGCGTGTGGCTACGCTGTTCAGACAAGACTCCAACACAAACTACACGGAAGCACCAACACTGCAAAGTTATATCTAGTGAAGCCCGTCTGTTAAACAGTGTTGGCCGCGGTCGGAGGACGTGGGGGAGACTGTAGCTTTGGTCTCCAGGGCCGGAGTCTCTGCTGTATTCTGCTCCTCTGCTCCGCTGCTTGCCTTCACTCAGCTCACTCCACCTCACATGCATGCACGCACACTCCACACTGCAGAAGACTTCGTAGCTCTGAGAATATCTAGTGAATGTACAGTGGACGTTTACGCAGAAATAACTGCTGCAGCTCCTACTGACCAACAGAGGTTTTCCGCGTCTTGTGAAGTGACGGGGCTCCGCAGCGAGAAACGCTATCGTCTCCGACCGAGTGCCGGTGACTCCCCTGTTCCCTCCGGCCGCGGTCGGGAGGCTGAAGCAGGAAAAGCCAACACTAGGATCAGCAGTGATTCATGGAGAGACCTTCGTCTGGTCAGCTAACATTACTGCCAAGCAGGTGAAATATAGAGTGATATTGTGGTTTTAGCTGACGTGTGTCGCCTCACTGTTTTGAGCGATGCTCGTTCATGTCTATGTAGAGCGAGCAAGCGCGAACCCGACACTGACTTTCGTTGACTTAACGGCCACAGGTGTCGCTGTTAACAAGCAATTCTGATTCTTACAAACAGTCCCTTTAAGTAAGACTCCAATCTCTCACTTACTCATCGTCCACTCTCCTCCTGTGCTTCCTGAGGCATCGTGTCTCCCAGCTGTTTTGGAACAGAGACCAGATGTGTCAAAACACAATAATACAACATGTCAGGTTAAGATTGAAAAGATAGGGGGATTTTGCAATCCCTAAAATCATCAGCTTACATACTTGTTAGATAGAGTTGCTCTCTGTAGGTGGCCAGACGTACTTGGAGATCCGAGGTCAAACTCAGGAAGGCTTGTGGGGCCAGAAAATGAATACATGGCTGGCAGAAACCCCAGTCCACTGCTGGTGGGAGCAGGGTGATGCATGGTGGTCCAGTCGGTGAAATGATTTTGAAGACACACACACAAACTGACCTGATAGATCAGTATTGATACCAATCAGATGTTAAAGGATGTAACCTACATGACGCACAACAATCTGTTTACACTGAAGACTGATCATCTAGCTAGCTACATGTAACCTTAGTGTGATGTTAACTGGCTTTTATCATAACGTGACACGGCAACACACGATAACAGCTTCATCCCTGCGCTGAATAACAACTTTGACTGAGTAAACCAGACAATATATATATATATATATATATATATAAGTTAGTTATGTAGTAACAGACCTGTGCAGCTGCCCTGCCCCTTCGTGTTGTTGTTGTTGTTTCACGTTAGCTAGTCTCCGTCAATTCACACTGTTTAACTCCTTCATAATCCCATTAGCAAACAGCAACAGGCTCGGCATGCTCAGGTCTTACTAACTTAATGTTTGAAGCAGAAATAAACCCCCTACATGAAAGGTCCCTGTGGCGTGGACTGCTTGAATGGTAGGCTGGGTTAAGACTGACGTTACTTAGCTATTCAGAGAAAAAGTGCGTTCTAGAATGTGCGTACGTTACGTTAGGTGCATTGTGGGAGTTGTAGTTAGTGAGGACAAACGGCTCAAAGTTTGTGTTGAACACTCGGTTAAGACACAGAAACAACTTTAACCGATTAAATATGTGTTGAAGCATTAGCAGGTTACTTACATTAACACATGACATTGACTAGCATTAGCTGAAATATCGTTTTCACTTCACAGCCGAGTCTTGTAGTCCGCCGCCGTCTGGAGGCAGCTAGTGACCGGAAGCGGAAGTAGATAAATTAGTAAAGTTTTTTTTTTTGCTGGTTTGAGTTGAGTTTATTAAAATAACAATATGTGCAGGGAGAGAAAAAAGTAATACAAAATAAAGTCGCACACAAAAATATTGATGTTATAACATTAAAAAAAACATGATTACAAAACAGGGATTTAGAAGAAGATGTTTAAATATGAAGCTCTTGTATATATCTAAGTAAAGTTGTTTTTTTTTTTTAATTGAAGATAATTCATTTACAAACATTGAGGCATTGTTATCTAAACTCAATACTTCTAACATACAAGGCACAATTGGATAGGAAAGATAACTTAAAGGGACTATTTGTAAGATTCAGAAATGCTGCTTAACAGCGACACCTGTGGCCGTGAAATCAACGATAGTCAGCGTCGAGCTCGCGCTTGCTCGCTCTACATAGACATGAACGAGCATCGCTCAAAGCAGTGAGGCGACACACGTCAGCTAAAACCACAATATCACTCTATATTTCAGCTGCTTGGCAGTAATGTTAGCTGACCAGACGAAGGTCTCTCCATGAATCACTGCTGATCCTAGTGTTGGCTTTTCCTGCTCAGCGCAGGCTTCAGCAGCGGGGCTCCTCAACGAGTTACGTTATCACCTCCCGACCGCAGCCGGCAGCCGAAGACACCGGCACCCGGTCGGTAACGAGACGATAACGTAACTCGTTGAGGAGCCCCGTCACTTCACAAGACACGGGAAACCTCTGTTGGTCTGGAGGAGCTGCAGCATTTATTTCTGCACAAACGTCCACTCTACATTCACTAGATATTCTCAGAGCTAAACTAACTCTTCTGCAGTGTGTAGTGAGCGCGCGTTCACGTCTAGAGGTGGAGCGAGACAGCGAGGACGCGCGCGCTGTCTGAGTGAAGGTGAACAGGCAGCGGAGACGAGGCTCCGGCCACACGCGAGCGCGCATATGCCAACGCGCATGTGGGCCAACCCGTTACATTTATACGCTTAAAAAGTTACAATCAGTCCCTTTAAATTATAAAAACAATAATATAATAACAAAAATAAAAGAGGGGGTAGGAAATAATTCAAGGAACAAAAAAATAAATGCATAAATAAATAATAATAAGACTGCACTCTTCCATTGTAGCTCTAGGGTTCATCATCATATATGTTCAGTTCTACATAAGCTCTGAGGAGAGACATTGCATGTTGTCCTTTCATTAGTCTTAAAGCACTGAGATGATTGTCCACAAGGTCCCTTTTGAAAACAGAAAATAGGGGTTTCATTTTAATAATAATAATAATAATAATACATTTTATTTATATTTATACATGAGTATTTTCTGGATACTCAAAGACACTTTACACAGATACAATTATCAAAAAAACAAGGACCTCATAAAAATATAAAACACACAATATTAATTACACATTAAAAGCAGTTCTAAAAAGGTGAGTTTTGATTAGTGATTTTCCTCCATTTGGATGCATGGATGAAAAAATTAGCCAGCAGTATCAGATTGTTCAATATCAGGTCACTCTTGATGTCCTTCATGTTAATACCAAACACAATATTTTCTCTTGTGAGAGAGGAGCAAGTAGTTGGATTTTGGTTGACAGCCAGTCCTGCAAATCTTCCCAGAAAGCAGCAGAATATATACAGTGGAAAAACAGATGATCAGTAGTTTCAATCTCAGTCTCACAAAAGTTGCAGTTATTGTGATCAACATTAAATAGATAGACAGCTACCTCTTGTTTGTATATTTTTGTGTACCAAAGAGTATATGTATTGACAAGATAGTTCCCTCCAACCTCCTGTGTATGGTCCGACCCACAGCTCGTGTTTAAAAGGACCGTCTCGCTTTATCATCTCAAATGACGAGTCATGTGACAGTGAAATACTAGAAGCTGTTGTCCGCTCCTCTGTTCTTACTCAGCTCTCATTCTTCACACTGGAGTCGCTCTCCGAGGAGGTAAGACAGCAGCTTTTACTGCAAAAATATAAAATATCATTACTAAAACTGCTGTGACAATATTATAGGCTCTTTTTTTTATATTATACGATCTTATCATATTTACCTCTCGTCGTTGAATACACAGTTATTATCTAATCTACAGGTATATTGCAATTCATTTAGCTTTATTGTAAACGTTACCTGCCTCTCAAATACGTGAATGCTTTCATATTAAGAGTTTTTTTTTTTTTTATCTTCCTATTTTACAGTAGGCCTATATCTGTAGCCTATTGTTAGTTTAACATGTTAGGCGAATATATTGATTTCCACTGTTTGTGTTACCCAACAGGTTACTCAGAATGCTGCCTTTGATCATAATCACATGCCTACTGGCTTCTGCCTCATGTAGTAAGTATTTTATATATATATATATATATATATATATATATATATATATATATATATATAAATCCTGTTATCACCAATCATTAAAACCCTGACTGCCCTTACTGAATCTGAGCTATGCAAATAACCCAGTTTACAGATACACTGACTCACTGGTCTGGACATTCACAGATTTTGCAATTATGTACTTAATGTATTTGAATGTCCTTCATCTTGCTTGCTCATGGAAAAAAATGTCAAATTACAGCAATCGTTGGCACATTTTTGGTCTACAGTGATATGTGATAAGATATCTGGAACTTGAGCACACCAATGAAACTTCTCTAAATTATTAAATCTTCACAATCTTTGTTTCCTCCCTTGTGACTGCTGATGCTGCAGTTCTGGTTTTGCAATGCCCTGAAAAGTTCAAGTTGATGTCAGCAAGAGAGAGTTACTGAAATATTTGTTTTTATGTCTGTGATCAAAAGGCCTGAGAAACATTTGTCTTTTAATATTTTAATCCAGATACTGAAGAATCCAACAATGAGTTGTACCTGACACTCAATAAGAATCTACTCCGCTCTCTGGAGACACAGGAAGGACTCCCCAACCCCAGTGTCCATTTGGCATTACGGCTTTCTAATTACCACAACCTCGCCAAAGAGAGCGAACACCTGAATAAACTGAAAAATGATTTGCACAATGATATTCAGAGGTATTGCACTGTTTGACACAACAAATGCAATGCTATTTTAAATCTGTTTTCCTTGGTGTTCTCACCTGAACCTGAGTCTCCTGTGTCTCTCTCAGCTCTCTCTCTAACAGCCGGGCTGTGGTCGGCACCTTGGCGCTGTACACTCTGGCTCTGAAGTCCTCCTGCTACGACATCCACACAGTCACCTTCACCGTCAGTGAGAGGAGTGAGTCGCTGCTGACACACCTGAAGAAGCAGTTGGAAGACGAGAAAGATCATATTGCCTGTAAGTTTCCCTTTGACCGTTTGGAGGCCAACGGTTGTCATAAAAAGTGTTTTACATTGTGCTACAAAATGAGTTCAAAGTTTACTTAGTGTGGATATTTCTTCAGAAATGTGTGTACAAGCGTAAAATCTCAACTAACAGATAAACTTTTCATAATTTAGGCTACATGTTAAGTATTTATATTATCGGCAAATACTTTAGCTGTATAGCTGTGATGTCTGTTGAGAATGTCTCAATGAAATGGTTGTACTTTGTCTAAGAATTAGAGTCATTAGAGTAACTACTGACTAATTCCATCCAGACGTATATACAGTAGGTAGGAATAAAGTACCATTTAATTTCTTGAACATCACTGTGAAGTCACATTTTAATATAATTTGGTTTCTTTTATTTCTCCTCTCCATTGCACAGCCAGCCACCGCCCTTTGACCAACTATTACCAGTACTCTCTGGGTGTGCTCGCTCTTTGCGCCAGCGGCGTCAGGGTCAACCACCATGTCAGCAACAAGCTCGTCAAGGCAGTACAACATGAACACTTCACACATGGAGACTCTGGTGAGTGTGACCTGCCTAAATCTTTTCTTTTAGCTGTTAAAATAAATATGAAATAGATGATGCACAGGCAGGGATGCATCCCAATTCTTGTGATAAAGATTGTCAATAGATTTTCTTATAGATGTAAGGTAGTGTACTGAACACCGGTCACGCTGTGGACAAGCTGTGCTGTAGTCAGATAGTATCTAGATAGTCAATATCTCCTGATTAGATAACCTGGCACATATTCACCAGACACATTTTTTTAATAAACTTTGCTTGTTGTCTCCTGTAATATATTATTATTTGTCAAATAAATCAGCAAATCGTGTGCATGTGCACTATAGACCGTGTCTGTTCTGTCAAAAGTAAATATAAAGAGTGTGAACATGTCACAGTGTCCTTAAACTTTGATCATTCCAGTAAAGATGTCCCAGTTCCCATCACAGACAGCCACAGATCACATCCACGTGTCTCCAATCACATGAAGACAATAGGATCAGAGAACAAGTCTCTTATCTTTCTGAAAATGTCTCATATTAGATAACTAATTTAGGCTAATAAGAAGATGTGATGAGGAATGATGTTTCATCATTAATAATCACCTATTAAATACAGGTGTGTTCACTTCTTCACGTTGACCTGAGGAAAATCTACTGAAGTAAGAGTAGAAAGTGTGCTGCATTAAAACTACTCTGACAAGTACTATTTAGCCTATTCAAAAAAGTTACTTGAGTACATGTAACCGAGTAAATGTAACTATTACTACCCACCTCTGCATTTAGAGTCATATTTCAGAGAGGTAAATTCCATGAAGTTACCTGATATTAGTTTTACTAGTAGGCCAGCTTGATGTTGAATGGCTCGTGTGGTTAATCGAAAAAGATCAAGGTTGTTCCAAAACACATTCAACGAAGACAAATGGGCCTTTACATCAAATCAAAGAGCCAAAACTAAAAAAAAAATTATAAGCAAACTTGTCTTAACCTAAAACTTAATTGCCCACACCTGACTCCACTGATTGGCTGGAGCGCCGTGGGATTTAGTTTTCTATGGCCTACAGAGGTCCCCACTAGGTGGCAGTATTGTTCTGACAATACCAAACAAAAAACTAAAAACTGGCTCTTACACACATGTCTTATCCTACTTTCTCTCCTTAGATACCTATGCCATGGCTGGAATGGCACTCCAGTGTGTGAAGGATGCCGGTTGTAATGCGCTGATCACTGCTCAGGTCAACACAGCCCTCAGCACGGTCAAGCAGAAGCTCTTGGCCTCTCGTAGGACCGATGGTCATCTTGGCAATGAGTTCAGCACAGGCCTCGCAGTTCAAGTAAGGAACTTTTTCCTTATTTTTTTGTTCAGCTCCCTTTGTCTCTTACAGAACTAAATCTTCTGCAGCTTAAATGTACTTATTTGTTCTGTTCAAGGCCTTATTGGCAATGGGCAGCCAAGCTGCAGAGTATGCTTCCTCAATAGAGGCCATGAGGACAGGCGCCAGAAGCAACACATACCATAACCCCATGGCCATATCTCAGATCCTGCCAGCTCTCCAGCAGAAATCCTACATGTCGGTTAAAAGCAAGCAGTGCGACAATGAGGATGGTATGTGCTGCATTATTCCTACCCACTGTGGTCACTGTGATTGCAGGTTTTGTCTCACTGTTTGTGTCATGGTGTGTGTGTGTGTGTGTGTGTGTTCTTACAGACACGCTGGTGCTGGAGCCCATAGATCCTGTGGTAGTTTTACCAAGCAAGACCAAAGTGGCTGTGATGGTGGAAGTGGTGACGTCCAGCGGGGCGGCTGCTCTTTACTCTGTGGATGTGCCAAAGAGAAGCTCTCTGTTGGAGGCTCTTGAACTTCTCAAGGGGAAAAATGTTGGCTTCACGTGAGTTCATTTAATGTACCTCTCTGCTTTTCAACTTTTTTTTAAAGTCCTGTATGATTGCCTATACATTGAGTAATATTTGATGCTGTGTGGCAGGTTTGAGAAGGAGTCCAGCCTGTGGGGACCGTTCTTAAGTGCGGTGAACGGCGAGCAGGCCAGACAGAGCGACCGCAGATACTGGCATCTCTCCTCTGATGGCACTGCACTCAGTCAGGGTGAGGACACACACACACACATATTACCTTGTGATTCACTAATAAAGCGTTCACTGTATTTCTTTGATTTGCTGCTTTAATTTCACTTTGACAAAACAAAATGTTTTTTTCCCCTCAGGTGTCAATGATTTCAAGATTGAGGCAGCTCAAAATATCAGCATCAAAAACACAAGCTACTGAGTCAGTCACTGCTGATAACAGTGATTAATGAGGATCAAAAGCAGTGCAATCTTGAGTCTTTTTTCTATCCTTTGTTGTTTTAACCAGTGATTAAACTTAAATTGTCTGATGACATAATCTGTGAATAAATGGTCGAACTGGTTTCACATAATTTTTGCATTTCAAGGTTTGAAGCTTGAATAAAAGTGTAATTTAGAACTAATTGAACAGACATAGCTGTGAATATTCCAACTTTAGTATGTGAATTGTATTTTTTTTTATAATGGATTGTTAAATGAGTGTGAAATGTTCATTCAAATGTATTGCAAAGCGTGATTGCACTTTTTTAAACAAATAAAAAAAAGTTGGAATGGCTTTTTAAATGATGCGTTCCTGTAGGTTTGTGTTTTTGTTTCAAACAAAATATGAATTATAAAAAGTTAATCAAATTATTGGATAACATTGGATTTCTTTAATTAGCAATTTGTGTGTAATTAGATTTTTAATGCATGTGGGTTAAGCACCTTATTACTGTTAACTGACATTGTTACACTTACAGTTATGTAAGACAAACTAGTGCCAATGGAGAACCAAACATACAGTACTTTATCATTTGTTTGCTGTTGAAATTAGTTATTTCTTATAGCTTACATTTTGATATAGATTGTTATAGATAGTTATTTGATTGAGTGGCATAAGATCAAATACTGGAAATAACACACTGGATGTCTTCAAGGTTACATAGTTTATGATTACACAAATATGATTATGTGAAAATGAAAAAACATTTTATAGGTTAGGTCACCTGATCTTTTGCATAAACAGAAATAAAGCATCTTACATCATGGACCCAGAGCACAAGTACTTCCGGGTTTATGACCAAACCCTCATGTACTGTCACCACCTCAAACTGCTGTATTTACACACAGCACAGTCTTCATATATGTACGCTACATGTATGAAAATACAAGCAAGTATGAATTTGTCCACCAATTTCCTCTTCAAAACGGGCTGGATTTGATTTGTCAAAAGGCTTTTATTGTGAAAGTACAGAACACGACACCGGAAGTACTTCATGTTGCTACTCTATGCAGCATTTTGAGCACATTTTCTTATGAACTTCCCTCAATAACTTTACCTACCAGCTACTAATATGCGAGATTATAGACCGAGCGCTACAGGAACGATTTATCCAGTATATCTGCGTTGATAAATGTAGAATTAGTCGCTCATTTAGCTTTTAATCGATTATTCATCACGAAAGTTCATGTTAGCTTAACTACATCATGGAGAGGAGGAGCTAGCTACTAGTGATGTGTAGGTCACGAACGAACCGGTTCAAAGAGCCGGCTCTTTTAAGTGAACGATGGAAGCCGGCTACCGTCCGAGAGTCTTTTTTTTTTTTTTCTTTAATTAATTCAAGGCAGAATGATAGGATGATATTCTCCGCACCACGGGCACTCCATGCACTGACTGTGACTAATGGTACGTGTCCACAGGCTCCGTGCTTTCCACGCTTCCCATTCACTGTCTATGTAAGCAGCAGTGCAATGCATTCTGGTAGCGTGGCGGCGCGATTCGAGAAACAGGACGTCATGACGCCCTCTCCTTATTTGCATAAAGTTGAGAGCTCGTCTACTTTATGCAAATCAAAGGGCGTCCGACGCGACTCTCCGCCTTTCGAAACTCCCGAGAATCTTTTAAAATAAACGTTGTCGATCCAAAATAAAGACAGATTCAGCTACTGCATGGCTTATTTCTCGCCTCAAATGTTCTCAGAAACACATCTTGGTGAACTGTTTTCGTGAAAAAAGAGAAGAAAGTTTCCAAACGAGCCTCCATACTGTTTCCGGTTTGAAAGTTGGGAGCAGCAGCCCACGGCGGGAAAGTGTTCGTCCAATCAGGTGGGGACAGCCTGTGTCTAGTGACAGCCCATCAAGTGTCCAATGTTGGGAAGCGTCACGTCCCCTCACGATAAAAAACGCCCCTGTGGACACCATAAGAGCCGGCTCCCGTCCGAGAGTCGTTTTTTTTTCTTTTTCTTTTTTCTTTAATTAATTCAAGGCAGAATGATAGGACGATCTTCTCCGCGCCACGGGCACTCCATGCACTGACTGTGACTGAATGTTGTGTTAATGACGTCCGTGCGACAAATCAGGTGATGACAGACAAGGATCATACCATCAAGCAGGGAGGGGCGGAGGGGCCGAAGTGCGCGGCGCGCTGACGGTCTACAGGTACAGAGCAGGAGGGAGAGGAGGAGAGAAAGAGAGAGAGGAGTGCGGTGCGCAAATAGCAGACAAGATAAGTGACAGTCGGAAACGAGACAGCATGTAAAATTATGATATTCTGGAAATTATAAGGTTTAGTATAATTATATTGAATAACTTAAGTGATATATGTGCACACATACTAATCATAGGTCAAAACAGCGCTAAATCTAGCTGAATTATAAAAGGCAGAAGTGGTAAAATGAAGAGCCGTTTAGGGGCCAAAAGAGCCGGATCTTCTTAGTGAGCTGAGCCAAATGATCTGGCTCACTAAAAAGAGCCGGAATTCCCATCACTACTGTCTACCATGAGCTTGACGCAACGGTAATGTAACTGCTCTCTAACATCAGCAAGAAGGGACATGCAGATGGATGTGATAATCTATCTGTAGCTGTATGTATGTGTGCCTCTCATAATGTCTGCCCTCTATCGATGCGGTCTGCTCAGCCGTGTTTCCAGGTTAAAAGCAGGCTTGATAATACAGGTGAGGTATAACGTTAGTGCGCCTCCTCCACAGTGGAAGACAGCTGACAGCCTCCTGACAGCCACAACAACACAGACTACTACTAACATGAGCACTATGGCTCACAACAAGTCAAGGAAGCTCAGTGCTTCTTGCTCAAGGTGCCTGTCATCTGACACTGGAGCAGCTCGAGTGAAGAGGGTTTCTATCGAGGGCAACATTGGTAAGATATCACTAATGTTATATATTTACAGTATTTCAAAATAACTGTGTCAAACTATGAATGTTGGTTCATTTGGTATTGGAGAAGATTATACTACAAGAGGGTGTGCTCAGAAATTGTATGCTATATCAGACCTTTTTTAATCTATATAGAAAAATGGATACCACTGACATTGAAGTTTTAAACTGCTGACCTCATATTACATATAATTCACAACTTATACTTTTTTGTTTGTTTGTTTGTTTATTTATTTATTTATTATTATTATTATTATTTTTAATCAACTTATCTTTTTGTGTTTTTGGTCCTTTCCTTTTTCCTTTCATTTTAGTTTATTTATTTATTTATTATTATTATTTTTAATCAACTTATCTTTTTGTGTTTTTGGTCCTTTCCTTTTTCCTTTTATTTTAGTTTATTTATTTATTTATTATTATTATTTTTAATTAACTTATCTTTTTGTGTTTTTGGTTCTCTCCTTTTTCCTTTTTTCATTGTTTATTTATTTATTATTATTATTATTATTATTATTATTATTTTTAATCAACTTATCTTTTTGTGTTTTTGGTCCTTTCCTTTTTCCTTTTTTTGTTTGTTTGTTTGTTTATTTATTTATTTATTGTTATTATTGTTAATTAACTTATCTTTTTGTGTTTTTGTATATATAATTTGTTTATACAATTATTTCTGTGATTTATTGGATTTTGTACAGAATACCAATAAAAAGACTTTGAGCAAAAAAAAAAACTATGAGTGTTGGTAACATGTGATCTCCTGTATTATGTCCTCTGAAACATCAGCTGTTGGAAAGTCGACCTTTGCTAGACTCTTGCAGTCAGCTTGTCCGGACTGGGAGGTGGTGGCAGAACCTGTCAGCAAGTGGCAGAACATTGAGAGTGGGACTTTGAAGGTGTGTGCACATTTCCTGACCTCTGCATCTTTTCCCAACAAAAATCAAAAGGAAGCCAAACTGACCATCTCCCCCTCGTGTCTTTGACAGGGGTCCCCTCAGCCGACAGTCAGCAACCTGCTGCAGATGATGTACCAGGACCCTCAGCGTTGGTCGTACACATTTCAGACATTTTCCTGTATGAGCCGGCTGAGAACGCAGCTGGCGCCTCCTCCGGCTCGCCTGCTCAGCTCAGAAGGAACGCCCGTCCAGGTGTATGAGCGCTCCGTCTACAGCGACAGGTGAGCGAGTCAGGGCAGGACAGGAAAATGAAATCATGTCACGGGAACTAGTTTTAAGAAGACCCATAATCTATATGTGCAAGAAGGTGTTGATGTCTTCTTTACCAAAGCTATTTCAACCAGAGTGAGCTGTAGACTTATTCCACTATCCATAAATTCACACATTATAACTATATTATTATTGTTGTTAATAATCAGAATTATGCTCAGGATAGAATTAGCATGGCTATACAGTATGTATTTTATGTACTATTTAACTCATTGAGCAAACACATTCTTTATATTGTTTGCTTATAATTAAACTTGACTCTCTGTCCCGTCAGATACATCTTTGCCCTGAACATGTTTGAGCTGGGTTGCATCAACTCTACAGAGTGGGCAATCTACCAAGACTGGCACTCCCTCCTGGTGGAGCAGTTTGGACACCAGGTGGAGCTGGAGGGCATCATCTACCTCAGAGCCCCGCCACAGGTATGAACATGACAGATTTCATGTTACCATTTCATGTTACTTTCAATAGATACAATTAATCTAACACTAACGTTTGAGTATAAAGCATGTTTGCAGCACATACTTGTTTTAGCTTGTGGTAGATGTTTGTATTATTGTTACTGTAACGTTACATCACTGACAATTTACTCTATTTCATCTTGAAAAAGATACAAAGAATTTGCACTTTTGTTGTTTTCTCAGAAATGTATGGAGCGTCTGGAGCGCCGGGGAAGGGCAGAAGAGAAAGGAGTGAAACTGGACTATCTGGATAAGCTGCACGTTCAACACGAGAAGTGGCTTGTTGAGAAAAGCACTGAGTGAGTGCTAATGTCTGTTTGTTGTCCTCCTCAGACTTTTATGTTTTGAATATTTCCAGTGACCACTGAAATGTAAAAAAAAATCAAATGACCCTTGGAAGTGCAAAGTCAATTACGAAGACAATTGACCATTTTTATAATCAGGGGGCTACTGTGAATATAGGCCTGATGTGCACACTGTAAAAAATGTAAATAAATTACACTTAAAATTGGTATTTAACTGTTATGACTGGCAAATGATCATACCAGAATCTAGTACGAAAATGAAATAAATTCAAATTGACAAACACCAGCGGTGGTACAGCCGCTGTATTACAGGATGACAATCACCATTTTAAAAGCCTTTCCTCGCAGCTGTTTGTTGCTCGGCTGTGAACAGATGACGGTCAGCAGTGTGTGGTCTTTAGGCTGTTAGTGTAATGCAGCTCGACTCTCTCTTTTCAGAATACATTTTGAGAAGCTGAAACAGATTCCTGTGTTACAACTCGATGCCAGCGTGGAGTTTCAGAGCGACCCAGAGGTGCAGGAGGAATTTATAACGAAGGTATATTTATTTGACATAATAGCAGCTACCGGGGTGAACCACATGAGGGCCCTGTCCTAATGGTTCTCATCCTCACAGTCTTTGAGCGGAGGAGAATCACTGCACTGACACATTTACGTTTGATGTGTTTCATGTTCCTGATCCATCGTGATCCTAAAGTACCTTTTCATTCACAGATGAAGAACTTCTTCGGTGCTTTATGAGAAGACAGTCGTCAGCAGATGAGACCAGTCAGACCTCAGTCAGTCAACTGTGTTAACTGATATATAACTACACATGAGCCTCTCCTAGTGATGGAAATATAAAGTAATATAAAAGGTTTTCTCTTTTTGATAAGCTGCAGGACCATAGCATACATGAAACACGCAGACTGAGTGTTGTCTGTACACAAATGTGTTACCTCTAAACTTTTAGATTGTTAAATTTGTTTCTGCTTTTTGTTGTTTGCATATTTTAGTTTTGAGATTCACTGCTTAGTTAAAGTTATTTCTTATCCTGTACTGTTTGTTCCACTTGAAATCCAAACTAAGTCTGTACTGTGACTATTATGAACACAGTTTACTGAGCATCATACCATTTTTGTGTTTGTTACTGTTTTACACATTCCTGACTGACAACGATCACGCAAATAAGACATAAGAAGTATTGTATTTTTTGTTTTTTAATAAATAAAAATCTATTCATATTTTTGTGAATTATTGTTTATTTTATTATAAAAGATTTTCTTAAATTTTGTCACATTTTTAGTTTTTGTATGTGTGACATTTAACATTACTTCTGCCACTGCTACTAAACAGAGAGGTGCTAATGGCTGAACAGCATTTAAAGTGTTATTCGTTAATGGATTTTTACGTTTCAAAAGGATTAGACTCCTGAGTGAATGTAAAAGGCCAGGCAGTTTGACAAGACAATGACCTTGGCTAAATGTTTTCTTTCTCTCTCCCCCTCCGGTGTGCTCTGGTGATCAGAGGGGCTGTTCAGATGCCTGGAGTGGTCAGGGGTCATCAAAGGGCAGCTGTCCACTATAAAGGGGCCTGTCTGGAGCGCCGTCTGCACATGGCATCATTTCAGCCTGAGACCAGCTGGAAGAAGGAAGGAGATCTTTGCCTCGCACTCTCTCTCTCATGATTTTAGACTAGATGTTGTGGGTTTCAGTTAAAATGGAAGTCCTGACGGTTTTCTGCACATTCCTCCTCTGCTCGTTTGGAGTTGTTTTCTCCACTCAGGGTCACAGATATCTCACAGGCATCGAGACCAGTTTAGCACTCAGAAATCTCTCATTTAATCATCGCAGCAGATACCCTCTGTACATGATGCAGCTGTACCGCTCCTTCAGGACTGCCGATACCTCGTCGTCAGTAGCTGTCAGCACCGTTACAATGCAAGGCGACAACCCGTCAGCGCACAGTTCGGACTCCGTCCTCAGTCTGATGGCCAAAGGTGAGTAAACAGTTTATGTTTTTTCCAATGCCTACATGCATCACTGGGTAAACAGCATGTTATTTACTGTATGTGTTGGTTTCTCCTCAGTGTTCTCCAGCAGCTCTCTGGTTGGTGCATTATCTGTGTTATCAGACCCTCCCTTTTTACAACCCAGCAAGTGTCAAAATGCTTATTCGACTTTAAAGGGTTTCTCTGTTTTATGTGAGAGGGTGTGTATATTAGCCCTCAGACGTCCTTGCACGGGGGGTTCAATACACATCCTGTCCTGTTAACTCCCACTCCACTGTTTTGACATTTGTCCAGGGATCTGGTTTGCCCAGAAACCTCTAGACTGTGGATTTGAATTCTCGTTTACATGTTTTTTTTACATTTACATTTTTTTTTTAGGTTGCCATCAAGTGGGTGAAAGATGGACAGTCACGTTTGACATGTCATCCATCTCTGCTAGTGAGCTTGTCCAGCTGGCAGAACTTCGGATCAGACTACCAGCTTTCTCTGGCTCCAAGCGTGCCACCGTGGATTTATATCACTCCAGAAAGCAGAGTTGTGACCTGGACAGCACATCATGCCAGGATGAGCAGCTTTTCCTGGGGAGCTTTGGCACATCAGCCAGCAGCACAAAGTCAGCATGGAAGGTTTTTAATGTGACTGCTCTGTTGAAATACTGGCTGTACCAGGGAGATGGAGTGGCGAGCCAAGAGGCCTCAGGAGAACCTGAGGCGGACCATGGGAGCGGTGCTGGGAATGAAGGCGAGATCACTGACAAGTCCCTCTTCAAGAATATGGGATTGAGGCAGAGAAAAAAACACCATCAAACCACGAACAGGGTAATGATGGTCATTTTCTCCAAACACAACCTGCCCCAGGAAGGCAACACAGCACACAGTCTCATTCACACTGTGGAGAACTCCAAGTACGTGATGATGGACAGAGTCAGCGGTGACAGTCAAAGTCGACGCCACAAGAGGAACAGGATGGAGAGGATGAGGGTGGCTGCAGGAGCTTCAACGACTCCTGCACCAGCAGCAGAGGCGGCCCAGAAGCCGCTGTGTCGGAAGGTAGACATGTGGGTGGACTTTGAGCACATCGGCTGGGACGAGTGGATCGTGCACCCGAAGCGCTACAATGCATTTCGCTGTGAGGGAGAGTGTCCTACACCGCTGGATGACTCCTTCAGCCCTACCAACCACGCATACATGCAGGTGAGATGACAGCTTGATGTTTAATCCAATTTAACTCTTTACAGTTTTTGTATAGTCGCTGGTTTACTGTCGGTAGGGTGGCAGTAGCTCAGTCTGTGAGGACTTGGCTTGGAAAGCACGGAGTGTGGGCTGGTAGCTGGAGAGGTGGCAGTTCACCTTCTTGGCACTGCAGAGGTGGCTTTGAGCAAGGCACCAACATCTCTCCACCTGCATGTCTATGTTTCTACTTCGGGCCTGTGTGTGTAAAATAACAGGATTAATTCATTAATTCTTCTTCTTCTTCTTATTCATGTGAATTATTCATTTCTTTTTCAGAGCCTCTTGCAATATCACCATCCAGAGAGAGTATCCTGCCCGTCCTGTGTGCCGACGCGCCTCAGCCCGCTCTCCATGCTCTACTACGAGAGCGATGATTTGGCCCTGCGGCATCACGAGGATATGATTGTTGAAGAGTGTGGATGTCACTGAAGGCCAGCACACCAGCGGTTTCACTGCAGTCACAAGAGCAACTAGTGACGGAGCATCATCTTGAACTGAAATTGAACTGCTTCTTTACTGTTTTCATGTAAACATTAATGTTTAAATATTAAATTTAAAGTTCCTAGTCATGGCTTCTAAACAAATGATTTTTAAGTTTGAATGACAATCTATTTCATCCATACTGGGTGGTACACAGCAGTATATATCTTTAGTAAGGAGGAAGCTCCATTATGCAAATGTTACATGTTGTATCTATTTATACATTATAATGTATATTTTGTACATAAAATATGAAAACATATATTAAAACATTTTATTTTGACATGATTGTGATGTTTTATGTTTTTTTGGATGCTCCACTATTGGATTTGAATATTGGGTACTTGAATTTTCAATTTGAATTTATGAACACCAAAAATATATAAACTTTTTGAAAGCTTTTGAAATTGCGCAGCTGTAAATAAATGACAGAAAATTTCAGAGGGGAACTCACACATAAATTCAGGTGGTTTTCAAAGTAAAATATTTCAGTGCTATAGATTTATGGCTATTTAAATTTCACAATAAGGTATTCAATATCTTATATGATTTAAATCTTTATGTCGATTATTTGCTTCCATGCATAAATTTACGATTTGCAATGTTTTAATAAATGTATACAGGACTATTTATCTGGATTTCATTTGTATTGATTTCCGTTGAATCTCTCAGCAGCAGCTATTATACAGAATGAAATACACTAACAAACAGCACTTCTCAGAGGCTCAACCTGCTCGTAGATACTCATCTAATCCCACTTCCCACCTCTCTGACTTGTGACCAGCTAACGTTTTAGTGTATTTGCCTTCCTCACCTCCAATCCACATCTCTGGGCCTATTACAGCGCACACATCATCAGAGGTCATTAGTGTCCTCTCTGGCCAGGCTGCTTTTGTTGATTGTGATCAAACAGGCAGGCTGAGTGGAACAACTCAAAAGTGTACTGGAGGATGGATCAATGGGGAGAGAAAAGCAGTAGCACTGGTTTGTTTTTTGGGGGGGGCGGGGAGTGCCAGGAAGCAGAGGTGACAAGGGGAGATTTAGACCCCAAACAAACAGAGAGGGACTGGAGAGAGTCAACGTCTGGATGCTGGAGCTACTGTGGAGGAAGGACAGGGTGGACTGGAACTGATCAGCTGAAACTGTTCAATCCACACTTCCAACCAGGACAAAACCCAGACAAAACCAGTTCTCTCTCAACTTTCACTTTTATTAACCTGATGTCTGTCTCGCCAGTGATGATGCCAGAGAGCTACAGGCTTACGCACTATCACATATGTTCTTAGTTATGCTCAATTAAACAACAGCAAAGTATCCAATCTATTGTTTATGCTTGTGAGTTATACAATAACCATATTCAGTGGAAATCCTGATGATGTGGAACTTTGACAAGTGTCCAGAAAACACATCACACAGTAGCAGGAGCTTAATGTCATCACCTCCAAATCATGTGTCAGTTCTCACACATCACCTCCATCCTGAACAAACCTTTCTGTCCAAACACCCTGGTGGTTAGGCAACTGCACTCTTACTTTACCGGGAATAATTACAAAATAAAACTGATGTAATGGGCCCAGCCAAAATCTTTCGTTCCACAAAATTGTAATACTTTTGCCAGTTAGTTGTTTTCAAATTAGTGGACCTAGTGTGTCTTCCTTTCTGCTACAACAGGTCCTGTCAAGCATTTATTGATTAGATTGACAGGTAACTCTGACATGACATCGAACTGTAAATAATATGAATAATAATGACAATAATTTTACAGGAAATTTTCTATATTTTTCTTGTTTTTCCACAAAACAATAAAATGTTTGTAGATTTATAGATATTTGCAGTAATTTAAAGGTTTACCCATAAAAGTAATTGATGTTAAAATTTAAGATTACATTAATATTATGTTTTTTAATGCCAATTTATTGTATTTGTATAAATTTTAAATGTAATTTTGTATTAAATGCGAGGTCATATTTTACAGATTTTTCCTGGTCATGATAATGAGGAAATGCATTTAAATTACAGATATCATTAGTCATTCAATGTGTTTTTTCCTTAAAAATGCAGTCATTAAGCGTGTGGTTAAAAAGTGATTTTATATAGTTTAAGGGTTGATATTTGTACAGATACAAAAGTAATTTACTGTAAATTACATAGGAAGACTATTTTAAACTATTATTCTGCAGACAGTATTATATTATATTACAAATGTCTTTCTGTGAAGTAGAGAGGGATCATGGGTGTCTTCACCACCACTAGTAAATTGTCCCGATTCCACTTGACTTGCACATCTTTTGCAAAACTTGGAGATCAAACCAGAGAACCACAACACACTAACTCGGAATAATTCAGTGCGATGCCTCAGTTGCCCTGGGACATTTATTTCATCTATTATTTAGACGCATTTATATAATACGCTCATCAAAGGGAAAGCCTGGTAAATCCCTTCAGAATAAACTGAATAAAACACAGTGAAGCAACAAGCCAGCAATAGAGGTGGATGAGCCCATATAGCTCTTAGGAAGGAGGGAGTTTCTCTCAGCTATGTACGGTTGTATATTGACCTCTCTTTATACAGTCCGTTGACTGAGGTTATCAGCTGCCTGTGAGCTCCTCGAGGAATTCCTCTGATATGACTTGTGCTGTATCAGGGGAGCATAGGAAGTGCTAAAAACTGTTAAGCAACATGTCAACAAGATTTATCACTTCAAATGTATATTAGCTTTTCACTGTAAAGGAAGCTGATAATAACTCAGCTGTGGTCATCTAATCTTTAGTTTTCATTATATCCCAGAAATAACCAACAGCTTTTATGGCTTTTTGCTCTTTCAGATGGCTGTCCAAGAGAAATGTGTATTCAGACCAGAGAACCGATGAATATATTATTGTAAGAATACAATTCACTGACATGACATCACAAGACTCATTAAGAGCACATAACAAAAATACATGACAACAAGAGTGTTTGCTTTAATGGCGTTTTGCTTTAATTCTTTATCACCCTATAAACCGTGTGAAAATCTGTTTCAAAAATGTCATTAACATCTTCATGTTTTACATTCTCCGTATGAGACTTCAGGTGAAGAACTCGTTCTTAAGAGCACGATCGAGAAATTATACAGCATCTTGAACATTTCAAGGCAATATCTGAAGAGAGGTGTCAGGAAATGTGTGGAATGGTTATAAATTCAGAAAACTTAAATTATTCTCTATTGATTTTCATTTTCATTTTCTTATCCGAGTTCTTAGGGATCAGGCTTTGTTGGTGTTTACTTCTCAGTGTTGATTTTAAACATGACAGGAAGGCACACTTTGTCACACAGAAATCAGGTTTAAGCCTTGAGGCAGACAGAAAAAAAAAAAGTTTCATTACAGATTTGTTCTGGGCAAAACAAGCAAATTATATTTTTAGAGACAGACTTTAAAACACTAAGACACTGGAGATACTGAAGGCGAACCTCCGTTTTCATGGAATGGAAGATGGGAAATAAGAAGGCGCCCCTGAGCCTCTCTTCACAGCATCGTGTCGGTGAGTCTGACATCTTAATACTCACTCCAGGACCACCTAGATGTCCATCTCAAACTGTGAGTCATCACCTGGACAAAAAAAAAAAAAGACATATATTTCATAAAACCCACAAACACCAACTGCTTGCTACATTAGGATAAATCTTTAAAGGGACTATTTGTAACTTTCAGAAATGCTTCTTAACAGCGACACCTGTGGCCGTGAAATCAATGAAAGTCAGCGTCGGGCTCGTGCTCGCTCTAAATGGACATGAACGAGCATCGCTCAAAACAGTGAGGCGACACACGTCAGCTAAAAGCACAATATCACTCTATATTTCAGCTGCTTGGCAGTCATGTTAGCTGACCAGACGAAGGTCTCTCCATGAATCAATGCTGATACTGTGTTTGCTTCTCCTGCCTCAGCGCAGGCTTCAGCAGCGGGGCTCCCCAGCGAGAAACTCGTCTCCCTCCGCCCGCAGCCGGAGAGAGCAGGAAGACACCGGCAACCGGTCGGTAAAGAGACGGTAACGTTTCTCTCTGCGGAGCCCCGTTACTTCCCAAGACGCGGGAAACCTCTGTTGGTCTGGAGGAGCTGCAGCATTTATTTCTGCACAAACGTCCACTGTACATTCACTAGATATTCTCAGAGCTAAACTAACTCCCCTACAGTGTGGAGTGAGCGCGCGTTCACGTCTAGAGGTGGAGCGAGTACACGAGAATGCGCGCGCTGTCTGAGTGAAGGCGAGCAGGCAGAGGAGACGAGACAGCGGCCACACGCGAGCGCGCATATGCGAGCGCGCATGTGTGCCGACCCGTTACATTTATACGCTTAGAAAGTTACAAACAGTCCCTTTAACAGTTGCATATCATATTTAACTCAAAGTAATATTTCAGGAAGACTGGAGGACTTATATCACTAGCTGGTAAAATATTGTTAAATAACATCTGGCAGTTAATATAGCAAGAGTTCATTGAGTGATACTGTACCCATAGAAATATGTTTAATTTGACAAGTTACTCAAAGAAATCAACAACTAATATGTTTTTAACAGTTATCGAACTTGAAATGCCTTCAAATATGTTTCTGTCTTTTGATAAACAACTCAGATATGTATGAATACATTTAAAATTAATGTTTAGTTCTGACTGACTGCAACTTCTTATGTCAATAAATACATTCAAGAATAAAAAAGCCACAAATAAATAAAAATTCATATCAGGAAACATATCAGGCCTTAGCTGGGTTCCAGACCTCTGAAACGCCGCCAATGTCTTACATTTTTTTCAGCGATTAAATTAGGTCTGGTGGGGTGCTCATTGATGGTCATTTCCCCATTTGGAGAAACAACCGATCCAATCAGAGCTTTGTAGGCGGAGTTAAGAATGGAGAAGTCGTCTTCTTGTGCCAACAGCAGGAAAAATGGGGACAGAAAAATTGCCAAGAAAATGTTGACAAGCCTAGACGAGATTGATGCAGCTGTTCAGGTTGCTGCAAGTCGACTTTAGGAAATAACAACTCTAGAATCAACATGTTTAAAATGTTTTTTTGGTTTTTTTTAAGTTTAAGTTTTGAGTTTTGAAGTTTCCCCTTGTTTCTACCGTCGCAGGTGTCGGCTTTAAAACTTGTGTGGCACATTCAGTTCGGCTCTTTTAGATTTGCGTGTGTGTGTGTGGCACAGTGCCCCCATAGTTTCAGCTGGTCGATGTGTTCGAGGATCGTAAAACACAATTGATTCAAAATTGACAGGAATAAAACTCACCAAAACCGTCTTGGTTAGTCTGTTCCAACAATTTGGTTGAAATAATTCGACTTAGTAGTATATTAGTGTTTTTGCTTGAAATGCCCATCCCTAATGTTGACACGACGGGCACATCACTAGGTATTGATTAGTTAGCGCAAAATTACAAAGCCCATCTAAACAGAAATCAGCTGACAGAGACACAATCTCAAGCTGAACAATAAAGTGAAATGAAATGGCACGAATGACCTCCTTGTATCTTGTGTTGAAACCTCAAACTGGCTTCTATCATCCATGACAGACAGAGAACGACAGCTGTGTGAGAACAGTTCTATGATCTGATGGATGACAGTGATACACGTGACATAACTGAGGTGAGGGATCCATCAGTGCTTTAGTTTTCAGTGGCTACATGAATTTACGCCTGAATCCTTCACTCCAAATCTAAATGTGATGTTTGTATGAGGTGTGAACATACCAGTGTTGCTGCTATCAGGAGCAGCGACGTTGTTGTTCGGTAGTTCTCCATTATGGTCCTTCTCGTCGGTGTCTTTGGAGAGAGGACTGGTCACCCCTGGAATGTTGGGCAGACCTCTCGGGGGAGTCTTGGCCGCCGGAGAGGTGCGACACCCCAGCAGGAACTTTCGGTCGTAGATGATCCTGGTTCCTTTTGGGTGAAGAGGAAAGAAAAGAGAAGGATGACTGTTAGAAATAGAGCACTGCGTCAGTTCAGACAGAGCATTGAGGTAGCACATGCATTAATGGCTCTGTCTTCCATCCATTATATTCATGCAGGTGTGCAGTGTATCCATTTTACCGTGACACTTCTCACCATTACTCTGCTGATAAGTTCATATCAACGCTGTTTGCTGCTACAGCCTCCTCTCGACCACCCCAACCTCCTCCTTATGTGACAGGATATTCATATTGTTAATGTAACGGTCCTGCATGTGTTTATTTATGTCAAATCCAACGGCCTAACCACCTATAAATAGTCAATTCCATGATAAGAGTGTCTTCTGACTGAAGTGGGTTTTGGGTACTGCCAGTTTATACTAGACACTAAAATCTGACCAATAAAATAACCGAATTTGGCTATCAATCGCTGAGAGGTTTGCACAAAAGGGACACAATGTATTCTTTAACAACAATCCTGGGCTGAGAAATATGATGAAATATATATTGTCAAAACGATATAAAAATGTTGTATATATTTTTCTATATCATTTCTATCACGATAAAGGCTAAGCTTTTATTTATTTATTTTTTCTCTATGATTTCACTTAAAACTGTTATCTTCATTTTGCATTCAAGTTCTTAAAATGAGAAAATACTTTTCATTTGTCATGTATTTAATTCACACAGGAGAATACAAAAATAAGCTCTACCATGTGGTTATTTCAGATGGACTATTTATTTATCGAATTAAGAGAAAACATGCTATATTATGATATATATACCGTTTATCGAGATATGAAATGACCTATATCGTGATCTAATATTTTGGCCTGGTAAAAGTTTAACTGAAATGCATCCCAAAACCTATAAAAATGATAGGATAATTTGGTCTTATTGAGATTGTACTGTACATCAGCTGTGCATACATACATACATAAAACATACATAAACACACACACAACCAGCGAGGGAGGAGCTATCACACCACATGACCAATGAGAACCAATCCAAAGATGGCAAAGTATTACTGTCTAGGTCTTATGTTTATTGATGGAGGATGATGGCTAAGCTGTCATCCATGATGGAGAATGACTCCCACCCCATGCAGGACACCATCTCAGCACTGGAGAGCTCCTTCAGCGACAGGCTGCTCCACCCAAAGTGTGTGAAGGAGCGCTATCGCAGGTCCTTCCTTTCTGCATCTGTCAGACTCCACAACCAGCACTGCTCCCAGTAGACCACAACCAGCACTGCTCCCAGTAGACCAAAAACTGACAATAACCTGATAATTTCAGGTGGAATTTCATTCATTCATTCATTCTCACTGTGCAATATCATTTTCCACTTGTGCAATTTTGTTAATAGTCTGTTTATTGTCAACACTGTATATACTGCTCCTATTTTTTATACTTCCTTCTATTTAAATGGTTCATATTTTGTTACACTTTTTTACTGTGTTAGCTGATGCATCTTGTTTTTTGCACTATCCCCTTTGCTGCTGTACACTGCAAATTTCCCCACTGCGGGACTAATAAAGGAATATCTTATCTTATCTTATCTTATTGAACTGTCCCAATTTAACATATTACACTGTCTAACAAACCAGAACCAATCCAAAGATGGCAAAGTATTAATGTCTAGATCTTATGTTTATCAAGATTTGATGAGCTACAGATAAAACATCAACTCACTATCAATTATACATATATACTGTATAGACATATATATATATATATACACAGTATAGGTTCTTAATGTATATGTTCTTAATATGCCCTTTTACAAAGTATTTCCTTTTATAATTGTAATATAACTTATTATTTAAATGGAGCTTCCCAGCAAAAAGCATTTCACACGATTGTACCTGTATAACCGGCGTGACAATAAACATCTGGAATCATCAATTAAAGTGCACAACAATCAACAAGCTCACACTTGGAACGCACCAATCACAGCTCTAGTTCTTGGTGACGTATGAAGCAGCAGCAGCGTCATCAGCAGCAGAGGACAGTGTGGGTGCAAAGATCAGCTGATAAAACCCACAAACTGCACAATAAACACGTCTCTATTTAATGAAAAAGCTATGTTATGAGTTCATACCACTCCCATGTCTTGGGTTACTATTACTTTATGGCTTTAGAGTGAGTAATCCTTCTTCTTCCGCGTCTCATCCTCTTGTTTCCAAACAAACACTAGCTAGCTAGCAGCAGACCTCATGGAGTTAGCAGCCCCTGCAGCCACTGACATCACAGCTGTTCACCTGATAAAGAGTATAAATCATGCATATCTCTTCTGCACATGCATGTAAAGAACAGCAGCAGTACGTACCTCCCGGTGTGGTGCTGAACAGCGTCCCTCCGGGTGTAGTGGAGTAGTCTTGGGGCATGTGCGCCGCGTCGCTGATGGTCACCCTCCTGGTGGACGGGATGGCCTTGGCAGTGGTCTTCTGGCAGTCAGTGGACATCTTGATCTCAATTAGAATAAACTAGCTAACTAAATAGCACGAAACAAAGTCTTTGCACAACAACAAAGCCACGCCGCGCCTGTTTTTTTTGCTTCAACAGAAACAGATAAATACAAATAAATACCTCTTTTTCATAAGTGCAAAATGATGAAATGTATCTAATGTGGTCACATCACAACATGCAGTCTCTCTCTCACACACACACGTGTCCAAGTTCTTTTCTTTAAAACGAACTGAGCACACCAAGTTGCTCTGCTCCAGTCAGCCTCTACATGCACACACAACAACACACAGACAGAAGCAGCAGCAGCAGGCTGCAGGACATGAGGTGGACCAGATGAGCTTAGTGCGTCCTCTACTGGCACATTATACATGTGCAATGGCTGTACAAAGTTCAACTCTTACTCCCTTATCTTATTAGATCCATAGTACGATTATATAAACTAAGATCTGGCCCTGGAAGGTCATCTAATTTGGCTAAAGGATCTATTCAACTTCTTATAACCTTGCTACAGCAACTACATCAGTTTAATTATAGCAATAGCTGCTGGTTTTGCAGGACTGCATTTATTAAATGGTTTCTGAAAATGGACACATTATGCATCTTACCTTTTCTTTCTTTTTTTTTTTAACAAACAGGGATCAGCCACTGGTCTATTAATTTGTCTATTTATATGTATGCTTTTGCAGAGTTTCAAAGCTCCCATTATGTTAAACATTTTGTATTTATTATTATTATTTTATATTTTTATTATAATTTCTATTATTATATCACTTTATTAATGTAGTTATTATTATTATTATTTTGTATTTATGTAGCTTTTATTATTATTATTATCACTATCATCACTTTGTATTTATGTGGTTATTAATATTATTTTGTATTTATGCAGTTATTATTATTATTAATTTATATTAGTTCTATCATTATTAGTATTTTTTTTACTTCCTTGTTTTGTCTCCTGTGTATTGTATTGTACTGTATTATTGAGTTTGTAGTGGGAATAAGTTGTATTGTTCTTGCATATGAAAGTATTAAAAAAAATTGGTACTTTGGTGAAAGCCTAATAAGATGAAGCTTAATCACGTTCATAACAGCAGTATGCACGGTATAACACTTGGTTTGTTCAAAACTACAGCATGATCGTCAGCAGTTGGGTGCACGTGGATCAAGTGTTTCACACAAAAGTATACACACTGTACACAAAGACATTTCATTTCTTTATTAATTTTTGTAAATGTTGAGCTGGTGTACAGAGTAAATTGTCAATAGATGTCCTCGGATTTTGATTGGATTAAAAGGCTTTTACATGTATATTTTAAATTCATGTTTGACTCTCCATAACAATAAAAAAAAGCAAACAAAACCAGTTAAAATACCCACAAGACCCCTATTTTATCCCCAGGTTGCAGGCATTACCCAGAACTCAACAGTCTCTTGGTAGCTACAGCTGTATGATGCTAAAAGTACATCCATATAACATAACTAGAATCCCAGTTGACAAGTAAGGGTGCATAGCATTCTAAGTAAATATATATATTTATTTATATTTTCATATATTTCATATATATATATAGCCTTTTATGTTAAAAACATTTTCTGTGCATGTGCGCAGTTGCATTCCTTAGTATTGAGTAATATGCTATTGCGTTAATAATGTCTTCAATCCATTCTAAAGGAATATACATGTGTTCTCTAGTTTTTGCAACAGTTAATATTTTTGCATGAACTTGGTGCATGGTATCGTCTCAGTCGTCCCTCAGTGCATTGTAACCATTCCTCCCTCTGCTTGCACTTAGTTGGACTCCTCCGTTCACACTGTCACCATGTGAAAGCCTCAGAATCGGCTCAGTCTTATATTTGGTAAAAGGGAGCAGAAATAGATCAGGGGTGGGTTGTGTTGAGGAAAAATGCTTGTCATCTTGAAAGACTAGCCGTCAGAGCCACTAAGCCTCCCCACAATAACTCCACCTAACTGCAAAGTGCTCCTTCTTATTGTCTTTTCATCAGCCCTCCCATCGCTCCAACCCTGACATCAGCAGTGGCTTTATAAACGGCCCCTGCTTCAGAAACCAACCCAAGCATACCATCGTTATGAGCCCTTAGAGAGCTATGACATAAGGGGTAATACACAATTACACTGCTGTGTAATCTTTATTGACATCTAACCTTTTTGTGGTTATTAAAAAAGATGATAAAGTGGAAATAATATCTGATGAAGGGATATTTGTTAAAAATGTCCAAAACCCTTCTCTCTTTAAATCTCCCCTCTTCCATGATTTCTGTGCGTGTTTGTAATGAATGTCAACAGCAGATACGGAGTTGAAACAACAGAGTGAATCCCCTATCATCTACTAAAGTACAGAACCAACACGGATGACTACTTTATAACAAGACTTACAGTATACCAAGACTTTACATTCATCATCTCTGGCTGTGAAGCCGTACTAAAACAAACACTTGATGATGGGTGATTATTGCAACGTTTTTGTGGCTGACATATTTTTCCATAATAATAAATGTCTAACATAATGTTTGAAACAAATGCATGTAGATATCATGTGAGATGGCACGCTTATTGAGGTAAATCAACTTTTAAAAAATATGTGAGTTAGTTATTATTATATTATAATCTGAGAGCCTGTGCTCTTTGTCCATTTGCAATATTACTTCCTTTGATATTATCACAACGTTAACATGTCCCAATATCCAGGACTGAATATGTGATATTAAAATCTCTCACACACACTCACACACACACATTCAATAGGATTTCTTTCAAGGTGCATATGAATGTCATTAAGGTTTAAAAGCCATGACTAAACACATTCCCTGATGAGTAACAAAAACAGACACTGGGCACTTTGCAGATGTGATGGCTGGTATGAAGTCATACCTATAGTTGCCCAATCTTAGAGTAAAACTTAATAGTATTAGGCAAAGTGATGAAATGTGGGATACTAATGTACTGACATCATTTCTGAGTGGAGTGAGGCCTAAAGCTGTGCTTAACACATTGAAAGCCAGAGCTTAGGAAGAATGTGAACTATGATCCTAAAATCCTCACAAACACACACTCAAACACACTCACACAAACAATCCTTTCCTCTTGTAAGCAGTTATTGCTTCTTCTGAAGTACAGTTAAGACAGCAAATCATGACAAAAAAAGACGTAACACTAAAGAAAGGAGTGAAACGAGACGCACGCTTCGGGAAGGGTCAGGCTCACAGTTGCGGGTCAGTATTACAGTTTCTCATCACAGTGATTGGTGACCGACTGTCTTTGCTACACTCCGAACAAATCGCCAAGGAGACAAACATCAAAGCTCAACACGTCCTCGACCCTCGGCTCGACACTTTCCTCTCTCCAGCTGACTCTTCATTTTTTACCCAGTCAAACCAGTGCTACATTATTACCAGTATTTCAGCTACTGTATTCTCATCAAGTGACATATTCTGATGGTGGTGAGATGGTCTATAAGTGCACCTTAATGTGTGGTGGTGGTGGTGGTGGTGTCATATATACTGCACGATGAAGTCAAACAGATGCTGCTACGAGCTGAAGGTGGGAACCTGCCCCCTGCTGAGGGTGGACAGGACTGCTACATCTACTCAGAGAGGTGGGGGGGGGGGAGGTAGGAGGTAGGGCGAGATTGAGGGTGTTGGGATTTTGGCTCAGACAGACGTCTGATTAACAGAAACCTCACAAGGATACACGGCACACGGGGGACAAGAAAAAGGCGGAGGAGTGGGATGGTAGAGTGGGTTAATCTCTCCTGATAATCTGTCACTCATCATACATCGCTTTGTCACCCTCTCCACAAGGCAAACCACTCTAAGGGAAGGTCAGGGAGGCAGGTTCACTGCAGAAACCTGCCTCCCAAAGCTCAAAAAAACCCAAACGACTTACAGTATGTCTTCCCTCTACAGTTTGACATGTCAGAAAGCAAAGGCTGAAAGCACATGAAAAGCACAAAGAAACAAACAACCTGACGCACAAAAATCCGACGTTTAAAAAACAGGCAGAGCGACACGACATTTGCATGTTCTTGTACCCACAAAGATCTCAAGATATATAGAATAATATATAGGTTCAGACCGGACGAACCAAACGAGAAATAACGGGGAGGAATCTCTTATGTACCTGAAACAGCAGCATCAGTGGCATCGCATAGGGATCTTATAACATAAACAACACACGTAACACACAGTCACGTAGAGCATTTTAGTGCATACGATATTATGTACAACACTGATATCCTTGGGTGATAATTGTAGCTTAACTGGACTTTGAGAGCACTGGGACAGGTTTAAAACTAGTTTGTGATGCTCTTAGCTTGAAGAGTGTGGCTGTGAGGAGGGGGAGCAACCTTTTGCCTAGAGATTATGTAATTCTCAGTTTTTTTAGTCTCCCCTTTTCTTAAGTTTGACCCCATTGGTTCAGAAAACGGGCCAGTTATTGACCATACCTTACATTGCATGCCTGTCCCATACAGCAGTGTGTCCTCCCCATCCCTCCCCACCCTTATATTCCCTCAGTATTTGTAGTTAAAGACAGGCCATGCGGCAGCAGTCACTCATGCTGATACAGATAACAGGAAGCACGTTTTGGTTGCTAGTTTTTTTTTGTTTGTGTTTGTTTTTTGTTTTATACGAAATCATGCTTCTAGCCTAGTAGTAGTTGTTTTTTTTCCACGGTTTCTTTAAAAAAAAAAAAGGTAATAAAAACTACAAGTAAATCCGTATCCTTCTCCTCCGGTGCGTGCTGATAGTCGGCATAGGTTAGCCGCTATGGTTGTCATGGCGTTGCCGTTCATTTCTGTCCGTCTGCCTTTTTGTGTGTGTTCTTCCTCCTCTCAGCTGCTGCTGGTCATGTGTCCATGTAGGATGGTTTTGGTGAAGGGGTTGAATCCTGTGGAGAACTCTGTGGAGAGACGGAAACAAGGAGGTTTAGCTACAACGCATCAGGAATCTACAGAGCAGGTGACATGCAAGCTGCAGTAAGTCAATGCAAATGTGAGTATATGCAGTCTTGGCAGGCTAAACTGTCCATCTTGGAAATTTCCCTACAATTGAAGCTCATATATCAACTATATTCCTCTCTGACTCTGATCAGTCATCGCAACACTCAAACACTAAAACAGCACATTAGTTCTGCAGAAGCATTCAAGCAAAAATGGTTGGCAAAAGTGGTTTAACATTCAGTAGTGAGTCGCTTGAAATATCAGTAATCTCAGGAATGTCATGGCCTTTACGTTAGAAAGGGCAAGTCACACATGCACACACACACACCCAAACACACACACACATACACACACTGCAGTGGCTCCAGATAGAAACTCCCAGGACAACTGGCCTTGCAGCTTTGACCTTGAGAGCTGTCAATTTACAAGATCCTTTTAGGTCGCTTGTTTTGCTGAGTGCACACTGTGCCAACCTTTTTTCCAGCTTGTCACAACATGCACAAAGAAATAGACTGACCTGACATAACCTACAGCAAAACAATAATGATCTATTTGCATCAAACTTGTGTTGTCCTTCTGTACAGCATTATATTGAGTGCACAGAAACTTTTTTTTGCATGTATAAATTACATATTGTAGAGAAATTATCACGCAAAGAACTATTTAATTTAAGGACTTGCGGTAAAGTGAGCCGTCGAGTGCAAAACCGTGGTAACGCCGTTCACCTCGCTCAGAGGCCATCCTTATCGTAATAACACTACTTTAAGAGCAACGGAAGTCAGACGGCGGCTGGCGGTACCACGGTTTTACACTCTGCGGCTCACGTTACCGCAGTTTCAGAAGCGTTTCACAAGCGTTTCACAAGCGTTTCAAAAGCGTTGCACAAACGTTTCGGAGAACTATGGTGGCCTTCAGGTAACGTAAAAAAGTGAAAGGCTCTCTTTAGAGCCAGTGTTTGGTTTGTCCGTTCTGGGCTACTGTAGAAACATGGTGGACTCCATGAAGAGGACCCGCTCCCTATGTTAATAGGAAGGGCTTATTCTAAGCTTAAAAACAAAACGATTCTTATTTTCAGGTGATTATACACTAATGAAAATATACTGATTAATATTATATTCCATTTCTGCTAATAGATCCCCCTAAATATTACACACATTTCCTTTAATTTAAGCAAACAAAAATCTATTCTGTGGCCAATGCATTTAGTTGTGTGTTTGGTATTTTTCACAAATATAACTCCATAGATTTTGCAGAAGGCAAGCAGCCTGAATTTCTATTGTTCAGGTTGCAAAAACTGGAAGAAATTGATATTGATAAAATTAGTGAGGCATTAAGTATCACTTCTGCATTAATGCCGACTGAAACTCTGTATATCAAAATCAATTCTATATTAGACAGACTTAAAAATGGTTGTGGTCATGGGATGTCCCCATTGTCTGAGACTTTTATTTTTGTACTGAATGACAGTCATAAACCTTTTTTTCTTCTTTTTTTAAACCATTTGTTAAACTGAAGATTCATTATGCTGTGCCAGCATCACATTACATGTCATTAGTATTGAATTAAAGGTACATTCAGATGCATTTAATCCAGAGAGACTGGATTAAATGGTCTAGCCCACAGGTCAGACGAGGCGCTGTGGGTCAGTCCCGTACCTGCGGGGACGCAGCACTCAGTCTGCCTCACTGCTTAACTCTCCGCAGACTGGCACATTTCACTATCTGAGCACCTTTCTTCACATCCACAGTATCGGGCTACATCGGCGCGGAGGGGTTGGCGGCAGAAGAGGTGCGAGGATTGAGAACAGGTGGGAGCCGAACAAGAGGGTTGAGGGATCATTAGTAAAGGAGAGTGAAATAAAAGAGATGTGACAGGAAGAGAAAGATGAGGAAGGGAAACAGAAATGGAACAACAGAGGAGGGAAATAGTGCCACAAGGAAAGAGAGAACAGAAAAACAACAGAGGAGATGTAATGAAAAGAAAGAAATACATGAAGGGAGAGGACAGAGGGGGGGGGGAAAGAAAGAAATTATGCATAAACAGTCAAGCAAGGACAGAAGTGATGGGTTGGAAAGACAGTTGAAGATAAGAGGGCATCAGAAACATCTACAGTCTTTAGAATTCAGAGTAAACCTGTGTCAAATAGTATTTGCTGAACTGATTGCTATTCAGATGGATGGGATTTGACCACATAAGACAATACACACCCTACTATTCTGAATTGTCTTGATGTGTTAAACCAATCCTGTGCTACTTCTTGCAGGTAAGAAAAGGTTGTAAATAATATTTGACCCAGCTCTGATTCAGAGAGTCTGGCAGGTTTGAGTGATACAGCACACAGTCACAGTTGAAAGACTATAAACTTTAATGGAGACAGAAAAGACAAGAGTCAGTCACTGATGGGGACAGAATGGGAAATATAGCCACCGCAAGGAGCCACAATCGATTCATTCAGTCATTAAATATGCAAGAAACAAACGATGATGAGTGTGGGTGCGGCTTAGTGATGACTGAAATGATGAAAGTGTGAATGGGCCAGTGGTGAACTGTGAGCAATAACAGCACCAGAGCAAAGTGGACTCATTTGTTCCTCCTGCATGCAGAAGATGAACATGAGGTGATAATATTTAGGTGGAGATTAATGTAACAGAAGGTCAGCAATCAATCAACTAATCAACCAAACGTTGCACTCAATCCTCCACTAGATTTAGGACCGACACATAATAAAACAGGGCTTTTAAGATCATGAGGACACACAAACTGTGTTCTCAGTCGTACTGAAGCTCATGCAGGTTAAGCTGCTCTGTCGGGATATGCCCGGGAATCCACGATGAGGTGAGACTTTAAAGCACAAAGTCCCCTGTTCACTACAAACTAGCTTTAAATCAAACAGGCCCTCATCAGATGGTCAGCTGTCTGCAGATCAGAAGCCCACCTTGCTGCTGTCCCGGCCCAGGATGGCGTAGCTCATGAACTGCTCAGCATCAACCTCCAGCTCGTTGGCGTCCTGCAGAGACCCCTCCAGGCTCACTTCCTGAACCCCCTCTTCACCTGAACCTTTCCCTCTGCGCACAACCTTACGCACAATCTACCGCGTACACACAAGTACACAGGAGGGTGGGAGAGAGTGATGGATGGAGGCAGAGAGTGGGAATAAGGCAGTGAAAAGACAGAGTTGGTGACATATAAAATGGAGGAAATAAGTCTTTTAAAAAAGATCTACTTATGTCTTGGGGACATAAAGTGTATCACAGTTTAATGATTAGCTTTATAATGATTATTTGTTTCATAATCATTCTGTGGAGGGATGCTGAGTGAGCACTGACACAAGTGAAAACAATTACTGTTAAAGAATACATTATAAAAGCATGTTGCAATGGCTGACCTTTTTTGTGACAATGTTTCCATGTTCATCTGTGAACTGTTCCTCGCTTACATGCTCCCCAGGAAGGTCTTCAACCTCATCGCCCTGCGAACAGAAAAGCATTTGTTCCCATAAATAATGTTTTTTTTTTTCTTTAAAGAAACCATAAACTGCACTTCCTTCTTCTCGACTGGACTTATTTTAGTGTAACTGCCACACAAGATATGACTTCCCAAAGTATAAAAAGTGAAGTAAATGATGGCCCTAATGCAATCTGTCACTGCAATGTAATTATTTGCATGCCATAAACCCATCCACTGGTTGGAAACACAGAGAAGCAGATGAACGACAGATGGGCGAGGGGTTAGTTTGCGGAAGCATGTAAATCCAGTTGGGATCCTTGGAGTTTCTTAGCGTCATTTATAATAACAGTTCATGAGGATCATGACAATGCTGTTATAGCCCCTAATAATTAGCAGCGTGTCTGCAGAGCTATTTATAAGCTCAAAGACAGATGCAGAAACGAGGACAAGGGCCAGTCCAGCCCGTGTCAACCTGAATAAAACATGTCAACACTTAACAGAGTCTGAGATACAGTAGGAAGAGTCCATACGGCTTTTTAATAGAACTGGAGTCCAAACGTGTTGAGCCCAAGACAATCTATTTACATCCGTAACAGCAGAAGACAAATTTAGCCACATTTGTGCAGCAATTTGATGGTAATTTAACAAGATGAAATTAAAGGGAGGATATTGAATTATATTATTGTATTGATTCGATTCAGTTTTTGTCATGTCAAACACAACAAACTGCCTCACCACATCAGATCTGCTCCCTCTACGGAGTCTTTCAAAGCACAACTCAAGGCCCACCTCTTTTCTTTGGCTTTTGAATGTACTTGAATTTTGACTACTAATTGGCCTTTTATAATGCTCATTATAACAGTCTTTTACTCATGGATTTTATCTTGGTCTCTGTCTGTGGATATGTATGACTTTGTTTTCTGCCTATGTCTGTAAAGCACTTTGGTCAGCTCATGTTGTTTTAAATGTGCTATAGAAATACATTTGACTTGACTTGACATTTCCTCATGTACAGTGTCCTTAGTTAATCCTCACTGCCACTTTTGTCACACTACACCACCACAAACCTATCCTGTATCACTCCAAACACACTGCATCCTTCAGCCTTTCACCAAACACTGTTTCCTTCATCTCTCTCCTGTTATTTTCCCGCCTGTAAATCCTTCCTTCAGATTTCTTGTCCTCTGTCCCTCTCTCTGTACCTTGAGGATGACTCTGCGGCGGACCACTCTGGTAGTGACGTTCTCCTCTTCGTCAGCCACTCCCTCGACCTCACCGAGCTCACGGTCCAGCTGAACGTGTATGTAGGTGAGCACGGACCGCACGGAGCCGCTGGCTATGTGGAGGACATTCTGACAGCTGATCACCAAGAAAGCCAGCAGCACGAAGCTGAAGAGGAGCTCTGTCACCAGGGCCCACATCACCCCGCTTTGATCCCCGGCAAATCAACACAGCAGTACCAAACACACGAGTAATACACTCCCCTCCTGTTCGCAATGCAGCGCCTCTCTCAGCTGACGGAAAAGGTAACAGCTGCAGCCTGCGGCCTTCTGTCACCGGTTCACTTGCAGTTTGGTTGTTTGTCTTTCAGTTCATGTCCATCCTCCATTAGCTGGAGCAATGGGCCCTTTCCTCGAGTCTCTCTACTCCTTCTCTTCCTTCTTCCCACTGTCAGGTCAGTAGTACCCGCTCAATGACATCAGATCCAAGCAAAAACAACCTTGGGAGGCTTCTATTCCCACCTCTCTCTCTTTCTGACCATGTGATCTTTGGGCTTTAAATACCTCTGGCTTCTCCAGTGTGCTTCTGTACACTGTGGTAAGACCACTAAGAAGCTCCTGACTTCCTTCAGAGACTCTAACTACAAACTATTTTCTCATCCACACAGCCTGAAAAAGCATCGCTATGCAGACACAATTATGCATTCACTGTGCGTCCAAATGCTACAAAAGCTAAAGTGCGACTGAGCCAAACTCTCAGAACCACATACAAAAGCAAGCTCACAAAGGCCCTACAAGCAACTGTCTATTTCTGCTCTTTCACAGTTTCACGGCTGAGATTGTCCTTTACAGTGTCATGTGGTGGTGTTGTGCCTGGGGTGGGGTGTGGTGGGGGTCGTGTAACATGAGTGGGACAGTGAGAATGCTTGCTATATTTGGCTGGACTGTTTGTGCCCATCTTGGGCCCTAGACTCTGTGTGTGTGTGTGTGTGTGTGTGTGTGTGTGTTTATGAATGTCTGCTGTATGTTTCTAGGATCTATCATGAATAATCTGATGCAGTTGGCTTTGCATCAAAATAGTTAAAGCCTATGCAACATTTACTGATTACTTGTCATAGAGAACAAACATCCCTCTTACAGGAGGAGCGACACACTCACCTGGCCCTTCAGGCGCACGTCGTCCCAGGCCCTCAGCTCTGGTACCCTGTGCGGGAAGCCCAAACCCTTCTCAAACGGCTGGGTACCTCTGAAGTGCCCCCGTAAGATCTCCGAGTGCCCCATGTCCCTCACAGGCTGAATCAAGGCCTCCTGGGACACGCGGGTCTGGTCATCCACGGCGTTACATACTGATGATATCATGGTGTCCATGGCCTGCCTGGGTTTAGGCTGACTGCCCACCCAGGCCTGTGTTGGGTCAGTGACGGGCATCCACCCCGGGCCTGTCTGTTCCTGCAGGTAGGAAAGGAAAGAGCCTCCACCGCCTCCGTTTCCACCGTTACCTGACCTGGAAGGAGAGGATGGATCAATGTGAAGGTGGTACACGTACTGCACATGCTTACGCCACGGAAAGTAAAACAACTTCCTCTGTCACTTCCTTCGTAAGAAGTTTACCACTGATATCCACTGACATGCAATAAAGATTAAGGAGATGTTAGCACAGATCTGTTGTTTAGTTGGTGTGATTGTGATTTTGTCACCTGAGAGGCAGACAGAGGTCTGACTCACCTGTCTCCATTCCGGTCTGCAACACAGCTCAGACCAGGTGACTCACTCAGTCGAGCATACACCCTTTGCTGTCCTGCAACAAGAGAAAGCCCTTCCTCTGAGCCCGTCCCTCCTCCTCTTCCTCCTCCTCCTCCTCCAGCTCCATCTCCACCAGTCATACTGGTGAGTGCCGATACCTCCGAACTTGCCTCTGACCCCTGACAATTGTTCAGCCCGTTAAGATTGATCCCGGCGATGGTGCCCCCGAGCGAGGCTGGCGTGGCAGTGCTGAGCGAGTCAACGCCCATCTCTGAATCGTCTTCGGGCAGCTCAATGGAGCCACTCAGCACCCCACCCCCTCCGCTGGCTGCGCTGGCCTGACTAGCCGGCCGACCCAGACTTCCGTACGGCAGCCCCAGGAGACCTTCTGAGTCGTCGGCGTTGCTGCACTCCAGCGAGGAGTCCTCCACAGGTACCAGGGACGGGCTGTTGCCTGAGGGCCACACCTGCACATCAGACATCTCCATGAGGGTGTCTTCTTCTGTGGTGGCAATGGGGGCACAGTCCAGACTGGAGACTTCCTGCCAGTAAGGCTCAGCGCCCAGCGGGGAGGGCAGGCTGTACTGCATGGAGGCCGGTGAGAGAAGCTCTTCCTGCGCGAGCCCATAACCTGGAGCGAGACAGAGAGAGGCACACTGATACCCGGCCCCCCGCCTCGCTCCCCACCTCACCCCCACAGCACCGGGACCCCGGGAGGGGGTAAGTGCCCCTGCCCATGAGCTGGGCATTTAGGGGGGGGTGGGAGTAGAGGAGGCTGAAGGGACAAATGGGAGAGGAATGGGGAAGGAGAGAGGGGAGGGCCAAGACAACAGGAGCTAGAATAAAGGTGCAAGGAGCTTAGGACAAGAGAGCAAGGGCAGCTTTTAGAATAGGGTTTGACAAGCTCTATCAGCCAGCGCTGACTGTTGTGAGAGCAGCAGCGGTAGCAGCAGCAGACACAGCCGGACGGCCTGACAGACTTTGGTTTGGACCCAGCAGTGACTGATGCTGCTCTGCTGGCTGCCACCTGCAGGGAGATGGACAGGAATTACTGCCTCTGCCCCCAACCCGGGGCCGGGACACACACCTGTCCAGCAGGGACACACACTCTTTGTCACACATACACATGCCGTAAACACACTCACCCTCTATCTCACATTATCACACGCTCACACTCAGATATGCATGCATTCAAACCCACTCAGAAAACAGGCAAGTTAATATCGTTGTCAGGCTGGATAGCATGCACGCAGGCAATCTCATCCTCTCCTCACACATCAGCTCACTCCACGCAGCTGCTTGCTCTCTCATTGACACACTTATTTATTATAGTGCATTCAATATAACACGGCTATATACACATATAGGACTGCTGATATTTATGCAAACACACATACAGTAGACTTGATTTTCCTTCTGTTGTGAAAGTCACATGGTTGCTGCCTCAAACATAGATTTGAATGAGTATTTCAAGTGCAATTACATCAATTAGTAGAACTGCACATTGTTAATGTGCTGTGGACTCAGGTCACTCCTTCAACTGCCTTGAACACCCTTTGTAACAATATCTTTTTTGTAGAGGCAGACCTGGCATGATAGAGCACAATGTCACAGCAGCAGGAATGTTTTTTTATTTATTGAGATTATATTGTACAAAAATAAAGAAAAAGCTAAAGACTATGAAAAATGCACTTTTACTATACATAGAATCTGCCTTGTATCTGTTTTGTTCATACTGAATGATTTACTTTGAAAATGACCAACTACCATGGCAATACGGTGAATAGTTTATGTAAAACATTTGATGAATGGCAATGAAGGTAAAGCAAAGTGTGACTGTAACACTACAGGATGTGTTACCAGGAAGTACATCAACCAGAGGATGAAATAGGAGATGTAGTGCAGGGCATACAGTATGTAGATAAGAGGAGGTGGTTCACCTTCTCCATGAGAGAGACAGAGAGAAAGAGAGAGTGTGTATACTGTATCGTGATGATGAAAGCCGTGCAGAGCTGCTGGGTGTAACTTGATTCATGGTTGGCTGTGCTGCTGTTGAGTACTGCTGAGAGTGCAGGAGATATTTGTGACACCAAGCGGCCAGAAGGACCTCTTGTCCTACTTTCTGCTTTCTCTCTCATCCTCTCAACTGCTGTCAGTTGTCTATAGAAACTAACAATCATAAATATAGATTTATTGTATAGTGTTTTGTCTTATGAAGTTAAAAGAAGGCTGTAAAAACAGCATTGACTTTGGAGTCTTTTGACATCCATTGCTAATGAAATATCTCAATGTTCTACCAGAACACAGAAGATGATGAATTTAAAATTCCTTGTTTATTTGGGCCACAACAGAAAAGGAGTCAGGTTCCTTTAAAGTTTAGGGCCCCCAATCACAAACTCTTGATTGTTCATTGGCTTCATTTTAAATGCTGCATTAAAACTGAGTAATATAAGCTGCAGCAAATATTGTTATAGCTTCAATAACATCATTAAAATCGAATACAGCAAACTCCTAATTAAACTGAAATCAACATATTTTTCCTCTGAGTAAACAAGCCTGTTCGCTATATTATCAATTACTTGCAGATGAAAATGTGAGTTATTAAACCTCTCTATGAATATGTTTGTATATCTGAAGAACACATAATTCTCTGGCAAGTAAATGAGGTGCGGGATCAGGCGTGTATTGGAAGTATGGATTTGGTGTTAGTCTGTGTATTTATGAAATTTACTATATCAAGACTTGAAGCCATGCTTATTGTTTTTGGTGACACCACACAGACTACCACATGAATTAGATAATGAAATAGTTTGTCAGTCCTCTCTCTCCATGTTAGAAGATGAATGGCAATGATGGTGAAAGAAAGAGATCTGGAAAATAAAAAAACTAAGGCAATGGACGAGTGTGAAATATGAAAAATGATCGCCAGACCCCCCCTGATTGAAAGACACAAATACAGAAAAACAAAGCAGTGAAGCTCACGTAAAAATACACGTAAAGGAAATATACTCATTTTGTCCACACACTTAAACACTGATAGGTCACACATGTATATGGAGGACTCAAAACACTTACAGTGTACAACTTAAAGACGCTCACACTGATACACTCACACAGACTGATTGATGAGTTATTTACAATAAGGGGAGGAACAATATAAAATTGACCCTCGTACAACACTCACAAAGACATTAAAAACGTATATTTCACACAAAATAACCCATCAGATGGACACAGGTTACATAGAATCAGTGACAACCACAACATTCATACATGAACAGAGCAGACGCAAGTCACAAAAAAAGGTTTGCGGCCTTTTTTACCCCCCTTTCGGACAGATCACTGAGGAGGAAGAAACGGACTGTCGGGTCATTCTCAGTATGCATGCCATGCGAGAACACGTCTGTTGGTCGAGCAGCATTAAGAGGAAATGCAGCGTTTGAGTCGTCATCTCCAACAAGCCAGTGTTACTCCTGCCCCTCATCCCAGTGTCTCCATGCAAACACAGGGGGAGATGAGCGATGAAAGTCAGCCTCATGCACATGCAGACAGGCAGGAGGGCAGAGAGAGAAGGGATGGGGAAAGAGGGAATAGAGAAAAGAAGGGCAGCAAGAGAGGAAGGGGAATATAAAATAGGGTGATGGTCACAGACAGAAACAGCGAGAGAGAGAGAGAGAGAGCGAGGGTCACCTCCCCCCTCCCAGTGGGTGCTGAGTACACAGTCTGTGTGAGGGGTATCGGTCACAGAGCGGACATTTAAAAAAGGTGGGGTTTTCAAGAGCACAAAAATAAAGAAAAATGCACGACTAGTCGCAAAAAAAAGAAAAAAGAAAAAGATAAAGATGTGGGTCAGAGGTCAACATGAGGTTGGCATGAGGTCAGAGTTCGGAGAGGAGTGAGAAGGAGGAAGAGTAGGGCGGCTAGGCTGCAGATGACATGTCCAGAGAAACACAGAGAGAGGGACAGATTCACAGGGAATGAAAACAGGGCTCCCAAAAGGACATTCAACATTAGCCCTAAAGAAACTACTCAAACTACCCCCCCATGCAGCCACAGGCAGAGAGAAGCTAAATATCCTCTCATAAAAGTCTTAAAAGAAGAGGTCTTACTCCATCATCATCTACGGTATTGTTTTTTTTTTTTATCTTTCCTAACCTGGAAATGATCTTGAATAAACCTTCGAAATGTGTACCTACAATAGAGGTGCACTAGAACTATGAAGGAAAACGGATAAGTAAAATCCTGCTCTGACAAAAAGAAAGGAAGACAGGTAAAGACAGAGAAAGATAGAAGATGAAGGCTGCAGTATAACTGATTCCTCTACGAATAATCTGTCAGCTTGTTCTGTAAGACTTCTTATGTAAAAAAAACACTATTTTGATAATAATAATATTAATAAATAGGCTTATTTCATATGGAGGACTGAACCTGACTTAAAGGAGCAGTTCTGCATTTTGGCATATATGTTTATTTGCTTTTGTTGCAGAGGGTTAGATGAGAAGATCAATGCCACTCTCATATTTGTACGGTAAATATGAAGCTCACTGCTGGCAGCCGGTTGGATTAGTTTAGCAGAAAGTCTGGAAACAGGAGGAAACAGCTAGCCGGGCTCTGTCCGAAGTTAAAACATCCACATACCAGCACCTCTAATGTTGACTAATTAACACAGTAGCTTGTTGTGCCAGGAAACCAGCAGAGACTCCAGGAAGTTACTGCACCCAGACAAAAACAGCTAGCTTGGACAGAGCAAGGCCAAGGCCTATGGAAAGGAGGCTGGGTCACGTGTCATATCTCCGGGGGTATAACACATGCGCAGTAAAATCTTGCCTGCAGTCGCTGAAATTGAACCAATCGCAACGCACGACCGCAGCTTCTGTTACATGTGCATGTGTTATACCCCATACCCCAAGACCCATGTCTGCCCGTGATCCAGCCTGCTTTCCATAGGCCTTGAGCAAGGCTAGCTGAGCCAGGCTAGCTGTTTCCCCCTGTTTCCAGTCTTTATGCTAAGCTAAGCTAAACAGCTGCTTGCGGGACCAGTAGCTTCCTATTTAGCGTACAGACATGACGGTGGTATTGATCTTCTTCAGCAAGAAAGCAAATTAGCATATCTCCCAAAATGTCAAACTATTTGTTTAATATGAAATGAATAAATTAATCTGAGAAATAAGTAGAGAAATAAACTATTTAAAAAATGAATAAATAAATCGAATGCACAAAGAAACTGAAAAATAAACGCGTGTATTTTGTCCTTCACTGTCCACAATATTCATTTTAAATATGTGGCCTGATGGTTATTTTCTTATTTTTCATTTCTTTGCCTGTTTTATTTATTTATTTATTTATTCCTCAATTTATCTGATCATTTTCTTCATTGACTCATTTTATTATTTACATAAAAATGCAGTTAATCCGGACCGTAAATCATAAACCTCTTGAAACCCGTCACTGTGATCATTGTGAGATTAGCAGAAGACACAATATCCACGTATTCAAAGTGCCGCCACGTTTTTTTTAACGCAGAACGTCAAAGCAGGAACGGCCTTTGGGAGGCAGGTAGCCAGACAGATAGACAGACAAGACAGATACATGGTTATCAGATTCACTGCAGCTGTGATCTGAACATCTCCCTTTTCACCCTTTGACCCTCATGGTCGCGTCTTTATGCATCGTTACATCTCTGAATATTGCTCCAGTTTTCACAGAATAGGACCTGTCGCCTGTCAGACTGACTCATCGTCTGCACTGGAGACAGACAGGAGAAGCCAGACCAGTACGGAGGGGAGCTCACACCAGTCCAGAGGTGAAAATGGAGTCAATAAGATGTAGGGTATGCATGTGTGAAGGAAACCATGAGGAAAAGGAGTAAAAGACTGAGGACTGACAATTAGTAAGGAGGTCAGTTAAGCTAGGCTATACTTACAGTATGATCTACATGGACTGATCATGTATGACAATGTGTTGTTTTATAGACAAAATATCACTCTAATGTAGGCCCTCTTAATTAATAATGGGCAATAAAAACTCTTAAATACTGACCACAAAATAACAACAACGACAACAATAATATCACTTATAAAATTATAACTAGGATAATTTACTTATCTCTATGTGGAGTGTTTTGCTCAAAGGCTACTCAGGAATAGGATGCTTGCAAACTCATCATTTAATCATACTTTCTTCTTACTCTACTTCCCATCACATTGAATGAATACGTTGAGAAATGTACGTTGTAGCACAGTAGGAGTGTCCTGAGTCCCTCTGCATGTTGCTGGGGTAAAGTCCTGCAAAAGTTTGACGTTTGTGGCAACTTTCATACACAACAGCATCACGGGGGGGGATAAATAAGAAAGACATGGGGGACAACAGAGAGAATTCAGAGGGAAACACACTTCACTTTGCCTTCAGGGGGTTTTAGGGAGCGAGGAGGTACGTTTATTGGAAAGATGGCTCAAGGTCAAGGCGAAAAGGGGACGTGGGGAAGGGGCTGCATTGTGGGATTTGGGGAGGGAACTTACCATTGGTCATACCAGGGGAGAGGTTGTCTCTCTCGTTGTGTCGACGTCTGCTGAGGTCGCGGGCGCCTTGTCTGGCGGGCTGAGTCGGCTGGCCCTCCAACATGTTGACGATGTCCATACGGTCGATACTCTTCAGAGCTGCGTACAAGCTCTCCACTGCAGTGAAGACGCGTGAAGGAGACACACAAGGACAAAGAGAAGGAGGGTAGGGGGTTCCCAGGACAAACAGCAATATCATTACAACAACAATCTAACTTAAATTGGGTTAAAGAGGCAAAAATCTCAGACGTCATGTACTCACTCTTGGCCCTCTTGCCCTCGCGGGTGGCCCACAGGTTGAGCAGCGCCGAGCTCTGCTCCAGCAGCGAGTTGGGATTCTCCACACGGATCTTATTGATGTCATCCACGCTGAGCTGAAGCTCGCGTGCCAACTCTGTGAAGAAAATGAGACGGCGAAAATCAAGTAAGTGAGGGTAATAGTTATATAATTTCACCCGTGAGTCATGCTGTTATAGTGAAAAGGCTTCACAGTAGCTCTGTCCAGAAGAGGCACAACAAACACATAATATGGCTCTTGGCAGGAAAACGGGAAATAATTAGTGTCATTGGCTGGTAGCCATGTTAGACCTTAATCAGCAGAGAGCTAGGCAAGCTTGTCAGACACAATGTAAACATGGAGGGTTTACAACACATAAAAAACAGATTCAGTATATTATTGTTCACTCACCAGCCCAGCTCAGCCCTAACTGTTCTGCAATCACAGCCATCTTCAGCTCTGTCCTCTCCATGGCGCTCATCGATGCTGCACAAATCAGACCAAAACTGACTGGTTAAGATCTGACTGTTAAATGTAAAGCTGAGATTATCCCTGTATTGCAACACTCATTGATTCTGTAGATCATACTGTGCCTTATATTATTATATCCTCACAAGAAAATAATCAGTTACAAGGGTTTACAATAGCGGGGCAGTTAAGCACAACAACTGTGCAAAATGGAATCAATTGTAAACTGCGGAACATTCTGGAATTTGCCACAATGTGGATACAATTAATACACCTCAGGGTTTTCCCTGCCATTTTAAGCGTGCCTAAGCCAAATGAACAGAAAAAAAATATTTGGCTGCATTGTTTTGGGGTCATTTATGGGCACTGTGCTTCTGTCTTCTGCTCTCTGTTCTTCTTCTTCTCTGCTCTTGCCGTTTTATAGTTGTATCGGCTATCTTTCCACCATGAAGGTAAGGGGGTGAACTTTGACCCTGAAGAGACCATGCTTCTTTTATTTGGTTTTCACATTTTTCTCAGGTTAAAGGTTTTTAAAAAGCACCCATAAAAAATAAAGAGGGAAAAAACATGTCTGTGATCTTCTGACATCTGATCTAATCAGTTTGAACACACCTTGGAAATCATCAAGACTCATAAAATTAGTTTTCTGCAACATTTTTTAATATTTAGCGCCTATTTGACAGCTATTTTGAAAAATGGCTGCCACGGCCCTCAGGGGCCAAAATTGCAGCACACCAATATCAATATCTTTTCATAACATATAAACCTATGTCTGTGCCAATTGTGCTGCTTTTATCGCAAAATGCACAGTTGTTATGAATATTTCAGCTTAGCTGCCCCACTACAAGTAGGAGAATGAGAGCGTCATACCCATAGCAGGTTCATTTAGGGCGCTGTATCTTTCTCTTAAAGCCAGCGGGGTCAGAGTTCGCCTCCGGTCTTCACTCCCGACAACCTGCCAGTCACAAGCAAACAACGCTTAAATCTGTCATCTCAGGAAAAAATTACTATAACTAAATACACTGCATGTGTCTTATTGAGCTTTACCTTGATACATGGAGGCATGGTGATGTTGAGGTTACAGAGCACATGTTGGCTGTCCTCATACTTGGTGGACTTGCGCAGGAAAGACAGAAATCCAGTGTGCTCTTTACTGCTGTCTCTCACCTTAGACACACAAGGAGAGAATGAAGGCACATTCATATGTAGAGTGGAGACAAAGAATATAAAACTGAATAAAGATCTGTAAGAGAAAGACAAATGGCAATACCTTAACAGAGACAGGGAGTCGGTTATCTCTGAAGGCTTGGAAGCTGAAGCAGCGAGGCTGCTGGGTGGCCTTCCTCACGGGCACCAGATTCCCTGAACACTCCAGGTGAAGCGGCATTCCCTCCATCACCTGCAGGACGGGACACAGGCATTATAGCCTATACTACATACTACATGAGTATGATGCACTGCCCTCGTCTCTGAACTGACCTCTATGTCTCTGCTGCGAGCCACTTCTGTGAAGTTCTCATGCTGTTCCAGGGTTTTATCCATCTTATCGTCAGTCATGCAATAGCAGCGCAGACGGCCCTCGCGCAGCTCGTTCATCTTCGCAAACACCACAAACTTGGCCATGTAGGGTACGGCCGACAGCTCTCTGTAGAGTAGGTTGGCGAAGGAGACGGCCTCAGCTGTCCGAGGACAGTCTGCGAGCCAGAATCTGAGAGGAAACAATGACATGTAATCACAGTATTGTACATAAATCAGTTTTAGACCTACATTAAACTTGATGGCTGACATGATGCACAGTGTGTGTTGCCAGCTGAATTTACCGTGCTGAAACATTGGTTGTGAAGCTGGCACAGTCTTTAGCATACATAAGCTTGGTGGTGCCAGTGATGTCTTCCCACTGGGCTGGGGCTGTGCCACCTGGGAACCAGAGAGGATGGGAAAAGACAAACTGGTTAATGTGGCTTTAGCAAAGGTAATAACGAAGAAGTCTCATGTACAAAATAAGAACAAATACTTTTGTTATCCAACCGGCATCTTTCACCAAAACACGTCAGCAGTTTTGCCCCATTAATTTGTCCTGGAACTGCTCCAGTCGACACAAACACACACACACACACACACCTACTCACCCACCCACACAACTCCCAGTGGCAGCATGCAGTACCTATGACGGAGCAAAGCAGACGCAGACTGGTGGTGTCGCCCTCCCCATTGTCTCGGGGGCTATCTCTCCAGGACGGGGGCAGGGGTATACGCAGGCCGATGGGTCGGTGGAACTTGCGCCGCCGAGGCTCCACGGTGACCACGGGGCTAAAGTTTGCCTGGTTACCCAGCAGCTTTGCAACCAGTTCATCTGGAACTGGCTGAGCCTGAGGTTGAGAGTAAATGATGGAGAGAGGGGGTATAACGTAACACAGGTTTGATGATAGGGAAATTAGAGAAAAAAGAAAAATATATGAACAGGCAATGGAGATAAAAAAAAAAAAGATAGAAAGCAGAATGATGCAGTGGGAGATGGATGATGAGGAAAAATGGGTAAAATAAAGGACAACCGAATAGGGAAAAATTAAAGGTGAAGAGAAAGAGAAAGAGAGAGAGAAGTCCACAGTGAATAAAACACTCTGTGGTTTAACAGCACACTTGGAAAGATAATAGCAACACAAATTGGTTGTAGGACTTAATAACTATTTTTTATTGTAAAATGTAACAATGTGTGTTAACATGAAGCGTTTACAATCATTAATACAAAATGGATATCAAAAAAATAGGCACCGTGGTTTTTCACAATGGTTACTACAGCAACATCTGAGTTAAATAGATATGTTCCTAAAATATGTTAATAGAAAATTATAATATCTATTTTTACTTACATTCAGTTACATTCACTATTTTAATATTAGAGGTTACGGCATGTGTGGCAGCGTGTTATTATACAAGACATATTTATCTTATCATAAAATCATTCATTGAGCAGAAGGTCCATTCATACTGTATCTACCTCTCATTTTGGTTTACTGAAACAGATTCTGACATTTGGAATTACAAGTTTCCATCTGATATTTTAAATTCATACATATTCATAAAGGATTTAGAATAAGATTTTGTTTTATTTTGTTAAAAAAAGGGATTAATGTAATCACAGTCTAGAACTGCAATCAAATTTACACACTGGAAAACAGGTTGTAAACCTCTCAAAATGAAATCACGTGCAAATGGAGCCTTGAAATCCCAAGTCAACAAATCTGAGAAAATTGTGCATATCTATATAACAAACATATCTACTGCAAAGAGTTATGAAGGAAGAAAAGATATAATTTTATGTATGTTTCTGTTTAGAGAAACCTTAATAAAGGTTTGAAATGATTGGAAATTGAAATTGGTAAAAATAAGCAGTATCACTCTGCCAAAATAAATGTTTGTTGATTGTTGTAATCTGTGTGTAATCTACAATTTAACCATATTAAAAAATCCCACTCCCAAATGTTCTGACTTTGATTTTACAGCTAACAGTCCAATGAAATGGTATCATTAATTCCTTGATTTAATGTTTGTATTGAAACAGGATGCTGGGGCGGGACATTAGACAGTGAGGGCTAAATCAGATACATGTATACAGAAAGCTGTTTATTACTGTATAACTGAGGGTGGCGAAGTGTGCTAAAAATGTGTCTCTTGTCTTTGGTGTATATGTTTTGCGAAAATGTCAAGACCTGAAAAGTGTACACCAAATGGGTATAAAAGTTGCAACAAACAGCGGTATAACCAAACTAAGGTTAAAAGGTTTGAAGATCAGGTGCTCAACCATCCCCCCGGTTTTATGCGGGACAACACTTCAGTTCTTCTAAAAAGATCTTTTAGCACATTTTCTAGACATTCATGATACCAAGATCAGTGACAGTAAGTATAAACTCAAACACAGTCTTTCCTGGCTATTCTGCAAGAACGCTAACTGTACTTAGGTATCTCAAATGAACGTGTCAAATATAGTAAATACAGGGACATAAATACATTAGTGAGAAAGACATCAAGATAAAACAAACAATAACATATCAGCACTAGATGAGCAGTCCACAGTTGTAGAAAGGTGACAAGTGCATGCACTGTGTGAAATGAAAAGTCTCTTAAAATGTAAAAAAGCAAAACAAACAACAGAAAACTAAATCAGGAAAACGTGATGCCGATATGATCAGGTCATTCCCAGATCAATCAAAGTACATCGCACATGCTTTTTTTTTTTTTTCAGGCATTAACGATTCTGTCTTTGTTCTCCTTCCTTCTCCTCATCGTCCCATCTCACCTGCAGCCCCAGGCGCACTCGTTTGGTGACCGCCGTCTCAGGAAACGTGGCCTGGACCAACGGCACCAGTTTACTTGTCAGCGAACCTCCTTCTGGTCCAATCAGGTCGCTCTCTTGCTGGACTCGCGATACGACGGCGAAGTAAAGGGGGAAGTCGGTGGAGATGATGCGACGGATTCGCTTCTTCCCGAGCTCCTCTTGACTTTCTAGTTCTGAGGAGATAAGAGAAGGTTAAACTCTCAGGACGTGATACCACCCAGTTGACGTGTTTGAGTGTCAGCCTGAGATCGAGCGTTTAAACTCTTACCCTCGTCCATCCCGTTGAGGATTGTTTCTAGCACCTCGTCGCCGTAGCGATTGCGATGTTCTTTCCAGACTGAGCCATTCTCGCTCCTCAGCACCACCAGCTCCCGGTCGCCACGACCCAGAGCAGCAAAGTGGGGGATCTCCACTATCACTGGTCTGCCATACAACACACATGGAATTATACATGAACAAATGATTTACTAGAAATGTATGAAATAATATGAATAAAAATAACTATTTCTAGTTTCAGTTGCTTCCTCACCCCAGAAACTGCATCCCGGCCGGCCCCAGGGAGATGATCCTGCTGGCCAGCCCCTCTCCCTCCACCAGCGGAGGGGGGCTGGTCAGCTTCTGCGGCTTCACCAGGCGGCAGGTGATGCGGGTGGGCGCCGCACAGGTCCGTGGAGGTATGATGACGCGCAGACCGTTATGCCTGCTGCCTCGCATTGAGCCGCCCCGAGCATCTACCATAAAACTGACCAGGAACCTGTTATTGTACAGATGTTGTAACAATTAGCTGCCAGATCAGATATCAAACAGAGATTCTGTGAAATAAAATGTTTGCTGACCCGGTGTGTATGGGACTGGCGACCGGGCTGACGTTGTCTGACGTCTCAGTCGCTGGGCTGCTGGGAATCAGCGAGTCCTCGTCATATTCTTTGGGCAGTGGAAGTGGAGTGTGTTGCTACAACGGACACAAAGACAAACTGTTCATGCATAATGTTTTATATATTACTTACGCTATCATCTGTGTAATGGAGATGATATAGAGAAGGCTAGGATGACAGGTTATGCTTCTGTACTGCTATTTTTACAGCGGATATGGAGAAGGTACATTATTAACCTTCAAAAGGCCGTTGAGGAGGGATTCTCATTTACAATATCATGTTACAAAAAGGGTGGAACTAAAACAAATGCATCATTTTGAAGTTTTAATCAAAATTGTGTGTTTAGTGATACTCAGCTCTTCATGTTAATAACATCACATCAATGAACAAATGACACGAGCATGAAAGTTGATGCTTGACCTTGGAAATAGTAGTTTGACTAAGACAACTCAGGAAAACCCTTAACATAAGGTCCACTTTCTAGCTTTTTGTTTCTGAGCTTTCAACCTCATCTCACAGTCTTCATCAGCAGATAGAGGTTGCCCTTGTTGTCCTGGAGATTGTACAGCTCCACTGTCATGTCATCATGTTGTAAGCTTGTGATGACGTTATTACGTTACGTTACATGTGGAATGAATCAAAACTATCAAAACGCCTTTGAACTCTATCTGCTCATAAAAATTTGTATATCACAAAAAATAAAAAATGTGTACAGCTCAAATAACTTATGGAGTGTTAAATATTTTGCTCATGTTTCTAAATTTACTGGACAAAATATTTTGGATCAATAGGGTTTGTGTGTTAACTTAGTAAAATCTGTCTGTATTTTTTTAAATGTATGACACAATTTCAATAATTTTTATCAGTTATTATAGTTTATTGACTGACATAACATTTATCTTAGGTTGCACAGATTTTAGGGATATGAAGCATTTGAAGATACTCCAAGAAGTCATATAACAATAAGCAAAAAATACCAATGTAGACACTGGCAAACCATTTCTATTGCAGAATTGAAAGGGTTAAGTTGCATTATGGGAAATGAAGGATCCAATGTTTTTGTAGTTTGACCCATACTAAGGACTAACAGTCAGATTATCTTGGCCTCTGCTGCTTCAATTTTGACCATTCTTTTTTAAATGTGTTTCTTGCAAGCCCCCCCCCCAGCTTTATGGAAGTGCAATACTTCATTGGAGTAGCCCTGCAGTGTCTTGCTCATGCTGCTCTGTACAGTACCTGATCCATCTCGTGTTCTTTCAGTATAACGGTCTCCGGAGAGACTCGGGGGATCCTGGGAATGGCTGGCGAGTAATTGCTGTTGTATGAAAAGAGAAAAACACAAGTCAGATTGAAGAAGATTCTTTGTATCTCCTCCCAAGTGCTCATCCCTGGTGTTTAGTGAGTGTCTATGGTGCATCCCCCTTCTATCCATCCGCCTATTAGCGTGTGGCTACCAGCTTGGCTCTCTCGCCTGTTTTTCCCCGCCCAGCCCCCCTTACGCTGATCCCAGCCCTCTCTCGTACTCCAGTGATTTCTTGGGGGAGAGGAAATCGTCATCATGGTCTTTCATGTCATCCATCTTCATGTACCTGGCCCCTTCTGTCCCCAAGAGCTCCTCTCCTTCAGAGAACAACATGCCAAAGAGAGCGAACAGACGGTGGTCAGGTTGGTGAAACAGCACAAGAGAAAGAGAGAAAGAAGAGAACAAGGTTGTTAACCAGCCGTTAGAGGGGTTAGACGTGAGGAGATGGCTCTGTGATTTAGGCGTTAGACAGGTGAGATGAGACATTAGTGACAATGCTCTGTACACTGACCTTCATAATGCTAATCAATGGCACAAAAATGAAATGCAGATACTTCTACCTAACGCCAGAAACACTTAAAAAAATCAGGTACGAGGACTGGATTAATACAGCAGGTCAGCGTAATCAGCTGTAGTCTGCTGAGTCCAACACTTTTCATTCAAAACCCCTAAAACATTACCACTTCGAAATAAGAGACGACACCTTACAAATGTAGTCTGGAGTTTTCAAAAACCCATCGAATCTCAGTTAGAGACGACAGCATTATAGATACACAGTGCATGATTTCTGAGGGGAGCACACATCAGCATAATCTCATTCCAAAAATGAGTTGTCTAGTGAATAAATGAGTTGTCTAGGAGCTATTGAACTGGAAGATTTAGACATCAACTGCCTTAGAGGGCGATGTGTGAGGAGAACACATGAATACAAACACAGAGACAATCAGAACAGCATCAGCCTACTGCAACACACACAGTGACCAAAGTACAAGCTGTTCTCCTTTTTAAAAGTACAGTATATGTTGATGTGAGCAGAGGTGGGTTACTTACCACCTAAAAAAGACATGAGGTAATTTTCAAGAATTCACCCGAAGTGAGTCTCCCGTGTGCATTAATGTGTGACCGTACTATCAGCGCAGATTGTGAGAGTGTGTGAGTGGGCGGTCTGTCAGCGGTCGAGAGCAAAAGTGATGTCGTAGGTGTCATTTACACTATGTTTGACTCGTGAGTGCACTTCCCACAGGTTCATGTTTTTCAGCTCGTGTCCTGGATATTCTCTGTCTTGTGTGCTGTGCATGTGTTACCACGTACGAGAGTCTGCATCAGACAACCTGACAATATCATTTCACCATTTTGGATGTGAGATGTGTCTTTAAGACTGCGTCTCGGCTACTCCCTATATTTAGAGCAAAGGTGACAATCTGACAGTTAAATTATCAGGGGACTAAAAATATCAAGACATCATGTCCGCTGTAAACGTCAGGCATTAAGAGTTAAATCTGCAAGAAGTGTTTTTTTTTGTGGGTGGCAGCAGAAACAAGCTGTGAGCTGACATATACATTTTAAGTTGATATTGTGAACTTGTTAGATAGCAGGTACTCATTTACACAACCAGTAAAAAAGAATTAAACACATAGTTTTTTCCTAGAGCTGATGATGGAAGTAGCTTAAGGAGTGAGCCATATCACTTCCTTCTCATCTCTGTTGGGAGTTGCACATGCACCGTACCACTTGGGCAATGGCGAGAAAATGGCGGCATGTAAAGACAAAGTTTATGAGCTGAAGAGCATTTCAATGATCCTGGAAACAGGACTTTAGTTGGGTGACTTTAGAGGAAATGGGCGCAACTCCAAATATGTATTGAGCAGTTTGCTGCAAGTTTGAGAGCAAGGCGGATAAAACCTAACAATTAACTTTAGTCTGTTGTTATTTCATAACTACTAATAAATAAAACTATTTGTATAGGGGCAAGTAAAAAATTGACTGTGGGCAAGCAGATTTCTGACCCACTTGCCCAACATTGAGCCCAAGTCATGTTAATGTCCTGATGAATGTAAGTCCAATATTTGCTCTCCTTTCAGCTCTGTTTTTTGGTCTCCACCAACTCCTGAGGGATATATCTGAAAACAACTACCTGTTGCGGCCGAAACGCTATGAGAGCGGTGAGAGTGAACCAAAAAAAAAGCCATTTTTTGGGCTTCAAAGCTTCGGTGAGAAATATTCAAAGGTATTTGAAGCTTCACAGCGAAGCGCAGTGGGCTGATATGTTCATTTGTTTTTCTATTTTGGGATTTAGACATTATTATTACATACTGATATATATAATAAATAAATAAAAAACGAAGCGTTCGAATAGTGATTTGGAGGTTGAATGCCATGGCAACGGTCGAAGCTTGGAAGTATTCTTTATAAATAACTCTCTGTGGGTTCATCACTACGAGCCTTTCAGATACAAGTAATCACATGATCAATTGTTAATACAAAAATGTTGATTATAGAACAAGATCGCAACATTTTTAAACCTCCCGGCTAACAAATACAGGCGACATGGTAGGAACACAAAGATGATGTGGCACATGATCGACACCACAATGGAGACAGATTTAAATGCAGACACAACTGAAGACACGCATTTCAAAGCGATGATAGCACTACTCCACTATGAGCTGTTAAAGCTCACAGAGCAGATTTTGAATGTTATTTTAAGCAAAGATTTGTTAAATTTGATATGATATTAGTAGTAATGGATCCGTTTCTTATAGGGTTGATCTATATGTACTGGCTATGACTGTAACTGCCGTCATAACATGGAGGAAAAAAAGACACCTGGGGAGTTAGAGAATGAGGGCCTTATTGTAGGGACACATAAAGGTCGCAGACATGGGTGCTATGGGTGCATGCCAATGAGAAACCAGAGCCACCATCACAGTGAGCGCCACTACAGAGGGAACGAGAGAGAGAGAGAGGCAGAGAGGTAAAGACTGAGAGGGTGAGCTTGAAATGGAGCCACACACTTTGATACAACGACCTATGAATGCCGCACAAAGAGAGAAAGAGACATTCATACCTAATGTTAGCTGTGCAATTCCTAAAAAAGGGCAAAAGGCAAAAGGAATCGGAAAAAAAATGAATATTTATGTTTCCAGTTAAAACATCATAAAATCAGCCTCATAAACAGGAAGTAATGTTTAGATAGCGATCAACATTAAACATTGTTTCCGACTGTTTTATGTGATTAATAATAATTGTAGTTTTATCTACCTTCATCCTCAGACACGTCCAGTATCTCATCCACCGTTTCTGGGAAACTCATGCGATGTTTCTCTGTGGTCGTCTGCACAGAAGGAACAGGAAAAACCTATTAAACTTCTTATTTCCATGTGATTATCATGGACACATAATGCCAGCGCTGTATCCAGAGGGGCAGAGTAGCGTTTCTGAACTTCTCACCATAGAAACATTCTCCTCAGTGACGAGCTTCAGGACGTCGATCACAGAGATGTAGCCCAACCTCTTAGCGATGGCCAGGGCTGAAGTACCATTCTACAGGACAGAGAGGAGCAGATTGATTAGATCTCTGAAAACCAAATGTTATTAGTCGTTTTGAAGAAGACGAGGTGCGTTCATGCTCACTGTTGTTGTCTCGTTGGGCTGAGCTCCGTGCTTCAGCAACAGTGTCACAATGTCTGTGTGTCCCTGCTGGGCCGCCTGGTGCAGAGGAGTGTATTCAAGCTGGAGGAGAGATTCAATGTATTCTTACTCATTCAAAGTACAAATAATGACTGAAAAGATACATCTAAATAACGTCTTTTTTCTGAATTATTCCTGAATTATGTAGTACAGCTGGTATAACAATCACAACAAGCCAACTGCTTATCAAGAAAACTCTCGGGAACAATGGACAACTCTCATCTGACGAGAGCTGAAACAATTAGTTGATCAACAGAAACATCCACTACGTTGATTTTCTAACATTTTTACAGACTAAAAGCCAAATCAAGAATCTGCTGATTAATCAATAATGACAATAATTATAATTGTTTTTGCCCTACATCTGTCCTCACTCAGCTTTAAACACATTTGTGGATATAGCATGGACATAAATACTGCATATCTTGGAAATGAAATACTTCCAGTCTCTCCAATGCTTGTACAGTACATTACACATTAGAGGGGTAAATTGCTCTCATTCCAGTAAATCATTACGAACAGCTTTCACCTAAGAGAGCCCGGCAACACTTTGCTTTTAACAGTGTAATGTGCTGTTATTCTGTTTCCTGATGAATGAATCAGAGACAGAAGGCACACTGTAACTGCGTGACTCATGCCCTGATTCATTTTGTTGTAGTTTTATCTAAAACCAGAGGGAGGCACTCACCCTTGTTTTGCTGTTGACATTGGCCTGTTGCGTCAGGAGGAACTTCACCATCTTGATGTTGCCATAGTGACACGATACATGGAGAGGGGTGTAACCCATCTGACCGTGACAGAGAAAAAGTAAAAATTCTTAAACACAAAACTTTAGTGTCTTAATGACCTTTTAATTTGAATCTATTATGTAGATTTGATCTTATTAAGGGCTGAATGATTCATGAATATTACATTAACTAATGGATCAAATCCAAATTATTTCCAACAGAGCAGAGATAGAAACTGCATTCAAGCTGCAATTTAGGAATTAACAGGAGAGGATTCAATTATGTCTTGTAGACGGGAACAATAACAATAATACCAATAATAACACCTTGACATTATGATAAATTCCAATACAAAAGCCCCACAACCAGTGGTGGAAACTACGTACATTTACTCAAATACTGTATTTAAGTATAATTTTGAGGTACTTGAGTAATTACATTTTCTGCTAATTTATACTTCTACTCCACTACATTTCAGAGGAAAATATTGTGCTTTTTGCTTATTATTTACTTCAAATAATCAACATATAACATATAAATTATGATGTATTATTATGGATAAAGATAAAACTTTATTGATCCCTAGGTGAGAATCACAACCTACCCATCAGTGTTTACTTAGTCAAATAAATATCCCCACCTTTACCAGCTGCAATCCTAATACTTGTGTACTTTTATTTGTAAGAGAGTATTTCTACACTGTGGTATTGGTATTTAAGTAAAAGATCAGAGTACTTCTCCCACCACTGCCCACAACAGATACTGCCACCTATGTAAAGCCTGAACTGCGTTCCTTGACTGAGGTGAAAGAGGTGTTTGGTTTGTGGTGCTGTTGTACTGACCATTTTATATAATTCTACACATTATTAAACCCTACTACCTATCTTCTTCATATACATCTCCATGTCAAAACACTGCTGTAGAGCTGCTGTAAGCACTAGAGGTCTAAGGGGTCTGGACCCTTCAACGGTCGGCCATGTATCGATGGTAACATAACCCTCTGCTATGAGAACATCTGACTATTTATGCTGCAGCACTTAGACACTATCAGCTATGGCTCAAAGCAGATGGCTCAAGTAGTTTCTGCCCTGATAAGGCTTTAATAACTGTGCAACAGTTTGCCATGAGACTGAAAAGGTCTTACCCGCGTGGCAGCGTAGACCGAAGCGCCTTGATTCACCAAGATATCTGCGATGCCAACATGTCCTTCCTGTGCCACCAGATGGAGCGGGGTTAATCCGCTCTGGGGTTAGCCGGAATCAGAGGACAAAGGTTAAACACAGAACAAATCAAGCCCAAGTCACATAATAAATTCATCATCTATGTGTTTCTTGCCTTGTTTCCAAGGTTGACGTTGGCCTGTTTGGAGATGAGCAGGGAGACCATGTCGGGCCTTCCTTCCTGCGAGGCCAGGTGGAGAGGTGTGACTCCCTGCAGTGACTCAGCATTGGCCGAAGCTCCGTACTGCAGCAGGCTGTTGGCCACCTCCACCTGGTTCTGCTTGGATGCTATGTGGAGGGCGGTGTAGCCATTCTGGAGCACAGCAGACATGTGTTGTGGTTAGAAAAATATGTGTATATGCATGATACTGGGCCATTCAGCATGAATTATGTGTGGATTTCTCTTTTTTTATTTACCCTGGCTGCACTATGTGGCGACCCTCCCTTGCTGACAAGCAAGTTGACAACATCCAGGTTGTTGTGATGTACAGCGACATGCAGCGGAGTTAGACCATTCTGCAAAAACACAATCAAAAGTTCACCGGACTGGGACCTTAGTTCAAACAAAGCTTTGTTTTCTTCCATACAGCAAAGCCCTTTATGTTTCTCTCACCTTCCCAGCAGCATTCGGGTTGGCTCCTCTCTCCAACAACAACTCTGCTACATCCACCTTGCCGTACTTGGAGGCCACATGGAGCGGAGTGAAGCCTTTCTACAGAGGCACCAACGAGGAAGTGGACACAATATTAGGATGGGTAACAAATCAATTAGGGCTGATAGTTTCAAAGGGTAACTTCGGTATTTTTCAACCTGGACCTTATTTTCCCATGTTTTTGTGTTGAGCAATAGGGACAACAATTACTGAAATTGGTCCAGTATTGAGGGAGAGGGCTGTAGACGCCAGCCACTCACGGGCTGCAATATGGTGCTACTGGGGCAAGCTAACATGGTCATTTACGTCCACTAAAAGTGCTTGCTTTTGCCATGACAGGCTCTGATTGTTATTACAAGTGTCTGACATTAAGGAAAGAGTCTCACTAAAGGAGAAGTCTCCTTCTGAAATATCGCTAGGTGACGACCGTGGAATAGTGGAATACATCCATGGTGGAAACGCGAGCACCAGCCGGGCAGAGTTTGTTGTGTTGGAGTACAGAAAGCGTAGCTTAGTGTTATCTAAAAGATTTTCAATGTCATGGCTGAATATTTAGATAATTTCCACAATGTGGATGAGGTCTTTAAATTCGATGTCCGCCCATATTTATTTGAGAATATGTATATTCAGATTTCACAATGAGATTTCTCTTTGAGCAGGACTTAGACACAATAACAAACAGACCGGATCAAGCGAAAGGTATGAAAACAGTTTTATTTCTCTGTAGGGTTCTTTACATAATGTTGTCAGACACTTATAATAACAGTCTGAGCCTGTCAGTGGCAGAAACAAGCACTTTTAGTGAACGCAACGTTACACTGATGCTACTCGCCCGCGCAGCTCGTTTTGCGGCTGCCTGTTACAGCGATCTCCCTCAATACTGGACCAATTTTTTAATTGTCCCCATTAGTCACTTAGTCTGTCTTAGTCTTAGCCTGTCATGGCAAAAACAAGCACGTTAGTTAGACACAAAAACATGGGAAAATAGGGTCCAGGTTGAAAAATACCAAAGTTACCCTTTATGTAGCGTAGGGTAAGCAGTCAGATCTTACCTTGGTCATCTTGGTCTGCTGGGCCTCCATGTCCAGTAGGATGCGTACGGTTTGTGCGTGACCTTCGCGGGCAGCGATGTGTAGGGGTGTGTGGCCTGCGGTGGTGGTGGAGTTGGGGTTGGCTTTGTGCTCCAGCAGCAGTTGCACCAGCTCCTTGTGGCCCATCCGAGAGGAACAATGCAGAGGAGTTTGGTCATCCTGGCCAACGAGGGAAGAGTAATCATGAAATATAAAGTACTGCACGAAACTCCAGCAGTAAAATGCTTTCTCTAGTTTTCATTTCTCAGCTTCTCCACTATGATCTCAACTTGTTACACTAACTGTAAAATTAGGTTGTAATGTGTAGGAGGGAAATTAGCATGTGGAAGCTCTGCCAGGAATTAGTTGCTGAACCAACGCTTAAATGTATTACATGAGGAGTATTTAATGTATATGAGGAATCTTTATGCATGAGAACACGATATGTAGATTGTGCTGTAGTATGTGAAATCCCCACCTTGGCCTTGGCGTCCACCGGTGCTGCGTTCTGCAGTAAAAACTCTGCCACCTCATAGTGTCCCGCCCGAGACGCCATATGAAGAGGAGTCTCCACTTTCTACTCGTGCACAGAAAAGACAAACCACCCACTCAGATTCATTACTATTACAATAACAACATCACCAGTGCAGAGGTGAGTTGTTTATCTGCGCTGCTCTTAAGATTTCAGAAGGAAACTCACCACATTGGAGGCGCTGGGGGAAGCTCCTTTCAGCAGCAGGTTCTTCACAATGTTGAGATGACCCATAAACGATGCCACATGCAAGGGGGTCAGGCCAGACTGTTCAGAAGAGGGGAAGAATATTACAAATGGTCTCTCACGCCAATCATATTAAAATTAAAATGATCTGTGAGCTGTTCCCTCACCTCAGTCACAGCTTCTATTGATGCAGAGTGTTTAAGCAGGAGATCCATCACACGATTGTGGTTCTTTTTACAAGCAATATGCAAAGGAGTAAAGCCATTCTGTAAAAAAAAACAAAGGATTATCATCACTACAAAGATTAAAAGCAACTTTGCCTTGTCTACATTGATAAATTTACAGTATGTTTGTCACTGACCAATGCCCGAGAGTTGGGTTTGGCCCCTTTGTCCAGCAGTACTTTGGCCATGCGGTGGTGGCCGCAGTGCGCCGCCACGTGCAGAGGGGTAAGGTGGTCCATTGTGATATCATCAATCTCTGCGTTGTACTGCAGTAGCTGCTTGACGCAGTCCATGTGGTCCCCCTGTGCTGCCATGTGGATGGGAGACAGGCCATTCTGCAACAAAAAAGAAAAGAAATAAAATGTGTTGACGCTCTCATCCCTTGTAAAACAGGAAGCAACTTGCCTTCTAGTGAAAACAAACAATCAGAGCGAGAAGCAGCAGCAAGAGGGATCTATGGCTATGTTTGTGGATCACAAACAAATAGCACAAAACCACTCAGTGATTTGCACTCATTACCAAACCAGATGGTGTTCAGTTCAATTCTAAATAAGTGATGAATTCACTTTACTTGTATCCGGGTGGATTACCTTGGTCTTTGCCTGGATGGGGGCTCCGTGGTCCAGCAAGATCTCTATAATCCTGACGTGACCATTTCTGGCTGCACAGTGCAGAGGAGTCAGCTCATCCTGGAGAGAGAGGATTGTTAATGGTTTAGTTAATGGTGCATCAAATTAGAAACAGTACGGGGAATCAAAGAATTTGTGAAACGGTAGGATGGATGTCTGCCGCACCTTGGTCTTGGCATCAATCTGAGCCCCTCTGTCCAGCAGGAGTCGGACCATGATCACATTCCCCCGTCTGGCTGCGATGTGCAGAGGAGTGATGCCGTTCTGCAGAGAGAAACATATGCACTTAGACGGGCAGCAAGGACGGAGATTAACCTTCCAACAACATCAATTATTCCCTATACCTTTGGGGTGAAGTTGACATTGGCTCCTCTATTGAGCAGCAGTTGAGCTACATTCAAGTTTTCATAGTGTGCAGCAATGTGGAGGGGTGTGAATCCAGTCTGCAGGGACACATCAGGATGAGAACATGTCACTCTTTGCATTTTAGAAATGTACTGCACATGTGTACAATCATATCTGTAGCCATCCACAAATACAAACAGACATGTATACCTTGCTGAGTACATCAGCATTGGGGTCGTTCTGCAGAAGCACTGCGGCTGTGCGCGTATCGTCGTTGCGTGCTGCAATGTGCAGCGCAGGGAGTCGGACCTTTCCCTTGGTGCCGTAGTTGATGAGCAGGGCTACGACATTCTCGTGTCCCTGCTGAAGAGCCACGGCGAGAGGAGTGAAGCCATCCTGCAGCACACAGGAGGGAGAGTTAGAAGACCGCTTGACTCATGGAGAGAGGTGTAAGGAGAGAGGCTTTTATGAGAACGATACAGGATGGAAACACGGCGCTGTCTGGATCAGCAAGGATAGGATTGAGTAATCTGAGAGATTACTCTCTGAAAAACATCCCTCAGTTCCTTCGTCTTTAGTACCTCAGTTGGAATGCTCTGATTGGCTGCGTTCTCCAGAAGAAACTTCACAACCTCTAGATGGTTTTCTTGTGCGGCCATGTAGAGTGGAGTGAAACCCTTCTGTCTCAGAAAGACGCACAACACACACACACACAGCAGCAGAGGAGACACAAACACAGCAAAAGAAAGACAGGAAGACGGTCACAGATGGATGCACAGAGAGAAGGAACACACAAATACAGATATATAGGAACAAAGACACTAGTTAACAGATGGGTTTGCAATAGTTCCTACAATGGTTTCACAGTAAAGTTGACATAGTAAATACTAAGGAGGCCTCGGCGTGTCCTGGGATCACCGCTGTGAGAGCAGCACTAAGTCTCACCTGGGACTGAGCGTTGACATTGGCCCCGTAGTTAACCAGCTCTGTGACCACCTGCTCCTGCCCTGCCAGGGCTGCAATGTGCAGGGCCGTGTTCCCTTTCTGTTTAAACACAGATACACGAGAACAAGAGTACAAAGTCATAACGAGCACTAACAGAGATTATAGGTGAAATCCAATGGTTTTTGGACATGTTAAACTGGGAATACACTGTACGATTTTAGAAATGTTTGGTGTGCAACTCCTACTCCTACTGTATGAGTAGATCGTTTGCGATGTAAAGCCAAAGCTCAAGATTTATGTGCTCACACTGTACGGTCTGATCGTAAGCCACAACCTGAGTGCTCACACTGTACGTGTAAAATAGAAAAAACGCGGCCCGTCGCCCCCTCGGCCGTTCTGGCTGTTGACAATTATCAATAAAGATTCGTTTGAAAGTTCCGGGGCAGGTTAAGTTTGTTTGCTAGCAGAGGTCTGTACGGGTCACAATGCTAACAAGGCAGAAACATGCTGCCTTGATCATCTGTGCCATCCCATCTGCTGAAAAAAAAAAGAAGAGGCGCTGGAGTATATGGACTCGTAGGTGGCTAGGAAGACTTGGACAATATGGCTTGTCCATTTTGCAAAGAGAATTGGAGGTAAGCTAGCTACGTTTTACACTCTGATTACTTTGTGAAAAGCAGAAAAAAGGCACTGATGTCAGGGAATTGGCTCGTGGCTCTGCTTCAACTTTGCGAGAGCCTGCAGACGGCCGACCAAAATTTCTGACATGTCAGAAATTCACCCGACTGTCCGACGGCCGGCTGGGAGGAGTTAGTCGGTCCTCGTTCCCTCCCGTACACTGCACGGCAAACAACACCTGACAAAGTTGAAATTCGGTCCGACTCTAAAATGAGTCATGCGGCTCAAAATTCAGGCCAGAAACGGGCTAAAATTGTACAGTGTACATCCAGCTTTAGGTTTCATATGCAGACAGATCTTTCATGTAGTATTCTGATGTTACGTAGCTCAAGATGAATAGTGCTTTACTAACATCTGTTTGACTGGTCAAACAAATAGCATCATTTCAGATGTAAAAAATAGGGTTGAAATCTTTCAATAGTGCTGATACTAGTTTTGGTGGCAACACCAAAATCTTTATTTAAATCAGGAACTTAAAGATTAAAAATAAGTAAAGAAAAGTACATATTTGAGAAAGCGTTAAATGCTTACTTTAAATACTTCCCAGGTTATGATACTCAGACACATTTTGTGTTGAGTTTTGATACCCAGTCACAGTAAAAACTTTCTCTTGAAAAGACACAAATCAACAGGTGATAATTTAATATTAATGAGGAAAATGTTAAAGGAATATTTTTAACATTTTGGGAAATACGCTTTGATTTGCTTTCTTGCGGAGAGTTAGATAAGGAGGTAAATACCACTCTCATCTCTGTACGCTAAATATGAAGCTACAGGAAGCAGCCAGTTATAAATCCAGAAAGTATAAGATCTTCTCATCTCACGAATCTCAAGAAAGTGAACATGTGCATGTGAAAACAACATGTGAATTCCAAGCACAGGTGATTTTTTCACAAGTGATTTTCTGAGGAGGAAAAAGTGCAGGATTGATTTTTACCTTTGTGGTGGTCTCCAGCACGATCCCATTGTGGAGTAGCTCGAGCACCATTTTAACGTGGCCTTCTTTAGAGGCCAGATGCAGCCCGTTGAGCCCATTCTGAGTGAGAGAGCAGAGTAGACCTCATACTGAAGGGTCCTAAAACACTATGAACACAGATATTTCCTAATCTAAAAGAATAACCACACATATATACACACAAACACGTTTGCCATGCAACTAAAACAACAGTTTTTTTTAATCACTGTGACTGAAGCACTCACAAACCAAAGCAGGCAAATACTTACACTGGACACCACGCATGCAGTACTCTCAGAATCAAAGTGGTCATTAGCGAAAACAATATCTACAGGGATGAAAATCAGGGTGTGAACATTTTCATTTGATTAATGATGGTGAGAGGAGGAGGAGGAGGAGGAGGAGGAGGAGGAAGAGGAGGACGGGAGGGGGATGGCAGGCCGCTGGTCTCGTGGCTGGGAAGAATACAAGCCGTGTGGGATAGGTCTGACCTCACACAGCCTTCCTTCAGCCGCACAGGACATGTGAGGTTGGACCTTTCCCACACCACTGATATTATTCCTCTGAGTGGGGAGACCATAGCACACCATCACTCTACTGCAGACAGAGGAGAGACTGAGGGGAGGTAAGGAGGGAGGAAAAAAAAAAAGGAAAAAAGGGAGGAGAGTAGAGGAGAAGTTGTTAGGTTGAGAGGGATAGAAGAGGAGGGAAAACACAAAAAGGAGAGAGCAGGAGTGCGGCAGTGTGCTGGTGAAAGGTGTCCACTCAGACAAGGATGCACAGCTGCCACAGTCGAGCCTCCACCTGGCCAAACTCCCACCAGACTGGACACACAGCATCAGGACCAACAGTCACACAACCAGAAACACCTTACGGGGTTTAAGGGACAATCTACAACTTTTTTTAAAAATCACTCTGTATCATTGTTAGGGCTGCAACTAATGATTATTTTCATTGTTGATTAATCTGTTGATTATTTTCTCGATCAATCGATTAGTTGTTTGTTCTATAAATTGTCAAAAAATGGGGAAAAATGTTGATCAGTGTTTCCCAAAGCCCAAGATGACGTCCTCAAATGTCTTGTTTTGTCCACAACTCAAAGATATTTAGCTTTCTGTCATAGAGGAGTAAAGAAACCAGAAAATATTCTCATTTAAGAAGTTGGAATCAGATAACTTTGACTTTTTTTTTCTTAAAAAATTACTCAAACCCGATTAATCGGTTATCAAAATAGTTGCCGATTAATTTAATAGTTGACAACTAATCGATTAATCGTTGCAGCTCTCATCATTGTACATATTTTGAAGGTAAATAAACAGTGACACTGTTTTACAATACAGTAGAGGTTCACCTGTGTTAATAATAAATGGAAGAATGTGCATAAATATAAGAGGACATTTGGTTTTATTACTGAAATGAGCCTAGGCAACATTAAAGCCACTATGTGTAGAATTTGAAAACTCCTTACTTTGCTGCCATCTGATGGTAGCATAAAAAAAGACACTGTAGCTCGACCAAAAGCAACATATAAAATATACTGCACCAGTTCTAACAAGGAATCATTTTTCTATAAACTAAAAAACACCAGACTAATCTGAAACATGCTTTAATTACATAGAAAGCCCACATATAGGGGCTTTAAGTGCAAAACTGCAAAGCAATGTGTGTGCAAAGCCTAATTCAAGTGAAGCGAGAATGTTGTGAATTATTTTATTTTTACATTAAAATATATTCTATTTGTATATAATTATTTTGCATATAGGAGTCATCTGATTTGTTGACCAACATGTGACAATGTTTATGTACAAATTCAATAAAATACTAATTATAAAGATTAAGTTGTAGATTATCACTTTAACTCAAACACATTAACACCAAACAGTGAAAATAACACAATTTCATATGACGAATATCAAGAAACATTTAATGAAATTGTGTAATTCAGGAGAATTAATCTTGCAGGTCAAAAACTTTCTGGTATCAGACTGTATTTCTGCATGTAATTATATTTTTAATCCATGGGGTGTCTCCCTTCATCATAGCCAAGGGGTTTGCCAGTAAAAGCCACTGTTCAGTGTCACTTTACATGAATAAATCTGTTGTTATGTGGGGTCTCTTATGGGGCCTAAAAAAAGGCCTCATAGAAAACCTGACAGGAACATTACCAGCAATAATTACAAAATGTTAAGGACAGCATAAGTGAATAGAAGGGAACCCATGACTAAGTTAGATTAATGAGCCAGAGGAATTTTTCACACACATACACAAACACACTATTTTGGCCAAGTTTCAGTAGCCTGAGGGCAGCGGTCCTAGCCCCGCTAACGCTGCCTCTTCCTGGACACTCTGGGAGCAAACGTCAGAGTAAAGGAGGCAGGATGGAAGAGACAAGGCGAAGGAGAAGATCCTGCCCCATTTAGCACCGCCCCTGGAGACCCTGTGAACTCCACCTGCCACCTCCAGCCACTGATTAACAGTCCACCTGAGCATGCACGTACAGTATGACTGAGTGCACAGGCACATAACAGCACAGTGATCAAGTCAGACACATCATGCACACCGGACACTCAAAACACATTTACATAGAAATAGTAATACAACACATGGAGGTATACATGGACAATATTTAAGCAGAGCATAATGCAAAACCTTTATGAATTAGATCCCAAATGAAACCATATATTTGTTCTATAACTTTTGTATAAACTGCAGGATAATAGTATAAGTACTAGGGCTGTCAAAGTACGCAAACACAAATTTGTTTTAACGCCACTAATGTCTTTAAAGCATTAAAGCAACTTGCGGTTTTGAGGTTGTAACGGGCTCAGTGTTAAAGCTAGAGCGAGAGAAGATACTGGCATCATATGAATCCATTGGTACCAACCATGTCATACTAGCTCGTCGCGAAGGAGGTGAAATAACGCTCCAAACTTACGCCACGTTTTGGCGAGGATAAACTGGCATGGCAATTTTCAAAGGGGTCCCTTGACCTCTGACCTCAACATATGTGAATGAAAATGGGTTCTATGGGTACCCACGAGTCTCCCCTTTACAGACATGCCCACTTTATGATAATCACATGCAGTTTGGGGCAAGTCATAGTCAAGTCAGCACACTGACACACTGACAGCTGTTGTTGCCTGTTAGGCTGCTGTTTGCCATGTTATGATTTGAGCATATTTTATGCTAAATGCAGAACCTGTGAGGGTTTCTGGACCATATTTGTCATTGTTCTGTGTTAATTGATTTCCAATAAAAAATATATATACATATGTTTGCATAAAGCAATCATATTTGCCCACTTCAATGATGAAAAGAGTAAAAACAATTTGTGATTACTTGTGATTAACTATGGACAATAATGCGTTTAATCGCAATTAAATATTTTAACCGATTGACAGCCCTAATAAGTACTGAATGACCTTTGTCATTTATGATGAAAAATGACTAATCATTTAACTGTTTATAAATGCCATTAGCTAAATAGTACTGTCTATTTCATTTCACACATTGCTGTTCTTTTTGTCAATGAGAGGTGGGCAGTCCACCCACCTCCTGAATTTCAATTTAATCAGTTAGAAAGCAGATAGGAAGAATAAATCCTGGCAGGATGCGACTGAGGGCCATTGGTGGCACATTGGCACATGTCATATTTCTTTATTCTATCATTGCCAGTATGACGCAGTACAACTGAAGACCCATTTTAAGCAAAATTGCCGACGTGAATTCAAAGCCAAGAAGTGCAGAATAAATACAAATCATTGGCTAACAGTTATATGAGCTGCCAGTCTGAAGCTATAACTTCAACACATTCAATCTGGGGGATGTGCGGCTGCTCTCTCACCTGATTGGCTGTGTTTATATCGATGCCGTTTTTGATGTGGTCCAGGGCCTTGTCCAGGTTGCCAGAACGGGCCGCTCGGAGAAAACTGTTGCCAGCATCTGCCTGCAAGCGTCAAAGAGAGAGGGAAAGAGAGGAGGGAGGGGGGGAGGGAGGGGGTAAAGGGGTATAAGAGAAAGTGAGAGACACATAAAGTAGAGGAGTAGAGAGGGAAGATGGAGAGGGAGACAGAGTTTGGTTAATATTTCTTCGGGGGGCATTTGAAGGACTGAAACCGTTCAGTCGTGATCAATCAGTTTTCCTCTCATGTCACTCCGCCCTTGAGATTTTAGACAGTGCAGTTTGACTACCTGCATCTGCGCCTTGAAATGTGTGTGTTGAGTGTGCGGTGGGCGCGCAGGTGAAGTAGTGGAGTACGCAAACTCCTGGGCTCAACAAAACCTCTGTCCTCTGTACTCAGGTGATAAGGCAACTGTGATAATGCCGACAGCTACTGGAGAGTCTGTTGTGCCCAGCGGACTGTTAGCTCTTTGTCTGGACTCTGAGTTTGTGTGTGTGTGAATGAAAGAGAGAGAAAAGAGAGACAAGGTGAATGGAGAAAGGAGAGAGAGCGACAGAGAGAGAGAGAGGGTTTGGCGAGTCCCGACTCACGGGCCGGCACATGGCATGTCTAGTGTTTTTGTCTGTGTTTTGTTTGTGTCTGAGGGCTCTGTGCCTCTCCCAGGCAGGCAGGGGTGCTGCTGAAACAGGATCACTCATGCGGCACAGGGGGAGAGCGAGGGAGATGAGGAGAAGCGCCAGCGACCGAGGGAGAACCACAGGGAGAAGCTCGACTGCGGCAAACCCTGCACTTTTTCCCATCTCATTTACATAATCTCCTCTCTCCCCTTGCCCATCCTCTCTCTCTCTCCATTTCACCAGCTATCTCAACAACGCTAGTCAGGCAAATCGTCCAATCATTCAGTGTATGTTTTCACACAAATGCAGAGATTGAAATCATGTATAAACCTCATTTTCTGATCCAAAAGAAAATCACCAAATGCTGCCATCACGCACGCCAAAGATACCGCTTTCCTCAACGTCATAACACAGCGCTTTAAGCGGTATTGTTGTGACAGGGTTGTTGGTTGACAAAGATGGAGTGAGTGAGTAAAAAGAGAGAAAGGACCCACATGCCTGAAGTTGAGGCATAGCAACAAATGACACAACACAACCTCAGCATGACACCAGTGGCACAGCGCTGTGCAAAGAGAGAGGTCACTTTAAAAGAAGGTAGCGGGGGAACAGAAACACTGTGAAAGGAAAAGTTGCTTCCAGCTGACTGAAGTAACTGACAGAGGTTCTTGTTCCTCATATCTGGTAGAGAGATGATATGTAGGCAATGGCAAAGCTCCTACTTATCAGATGAACTTCCTACAGTATGTGCGTAAAGTAATAAATCCTGGGCTTTTGTGTGAGTACACTGACTCATGTGGAGCCACTTGCCTCTGAGTCATTGTCATTCCCTCCAAAAGATGTTTTTGTTTTGAAGCTTTTGCTCACAGACAATTGACTCTGCAGCACAAAGTCTCTGAGTCACACTCACACACATGCTGACAGGCAAAACACTGATTGGACATTCCCACACACACAAAAAGAAACACTGTAAAGCCAAGAATTGGATTTATAAATCAACTATATGATATTTAGATAACTGCTTTCATATGAAGATGCAATAAACACTCAAATCAAAATAAAAAAGTATAAAACTAGTCTCTAGTTTGGTGTGTTCAGTGCCTCAGTTAACAGTTGTATTTACTCACAGTTGCCAAACTGTCTTGGTGAGCCATGTCCTCCCTCTTCCTACTCTGTTACGTCCATTAGACTCTCATTCACTTTCACTTTGAAGAAAACCCACAAACGTCCTCCCACTAAACTGACCCCAGCACACCTGTCGCCATCCTGTGCGCGCACACACACACACACACACAAACACACCTGTCACTGGAGTTACGATCACCATACTGAGACACACCATCCTGAAACAGCACTGTTTGGAGAAATGAATCTTTGTGAATGTGTATGGGTGGACACCAATGTGTGTTTGAGAATCCATTTCGCATTAATAATAATAATAATAATAATAATACAATTTACAATAGCTTTTATGTCAGGCTATTTGCTAATATGTTATATTAGAAAGGCTTTCACAAAAGATATTCTATGAATCTCCTTCATCAGTGCATACTAAGTTTTATAATAACCTAGAGGTATTATACTCTATATATTAGGGGTGTAGGAAAATATCGAAAATATCGAGTGTCGTGATATTTTGTTTTGTGATACTGTATCGATTCTCAAAAACACTGTATTGATTCTTAATCAATAGTTTACATGCCAAGATTAAATCAGTCAATACTTTATTCATTTGCAAAGAGATGCACCATCTCAGTGTATGAGCCCTCTTTAAGTCGTGTTGTGATGTTGGATGTTACAGGGACTGTGATAAATGCAAATTGGATTAAAAAATATTTTTTTTACTCAGATTTTATGCATATGGTTGTGTGTTTTTTATACTATGAAAGTTTTCCTAAAATTAAATTTATGTCTCATGATATGTATTGTATTGCCAGATTCTTGCCAATATACAGCCCTACTATAGGAAAAAAGAAATTGAAATTATCAAAGGAAGACCTGCCCATTTTATCCTTTTACACAGGTGTATACTGCCCACACAGCAACTTTACACTACACAATGTAGTGGCGTGCAGATTGTTTGCAGACTCTGCCATGGTGACACAAGAAAAATCCTTTCATCAAAGTAGGAGCAAATACAGCTGATGCACAGACACAGACAAAACTAACACAATATCCGTGGTCCCACAGCAAATGGTTGCATGGTAAAACCATGGTGACCCCGACTGAGGCCCCTCTGCTGGATTCCCACCACCCCCCCCAGACTCAGTTCACTGCCCCGAGAAACCAGAAAGGAGTTTACAGAGACTCCCACTAGAATCCTCTAGAAACACTCGAGCTAGATTTGACTCGCCTGGTGGTCACTCCTGCATGTTTCTGTGTGTATCTGCTTACGTCAAGAAGTGAGTGTGTGGTGTGGGGAGATAAGGATGCAGGGGAACCACACCCACCCACTAACTCAGACAGAAATAGGTACAGTGACCGTGCATATGATATACCAGAGGAAACACATACAAGGAGCAGCCTATAACTGTTCTGTGGTAATTTCTCTGATGGACAATTTAGGTGAATGTGCCCCTCTCTGACAGAGAAAAGAAAAGCTTCAAGGCTCTGGGCATGGAGCACATTAATCACACTGTTTAGAGCAAAAGAAACAGACAATAACCTGCTCAGCAGCTCCACAGTTAACATTAGCAGTATCAACACACTGTCGTGCAACGTGCGTGCAACTGTCCTCGGGCTAAGACGGTGGCAAGGCTCCTCATAATGAAGCTCAAAATTACCAAGTCAAATGACTCCCCTATCTCATCACAGAAAATTCTCTGCCCTGAACTCCCCTCTCCCCGTCTTTATCTCAGCTTTTCCTTCCCGTTGCCTTCCTTCCCTTCTCCATCCCTTCGCTTCTTACGTTTCTCTCTCTCTCCCTCTCTCTCTCTCTCTCTCTCTCTCTCCCCCTCCTCGCTTGCCTCCTCTGCCGGTGCTGCAGCAGACTGAATGACATCACCCCCTCGCTGGTGGACTGCAGTGTTTGAATACTCAACGTATACGTGTGTGTGCCTGTATGTACTGTATGCACGAGGTCTGAGATCAACACAAAGATCCTCTGCAACAGATCTGATGAAGCATCATTTTCACAAGAGATCAATTGTGTGTTTGTGACGATTCTGAATCAGATTGAATGTGTGTATAAGACAATGTGAGGGTCGAATACGAGAGTAAAAAGACTCTGATGGTCTTAAAATTGTGTTTGTGATCTGATAGTAAAGATCAGGATGCTGTTATGTGTCCACAGTGGGCTTGAAAATGGCTGTTATAACTTCGGGATGCTATCTCTCCATCTGAAGTAAATCGTTGTGTTAACTGGTCCCTGTCTTCTTATCTCTTTACAGAGGCTGCTTGCACACTGTTGCAGGATTACTTACAGATACTGTGAAGCTGGATTGGAGTCACAGTAACCCGAGCAACAGAGAATTAATTTAACTGTTTCTATCATTATGTTGTTATGATTTTAGCAAAGAAAAGTAATGCACTGTAATTTTTATACATCCCACGAAATCAATTAGTATGTAATCCACTTTTGCCAAGGAGACCGTTTGAAAACAGAAGTCAACGTTGATTTATTTGTCACGTAACTTCTGTACTTGAGTACCATTTCCACAGTTATTTTAACCCAAACCATGATCTTTTCCTAAACCTAGTTAAGCAACCGGTGCGTCACACAGGAAAAATAAGGAATAACCTTTCGTAAGATATCATACGAACTGTTGCATGAGGATACGTTGTTACGGTAACTGCAAAAGCAATGACCCACCATTCCTAGATCAATGTTGTTGCTTTACATAATGTCTGGACATATTTTATTATAACTATTATTTTCTTATGGCTCAAGCAGAAATTGGCCGATCAGGGGTTCCAAACCTTTTTTTTTTTTTTTTTTTAACTTGTGACCCTTAAAATGAAGCCATATCTACTTACACTTTGACCAATGAAACATTTTTTCCATCTCAAATTGTTTCATTTGAGGATTTTAGAGGTGTGCAAATGTCAAGCTTCCCCAAAAAAGAGAAAACTTGTGAAATAAGCAGAATTTTGCGTAAAAGAAATTTATATAGTTTTCCTGTCTAATCCCTTTAGTAATCGTCTGACCGATCAGTATGTCCTGTCCTTCCTAACAGTCTAGACAGGTTATTCTACATCTGAACAGTTCTCATTGCCACAGAAGAGAGAGCCAAGACCGTTTTGTTAATGCAATCCAGAGAAGAACCCTGGAGCTCTTCCACTGAATGTCAAAGGGAGAATCTCTCTGCCAAAGATCCAGGGTGATCTCTCTCTGATATGGCACTATTATCTGCTCAAGACAATCTCAGCATTTCTATTAAAATTTACATAAAATTCACAATACACCGACACAGTCCACCCCCCTCTCTCTCGCTCTCACACACACCGACGACATGAATTTGCAGACACAGCACCAGGTGCAAATCATAAATATTTCAAGTGCCACCACAGCTATTTGTACAGCCAGCAGAAAGGTGAAAATAAGGTGCCTACGTATGTTCAGCATGTCACAAATCCTGCGTCACTTGCAATAATTTCCTGACCTTTAAATAACAAACACCAGATTCTGGATAGCGTCTGCTATTTTTTTCCTACTGCTAAACTCAATATCTCCATGTATTTACAGTAACAGTGTGATTGGACGGTTTCTATACATTTTATGGGAACATTGAACAGCGGATATGGAAATTACTGCAGAGTGCTTAAACAGCCATTTCATCCCCCTTTTTCTGCTGACTTGCATTTGTTGTAGAAATTGATTTTTTTCCCTCTATATCCATTTTTTTCTCTCGGGCCTCCATCTCTCAGGCTGCTTGAAGAGGTTGAGTTTCCGGCTACTGACATGTAGTAAGTGTAGAGTCAGTCAAACTGAGACCTGTGGGACCGCTCAGCTACGTACGGACACATTTACAGGAAGCAAGCGAGCGGGGCGCTGGGACGAAGCTGTTAAATTCCCCCACTCAACACTGTCTGTCTGTCCGTATGTAAATCTGTCTGTCTGCTTCTACTCCCCTGTATGTGGCGAAGCGTCGTGTCCCATTTTTACTATTTACTTTCTCACACTCCCAGCCTCCCCCTCTCTGCGTCCCACTGTTTGTCCCTGCCGTACTCATTGATTGTCTCTTTATATCTGGCCCTGCTGCAGCCTCTGCGCCTGTAGATGAGATTGTCATGGTTAGTGTGATCTTTTGTCGGGGTGACAAAGAGGGTGAAAGCCATAGGGAGGAGATAGGGTGTGGAACCTATGGGGGATAGGATCAAGATATGGTAAACATCCTGCACAGGAATTATACAAAATATAACTGTCGGCAGGGACATAAATAAAATATAATATGTCCAGATATTGGACTGATCTGAAATCTATACACTTAGAAGTCTAACACTGTAAAAGCAAACATTAAAACTTCTCTCTCATCTTATCTGCAGTGTAAAGTGGATGATGCTTCAGCTCTGCACCTGCTAAAACAGCAACAGAAAACCCAGCGAATGCTCAGAGGTGTTAGTTTGTGGTGAAAGTAACTGCATTTATGCAAGTACTGCACTTAGGTAAAAGTTTGAAGTACTTGTACTTTGCTTGAGTGTTTCTTTACACTTCTACTCCACTTCCTTTTACAGTGAAATATTGTACTTTTTACTCCACTACATTTATTTAACAGCTATAGAGACTAAGCAAGACCTTACCAACAAAACATGTGATCAGGTTATAAAATATGTTTTGTTATAAATTAGAGTATCCAACAGTATATAAAAGTAGTAAATAATAGCTCCATGTTGACCAGCTGCAACATTAAAATGCTGCTTACATGTTAAAGCATGAGTAATGCTAATCCAATTATAACAGATAAGATAGATAATAACTTTATTGAACTTGAGGGAAAATTCAAGTTTCCAGCATCTCAGTTCCATAGCGCAAAAACATGTTAGTAAAAAGGCACAAGTAAGTAATACAAAGTATAAAAAAATATACCAGATATAAAAATACCAGGAGATGAAAAGAAATAATACTATACTAATATACTGTATATATAGGCCTACAGTATGTAAACCCATGAAATGGGTCATTCTGCATGATGAGTACTGTTACTTTTGATACTTAAGTATATTTCTGTGCTTTTACAGACAATTTTGAATGTATTTTGCAGCACTTGTAACAGTGTTTTTACACTGCGGTACTGCTACTTTTACTAAAGTAAAGGATGCAACTACTTCGTCCACTACTGCTCACTGTTATTATCAGTTACACAAGGGTTGCTTGGCTGTTGAAGTTGATCAGTAGCCACTTTTTCCAAGTATGTTTACTTGCAAATGTCTGTTATCATTGTGAGGAACTATATGATGAAATACTGCAAAGAGTGAAACAACAACTACTGACAGCATTGTAAAAATGACTGCAGTTCAAAAACATATAAAGTATAAACACAATAAGCACATTTCTACAAGTTGCATCACCTCCTCTTCTATTTCCATACCAGGTAATCTGTAGTTTACACAGAATTAGCACTCGCTGTGGGGCCCTGTGTTGCCATTACCTCAGTAGATTAAACAGTCTATAGTCTTCACTGAAAGAATCTCGTTAATTGACCCACTAATCAGTTTACTGACCTCTAGTTTACTTACCACAGCTAATCCTGGTTGACATCATACAATCTGAACATCAAACAGAGGATCAAATGAGGTCAAAAACAAGATCAAGGCGGAAAAACAGAATACGATACACACCCACACACGTACGCACTTACGCTAATCTTGGATGCACATACATCACAACCCTCACAGAAACTCCCAGGCGATCAAGTTCCCTCCCATGTTGCTGATGAGTTTGATCAGGACAGGTTGCGTTTGGGGCAGTAAGCAACGACTTGCTATGTGTTTTAACGCTCCATCACTTCTTTAGAGCTTCGGTTAAAACAAGTTTCACAAGTGACAGATCATTTTCTTATTAAGCAGGACCAATGTTTACATCTCCATGACCTGCATCTCACTTTCCTTGGTCATTACTAAAGAAGAAGAGGGCATATTCAGGACTGGAAACAAGAGCAAGCTTTGAAAAGTCTCCAAAACAACTTCATGTGGACGGACGGAGAGAACAAGAACGGTACTTAGCAAACAGAGAACAAACACAGAGAGAGGCATGTGCTGAATAAATAAATAAAAAAAAGAGCTTGAACAAAATGGACAAAGAGTAAATACCGATACATGAATATTCATGTGTCAGAGACAAAGTAAATAATGAAAGAAATGGATTTTAAAACTGGGAACAAAGCCAGTGAGGAACGTAATGGCCCATCACAGTCTGATGTGAAGGGATAGAGACAGGGAGCAATGGCAGGTGCATTACATCTGAGAAAATGCAAGCGAAGATTTTACAACAGGCAAAAACATTGCAGGAAAAAGACAGCGATAAAATAAGAGCGGTAGAGAAGCGTACAGGTAAGAAGAGATAATGTGAAGGGACAGAGAAAGTGACAGGAACAGAGATGAAGTTAGAAGAGGAGACGGAGAGCAGCAGAGATGGTGGTACTCACTCCAAAAGTGACGGTCTTGACTGGCATGCCTGTTGGCCCTCCACTCTCTTTCTCTTACGTTTTCGGTTTCTCTCAAACACACAGCTGTCTTTTCTGTTGCCCCCTGCGAGTGCTGCGATACAGGGCACGCAGACCCCTCGTCCAACGTAAACACCAACACACACACGCCCAGACACACACACTTGAGTAAGCATGGTGGGTGGAGAGACTGGGCAGGGTGGGGGTTGAGGGGACGGGGGGCCCAGGGGTTTATCTCTGGAGGAATGCTGCCTGTATCTAAAGACACACATTTCACACACAGACAAAAACAAATGAGTGCCTTGCACTCTCACCGTGGCTTTCCTGACTACATCCTGGCTACTTTTTGGCTACTTTTTCCCCCATTTCACTAACTTTTCTCTCTTGCTTTTTGCCTCAAACTCTTTCGTCTCCATCCTTCTTCTATCCTCCATCACACTCTATGTTCTGCTCTCCACCTCATCTATCCTCTCCACCTTTCAGGTTTTGTTGCACCCCAAACACTCTGCGTCACCCCAACTTTATCCCTCCTTTCTCCTGTCCCTTCTTCCCTCACACGTCACGCCCATCTCTGTGTCTCCTGTATGTTTTGTGACAGCCAGACAATCCTTTTTTTTTTTTTCACGGACCAGGCGATACCAGAATAGCGTAGAGTTACTGTGGAGAATGGGTGTGTTTTTTTCAGAGCGGGTCTGTTTCAGTCTGTGAGGTGACTTACAGTGACAAAGCGCCTGGCGGGGGGGTTGCTGCCACCGCCCCGTGACAATGGGCCAGACACATGGGGTGGGGGGAGCACGGAGGGGCCAGCCTCTCAAAAGGCCCTGCCTCTTTTAATAAAGCGTCCGTCATTCCCTGCTTGAAAAGGCCTCCTTTTCTCTGCCTCTCCCCTCCTCTCTCCCTCTCCTGGCTAAATGCTGGGAAAAGCACATCGCTGCCAAAACCATGCAGAGAGATAAATGCTTGTAGGAGAGGGGAAGGAGGGGGCGATGTGGAAAGAAGGCTACGCACTTCTCAGTGCCACTGGACCGTGACCTGGGCAAAAACATCACGTGGGATGTCTCTCCTGTCCACAGTAGAGTTTGGACAGTGATGAGAGCTCCACTGCCAAAGAATGTGGTGCAGGGGACTACAGACACTAATGTCCATGAAGACATGACAAATTATCCTGTGGTCTTCCACCAAGAGGGGACTGCAACTCTTCCCCACTGACATAAACCTCCTTTGGCTCAGCTTGCAGAGTGTAACTCAACTCATCTGAGGAGGAGAAAGATAACTTATCACGTCCTTATTGATAAGACCTCCTTAAGGTGTGGCAGAATGAAGTGAGTGATGACGGAGGTTTTCTCCGCAGGTGTCAAAAGTTAAAGTCCCCCTCCACTAAAAAAATGTGTTTTGCTTATTGTTACTTGTAGGGCTTCAATTAACAATTCTTTTCATTGTTGATTAATCTGTTGATTATGTTCTCGATTAACAGATTATTTGTTTGGTCTATAAAATGTCTGAAAATGGTGAAAAATGTTGATCAGTGTTTCCCAAAGCTCAAGATGATGTCCTCAAATGTCTTGTTTTGTCCACAACTCAAAGATATTTAGTTTACTCTCATAGAGGAGTAAATAAACCAGAAAATATTCACATTTAAGAAGCTGGAATCAGAGAATTTAGACTTTTTTTTACCTTAAAAAATGTATTTTACCAATAAATCGGTAATCAAAATAGTTGACAATTAATTTAATAGTTGACAACCAATCCATTAATCGTTGCAGCTCTAGTTACTTTAATTGGATCACCTTAAATCTGAGTTTAACACATGTATATATAATTGTGTGGCTTGGCAACTAGTTGGGCAGCCAATCATGATCCAATATACAAGTTACAGAAGTGTGAAATTTGAAGCCTCCAATGCACTGAATGAACTTTCAGTGAAGTAGGAGACATCTTGTGTCAAGTAGTTCAACTTTTTAATTAAAAAAATATTTGCATATTCATAGATCTTCAATGAGGTAGAAGGAACATTTTTAACAATGTAATTTGACCTTGAAAAATCAGACAAATTATTATTCAAAGCAGAATACTTTTTAATATCTGGAGGGGATCTTTAAGTTGTGAAACCTAAAAAATTAAATTGGCATCTGATGCAAAACTCAAATGATATTTTTTTGCTTTACCGAAGAAATATTTGGGTGGGACAAATAACATGGCACAAAGACAGTCATTGGGGCAGTGTGCAAAGATGCATTGTGGTATACTAGCAGGAGTCTCACTGACTGACTGACTGAGAGAGTTTGCAGCTCAGGGAGGATGCAGGTCATTATAAAGCATAGGCCACACTCCGGTTTTGTAAAAGGGCTGATTTAGGTTTGGGACAGACGTGCCCTCTGCACCCTGTGTCCCTCTTGTTGGCAGGATAAAGGGCTACAGCCATCCACGTGTGCTGCTTGTGGTGGTTTATTGCCTGTGTCCTGATGTCTCAGAGAACAGAAACTAGAGTTGAAGAGGTGGGGGAGGAATCAACATAAACACTGATAGTGTGTCAGCTGTCTTTCTTCAGCCTGCCACACTCTTTGCAGTTGTCACACACATACATATTGTCTAACATCACAGATTAAACTGGTATAAATTCATGGTTTAAGGATTAAAAATAACTCATCTAATACCTCCATCTCAGAGTTCCCTGCAGGTCTGATCACAAGCTGCAATGAATCAAGTTCTGGTATGGGAAGCCAGCTAGGGATCTTGTCCATGTTGCTGCAATATTAACGCAGGTTGGTCGCTGCACCTAATTTGACTGTTATCAGGCCATTAAATAAGCGTCACCTGTCACTATAAGCACCATAGATGTGGGTCATTAGGGGCCTACTACGCCTACTACGTTGCAAAAGTGAAAGCGAAACTTAAAAGCAACACGTTCTAACATGTTGTAAAACTGAACGAAACATTACATTTTGAACACAAACAAAAAGGCTTCTTCATGTTTAGGCATCAAAACTACAACTTCTTTAGGTTTAGGCAGCAAATCCACTTGGTGAAGTTTAGGGAAATCATCGTGTTTTGGCTCTCTTATACTACAATGCCTGACTTCCGCTTCTGCTCCTGTCATAATTACTATGATTGCTAGTGGTTGCTGTCGTCTTCTTTTATACCTTCTTTTGGTGATCTACAATCTGAATAGATGATAAAACCTACTATTGGGTGTAGTAGGCCCCTATTGACCCACATCTACGGTGCTTATAGTGACTGCTTACGCCTATGTGACTGTTCAGTGGAGGTAAAGATAAGGGGGAGGGGACATGAAACTTGTTGTGCATTTCACCCTGTTGGACAAGGTCCTCCAAAAGAAGTGAAAAGACACAAAAGAGTATGTATTCATATTTACAGCTATTCTGGTTTCCATAGAAAACCATGGTAAAAATAAAATATACTGTATACTTCAATAAGAGATTGTACTCTTTCAATTTGGCATAATGGCCATCTAGTGGCAGTGTGATGCTCTGCAGTGTTGGCCTGCAGCAGCCTCATAGAGGGTATGGGCTGGGTCCTGCTGATTACTGCAGCCCTGGCACAAAACTCACACATTCATAAGTACACACACACACACACAACACTCACTTTCAACTCCTTATCCTGTGCTTCAGCTCCTCCTCACAAGCTACATTAAGCTGGCCTGGCCTCTGAACTGACACAGGAGCGGTTTAACTCAGCATTAACAGCCGCGGGTGTTAAAACTGCCTTCCCTCTGCAGACAGATTAGATATCACATGTCAGAGCACACGTAGCGGCTCGCTCCCTTATATACATATTATCATACATACATAAAGACGCCTCAACACATGCACCTCAACGTGACAAAGCCAGACTGACCTGTGGAAGACAAAAACAGGGAGTTAGAAATACTGGGATGAGGGAGGAGCACAGAGAAGATGAAGGCAATAGAGGAGAATGACAGCAGCAGTATGTCAGCACAGGGCCAGGCTGCCATTAATCCTCATAAGTGCAGGGGTGCAGTGGAGAAGAGGAAATACAGAGTGAAGATGTGCAGGAGGAGAGAGAAAGAGCATCACTGTGGACAGAATCTGTCCTCACAACCCTCCGTCTCTTGTGTGTGTTTGCAGTATCTGAGCACTCGCAGAGAACACAGACTCCATAATTTAGAAACAAAAGGCTCAAACCATCCGTCACAACCGGGCTTGAGTCAGCATCCGACAGGATCCGAGCAGCCAGACCATAATTCAATCAGTCTGGTTAATAGACGCAGAGCTGAAGCCGCCCCAAGTTTTCAGACTCTATTCAGACCTAATGTACTGTCCTAAAACTACGAGACACAAGCTCCACGAGGACTTCACCTGCCTCTGTCCACATGACTCTGTTAAAGTGGGACATACTGCAATTCTATTAAAGGTCCCACAAGAATATATACGTGTCCTCTGAGGGAGAAGTGAAGTAAAAAGACAAATGTCACCCTGTTTTACAAATCATGTCTGTGATGTCTAATGCTGCAAGGTTACGTTTTGTTTTATCCTCAACCAGCTTCGTCTACTTTTTATTTCCATTTTCCAAGGTCTAACATCTTTATGCAGACGAATAATTAAAAAAATCTAATCATCCACAGAGCTTTTAGAAAATGTCTTTTCCTGAAAAAAATATGATTGTGAATTTATCATTTAAAAGATTTTGACGGGTACAAAATGAATATCTTGTTTATCTCTGTGGAAGATATCTGATGTTTGATTCTCACTTCTAACAAGGCTTGTGAGCCAGTAGTGTAACACCGTTGGTATCACGTGGTGTCTCTGGGTCATCAGTTAGTGTGGAAAAAAATGGATAAATGGCTGAGATTGACGGTAAGTGCCTGGCAACGACTTGTTGTGAAGTGAATGCAGTGGAACGGGGGAGGGAGGATGCAACATCTAGTGGCTGAATGTTATCATTAATGTTTTCAATAGCACCTTTAATTTACACTATTTCTTCCATTTCATAGATTCACTGACAATCCTCAGACGACCTGCTGATAAATTCAATATGTAATATTGGAAACATTTTCCATTACAGAAACCATAAAGGTATCACTCCTTACTCAAATTGAACATTTACTTTGAGCTACTGAGCAAATCCCATGTCAGTGGAGAAATAAGAGGAACTAGCGTTAGTGGCTTGTTTACACTGGAATTCTTGAATAGATCGTAACATCTGTGCCAAATGGGGAGACGAGAAACAAACCCCTTCCCTTTGAATCTACGGGACGAACAAAAAAAGCATCTTAGTGGTTGGTTTTAAAAAGGTGAAAAATATTGTGCTGTTAAACTCGATGAGCTAGGGCTGTCCTCGACCAAAGAAACTCTTAGTCGACTAACGCTGATCGATTTGTTGATTTAATCAACAGATCTATAGAACTGAGTTTCTCACACAAAACCACCACTTCACATCTTGTGTTTACCACAGATGTGCTCATAAGTTTATTGTAAATACAGTAAGTCATTTAGCATGAAAAAGCATAAAAAACGACTAATCAACTAAATAAATCTTAGTCGACTAAGACCCAAACGACCGATTAGTCGACTAATCGACTAAGAGGGGGCAGCGCTAATTACAGCTACAGATTAGAGCCAAACTGATACTGGATTTTTGAGGCCGATATTTAAATATGAAAGTTCAAAAATCGGAATGATTAATCAATCAACGTCATTTTGAATGTATTTTTTATTTTTTTTTAAATAAAGATCCATTAAATTAGGGTATTGAAAAGCTTTGACCGCGATATTGAGTGGGACATTTTACAGTTGAAAAATAAACTTGTCAAACATAATAATACTATATAATACTACCAGCAAATGTAAGTTTTAAACAGTAAACCTCTCTGAATTTTCTTTTAATTTTTTTATTAGTATCAATATTAACTTAACTAGAATTCCAGACTATAAAACTTTATTTAAAAAATGGGAATCTACTGTACAAACTATATTAAACTTTAATAATAAACATTAAAGTATTTTGTTATGTGGGCAAGCCTGTATTTTGACCATTACATGAACAAAATCAACAATTTATTCTTCATTTACCAGTACTTGTTTCAGTATATATATGACAAGCTAAGAGAAAACTTTTTATTAACCGACTGACCTTCAACCAAAGGCATTTCTTTACTGCGCTTATTGTTACTTATCAGCCCAAATATATGCCAATAGAGATAAATCAGTGATAAGCTAAAATAATCAAATAATATTGGCCTGGCTGTGGGAATCCCTATGTGGCACTCGTACCACCAGTCCTTTGCCTTTCTGCATTATAATGTGCACTAGATTTTAAATCTGTCTATGTGTCAGCTGACAGTATGGCATTACCATTTAAATGGGGACAGTGGCAAACATTTGTTTGGGCTCGACTCAGAGCAGCATCAACCTCGTTTCTCACCATAAATAGCGGAAGCGGTGAGGAAACAGGCCGGGAATGAAAAGATGAAAGAAGAGATTGATGGAAAGAGCGAGACGTCTCGGGCACAGTGATAAATAAATGTGCCCGGGGTGCTTCACTGAGCGTGTGCCTCAGTGGATGCTTGTACAGTATCTTCTTCCACAGTCTTGTTGACAGTATGATGGCATCTTCATCTGCACAGCTTTGCTGAGTCAGACCCAATTTCTCTACCCCCCCTCTCTTACACACACCTTCCATCATCAAGTAATCTACAGAGTGACTGCCTGCAGCAGAGAGGGACCCATTCAGACTTCAACGTATGGTCAGCTCTTAATTTACAAATAAATACATATTTGATGCCGCTTTCAACTTGAAGAGTTCATTTCTGCTGCCTCAGGGACCAGAAGCTGAGCTGCCATGTGCATCTGAGATTGACGTGTTAATAAATATTAAATATGAGCAATTAAGGGAGATGCTCTCGGCAGTCACATTATAAAACGGACGTCAATTACTCCACTGCTTCCGTCTGCCTACTTTAATGCTGCCTTACACACACACACACAGATTCAAACACACACTCACAAATACACAAACGTACTCATCATACACACTCATGTAGGCGTCAACACACGCATTCACCTACAGTGCAGTACATGCAGGTGCATAACACACACACGCTCGCTCACATATGCAGCTTATAGCAACCTTTTATGTGCAGGCCGGCGTACAGTTCAAGCAGCGGTATACTCAAACTGAACAAGGTCGCGCAGTTCGTCGTCCGTCGTAAAAGTTGTGTGAGAAGTTGGTCGTCATAGCGAGGTGATTAGAATATGAGTCAGAGGTTGAAAGAAGAGATGGTCTGCAACTCAGTCTGACCTGACAAGGCCTGAGGTGAAGTGATTTACAGTATTTGGGCTGGTCCTATTCCGCATGCCTAATAAGGGCTTTGGTGGAGGTGGGCATAAAACATATCACTATAAATCATAAAATAACAATAACACATTGTTTACAATGCATATTGATCATTTTGCCCATCAAGTTTTACTTCGTCTCATCTCTTAACTCCTGGTTGTGGCGGGTTGCCCTCTAATACAGTGTGGGATTTCCAGTTACTCCACATAATAATTACATAATAATAATAATAGCTCCATCATAGACCGCTGGTATTAACAAACACCTTTTGTTTGAGGTTTAATGGAGGTGGGCTGCATGAACATTAAATACTATTATGCCACATTAAAAGGTGCTTACATGCTCTGGGGGAAACCTGGATAAGACCTTTGAAATTACAAAGTAAAAGCTCAGCTTAATTGCCAAAGTAAATCTGTAGCCTCCTTTAAGTGCTGCCTGTAATCTAATAAAAACAATAAAAATTACATAATATTACAGCTACAGGAAGCATCAATATTTGCTTTTCCTGTTCTAGTCTGTGTGGAAAACCAGCTCGGTAATGTCGAACAGATAGAGAGTCTGTCTGTGAAACACTGAGCAGATCTGTCCTAGCTATCGTTTAGATTTGTTTTCTTGATTTTGGTTTTACTCTCCATCTCCATCTCTCTCAGACAGCCGATCAGGTCTTCATCACTGCTAAGGCCGATCGGGTGTAAATTTGTGGAGGAACTGGGCACATTTTTACGCGGACTGTATACACACTTGACACTTGGCATGAAAGATTGTCCATCGCAAAGGAGTTTACTACGGCTTTCAGACCAGCACTTCTTTTGGAGTATACTTCAACCTTTACCATGCGCATTCACCTAAAACACATGCACATGCTCGCATGCATGCACATTGATTGTCGCTCAGTTTCTCTCTCTCTTTTTGTCACACAAAAACTCAAACTGATGATAACGAAGGTGCCTACATTTTCAATAGAAAAAGAAAACAAATGGTGCTGTTTAAAAGGTCAACCAAAGTAAAAACTGTTTGAAAAGGTGGGAAAAGTCGCAAAAAGACATGAATTGAAGTAAAATAAATTGACTTAGTATAAATAGATTAGAAGTGTAAAAGTTTAGGAGGCGTCACAGGTGAAAAAAGTAAAAAGGTTTAATCAGATTTTGAAGAGAGGGCAGTGTAGACAAGGGTTCCTTGAATCCTTGTGCGCAACCAGCTAAACATTGAGGGGAAAGTTCAATGTGTCTTCACATTGCTTTCAGACAAAATGATACAAATTAAGTACATTTCTGTTCAGTTTGAACTGGTTATATCCATATTGCATGATACAGTGACCTGCGTATGGCAAAAGCATCACATCTTTCATGTGCATCCTGTTATGGGCCCCATTTATACTTATGTACTTATACTTTTCCTGTATTGTGTTGTTAATTGTACTACTCTACGAGCATCTACAATTGCCCCTTGGGGACAAATAAAGTGATTTGAATTGAATTGAATTGATTTTAACTGAATTATACTAGTGTAAAACATCTTGTACGCATTTGTGAAATGTGCTGGATCGAAGCACTTTAATTATCATAACTGTGTTCAGTTACTGTTTGTAAAGAAAATGCTGCCGCCTGCAATGCTACTTGAATTCTTACTCAGAGTTTGACATTTCCACTTTTAAAGAGGAACCTTTCAACCCAGTATAGTGAACCTGTTCTGTAGGTGTGGTCTGCATTTATAAAGCCATTTAGGTTTTAGTTACTTTGGATGGCTCCATTGAAAGTACTCTTTGTAGGCCAGATTGTTCCCATGAGGCGTCTCACTGTTGCAAAAAGCCAGAAAAGATCAGTTCTTAATGGGTCAGCAAGACGAGGAGAATCCTGCTCTCCTGTCTTCCTCCTGGAGTTGGTATCTGGCCAACTGAGACATTATTACACGACTTCTGCAGTTTTGCACAATAGCAGTAAAGCCCCCTCCACCTTTAATCTGAATTCTGTGAAGCTGGTATCAATAACCCTGGGACAAAAATGAGAGTTACAATATTTGAATGCGCCATGGCCTTTCACATGTAAATTAAACTCTGCCCCCCTAGCCGAAACAAATTACAGCCAACTGCTGGTGGCTGGACATGAATGGGCTTCCTAATGTAGTCTGCATCTACAGTGGGCTGGGGGAGCAGCTGGAAAAGAGAAACTGAGACGGGGGAGAATTTATGTGACAGTGCAGAGTGTGACAGTTTGCTTTTTTTTCATATCGAGTCTGCCATGAAGCCGCACTGTGACGAATGGGGCTTGGCTCCCTGAGCATCTGTCTCCAAGGACCCACTGAGGGGTAATTAGAGCTGTGGGATGATGAGGGGTATTCTCCAGGCCCACTAACTATTAATGGTGGCAAAGGGGACGGGGCCTTTACACAGACCTCTGACATCTCACAGTTGTGTCTTACAGGAGGGGGGTGGGGCGGGACGGGGCGTTTGATGAAGCGTTAGATTTTGGTGTAAATTAAATCAGCCCTCAGGGAAAGAGTCATGGTTTGGGAGGGCTGCTGGGAGTTGTATATCACCGAGCTGCTGACTGACCAATCTGCAATATTCTAAATGCTTTTTGACTCAGCGGTCTCCGACAGCTGAGAATAATGAAATTTATCTGGAGCGACCTTTAAAAGAAAAACTTATTTTCTTTGTTTCTGCCATCAATCTATCAGTTATCATAAGATTTTTTCACCAAATTCATTGCTGAGATCTCAGAAAGCAGCAACTTTTTGCAGATGTTCTCATTGGTTGCGCTTTGAAAGGTCAGCGGTAACCAAGGTCAAAGTTGAAATAATTTTTAATTTGAGCGCAGAGCTTGGTGGCGATTTTGAGCGGTCTGCCACGCCAAGGGTAGCGCTTCCGTCTAGTCGGGCAGCACTGCTCTCTCCATAGGAAAACAATGGCACAGCCAGCGCAGAGCGATTTTACCGCTGATCATGTGTAGACACCTTAAGCCAAAAAAAGTTCTCTCTTCTTGGACTTTACATCTGGATGCCGTCATGCACATTTAAAAAAAATGCCTTTTGTAAGCTCTGCTAAAGTTTTACAAGTAGTAAGTGACCTTGGTCGCAATTGGTCTGCTCCTGTCAACAATTTTACAGGCGTCTCTTTTATAATGGTGGTCTATGCTAAAAATGCTGACTGGCGTCGTCGTAAGTTGTGCATGCACAGTTTTCCTGGGCAATGAGGTGATTATTAGTGACTTTTCTTTAGATAATCACACTAAAATCTCGGCTTGTTTACATCCTGTATCGTCTGACCGTTTGTGTTTGTTTTGTACCTATTTTGTTTTAGCAATTCTGCTACATTTTCAGATCTCATTAATTTCTTTGGTGTGAACAATGTTCTCTGATAGATTGAACTGATGGCCGGAGCTGCAACAAAACTAAATTTAAGCGTTGTAATAAACTGTAGTTTTCCTTTAAGATGCAGGACAGGGGCAGTAAAAGGAGGAGTTGAGGGCTGCTGGCAGAAAGGGACACTGTATCACTCTCTAGTAGACACTAGTTGAGGAAGAAGACACCCTGTTGCAGGGATTTGGTTTATGCTGCTGCTGTGTTGGCTAAGGGCCAGCGAGGGGCACTGGGCTCTTCAGCTCTATCACTGCGCCACTGTTTCTCTCTGTACTCTGGAACATACCAGGTGTTCATATGTCTCTGCTCCCACCCAGCAATCACCATACTCCCTCTGTATCCACTATTCTATAGTCTGTGTCCTCACTTCTTGTTAGTGGGTCCTACTTGCTTCCCAGGTTGGTATTATTTAGAAACCTGAAGAACATTAGACTGGGTCTACAGTCTTTACTTCTATTATAGTCCTAACTGACAGATAAAGACAAACAAATCTCTTCTTTCACTCATTCACACAAAAGGTAAAAGAAAATTCAAAATAAAAAAGGAAAAGTACAATTGGCCAATGCACGCATTCATGAGCATCACCGAGGGAAAGACAATACTCCATATTGTTGTTTGTTGGGAAAACTGTGTGTTATCTTCATTCTGTGGTAAATGTGTTCACGCAATGTTTTTTTCCTTTTTTGTCTCTACATTTCCAAATTTGATTGAGTTTCATTAAAGGTTAAGCCAGTGATGCTCCGGAGTGTTTGGGAGCAATATGGAGATCGGGAGAGTAGGTTTGGGATTTTGACATGAGAGCAAAGGAGGAGGTAGGATTTGAGGGGAAATCATCATGGGCAAGGGTCGCCTGGAACAAGTTTCCCAGCAGCTTTATTGCACTTAGATGATCTCTCCTCCACAGAGTGGAAATGGACTCAAGATCATCTATTAGATAGGTGCAATAAAACTTTTGGCAAACGTGTCCCTGACTGTTTCAAACAGATAAAACCCGACAAAACACAGGCACAGCACATGACAAACAGGAAATACACAACAGCCACAATACACAAACACAGCACGGACAACATCAAAGGCTCGGGCAAAGACAGGCATCACCGGCCACAACATCTACGTACAGCAGAAACAGCACAATGGAAAACACACCAACACAGACTGAAGCACAGACACAACACAGACGGACATTCAAATCACATCTGATACTAATACACAGTCTGAGGCCATGCACAGACGGAAATAAAGCATGCACACAAACACACTGATAAGAGTCAAGAGGTCGCCCCTCAAAACACACACATATCTCTCACACACTTCCTCTGTTTCCCTCTCACTCTCTCTCTCTCTCTCTCCGACACACACACACGCACACACACACACACACACACTGCATGTGTTTTGCTTTAACCCTAAACACGAACACAGTGGTACAAATGACACAAGCATATTTTATAAATCAGAAGAACCCACAGGAAAAATACTCTGACTGTTGTCTGTTATCACTACTGTGAGCCTGTGTTGTGTGGAGTACTTAGTGTAGAAGCATACGCAGACGTGCTAAAAACTCGATAGGAAATATGTCAAATCGATATTTTGCCCGTGGACTCTTGCCATGTTAATATGCTGCTTGAGAACATTAATTTCAGATAAATCACAGACACCGATATAGATGTGAATATAGATACAGAAACACACTCATGTTTTATATCAATGTGTGAGACTAAAAGGAAAAAGAGAAACGCAAAAGAAAAACAACCAAATGAAAAAATCAAAAATCAGCAAGTTAGTACAATACGTCAAGCAAGGACGGGAACAAAGAAAAAGCTCCAGCCTGATCCCACGACACCTGACTGAGTCAGCTCACAGCACAACAGCAACACTAGAAAGTCAAAGGAACCAGAACTACAATACCATAAGCAACACACAACAAAAAGAGATAAAGATAAAAACAACAACAACAGCAGAGCAACAGTGACACAAACTTTAAGTGACAGATACAAGATGGTCATAAATACATAATATATATATATACATATAGATATATAGAAATAGGAAAAAAGCCAGATATACGTGTTGCAGATATTTACTTCATCATCAAAGTGCCATACTCCTTGGCCATCCGGCATCTCAGAGCTCACACTACTGTCCTGATCGATTAGCCAGCGATGCACGGCGTGGGCCTAAAAGGACATACGACATAAAGACAGAGCCCAGTTAATCGCAACAGGGAGAAGCAGAGGGACGGAGAGACAGAAGAGAAGAGGGAAGGGAGAGGAGGAGAGGACAGAAAACAATGGCAAGGAAATGAGAAAGATTCAAAGAGGAACATTATATTAAGACACAGGTAGAAAACAAGGTGGAGGGAGGGAGGGAGGGAGGGAGGGAGAGGAGGAAGAGAGCAGGAAGAGGAACCAGCCCACCCCATCCCACCCCACCTTGCTGCTCCAAACCCTCCCTCCCCCGAAAAACTCTCCCCGTGGGAAACGGGTCAGGTTAGGATGAGAGGTATGAGTGTGGAAGCACGATATGGCACGACATGAGGAGGATATCACACATACAGTGATGAGCGCCGGGCAACGCCACACTGATGGCGAGATGGGAGGAGGATCTGATGTTGATGGTGTGTTGCTCACAGATGGATCAGCTGCAACCTACACATCGGAGTGAGTCCTTTTCACAATCACGATTGTGCACCTGGACACAAAATGTAGTGTACTTACCCAAAGTTCACATATAGAAATGTGCAACCACATTTGTGCAGTACAAAAGACAACATATGAAATATCTTTAACACAACAACAACAACAACAACAAGAGAGAAAAACATACAGTGAGGCCAAGTCTGGCCTCTGACTGAGATGCATAGAGAAACAGTGTACAAAGAAACTTTCTTCACAATATGCACGCAGACTGTCAGATAGTGTGAAAAGCAGCAAGAATGGTTGAAACAGTAATTCATAAAAGACTTGTCAACAAGCTCCAGACAGTCCCCAGGTAACACTTGATTTTTCCCAGAAAGGCAACAAGACTGTCTGCTCCAATCAGACAGACAATCTCACAAACGTCTTCCTCCAGACAGACAGACAGACAGAGGGGAGGTTGCAGATCAGTCCTGCTCACACTTCCTCTGTTTAGATTCAGATCAAACACACACTGTAGCCGGCTCTAGTCCCGGTCACCCTGAAACACACATACACAATAACACACACACACACAACAAACCCCATCTGTTACTCCTGACTGTTGTCACGTCAGCACCAAAAACAACCGAGCGCAGCTCCTTTTGTGACGCTCGCTGCCCCCTTTGCGGCAGAAATACTTGTCAAGATTTACACCGGGGTGAAATCGCAGAATGCGGGGGGATTAATTACCCTGTCATGGCTGCTACTGTACATTTACTATTTGCTTTACGCCAGCAATTTTGCGGTATTTGTGTTGTGTTTTTAAGATGCAGTGATGTGGGCTGTCATACCATGACATTGCAAAATAACATTTATTTCAGACTGAAGGGCCATTTAGCACACAAACTGTTGACTGGAGGAGAAAACTGTAGATCGGCCTCTTTAACACACAACACAAACAGAGAAAGTGAGGATATTACATATGTACATGTACAGGCACACACACACACACACACACACACACGTTTATGCAATACTTATAAGAACCTACTACATGCCTAACCATTAAGGTTAGTGAGACGTTACAAAAATGGTTGGACATGAGCGCCCCACAATTATGATATGCAATATGGCCTGCTGCAATTTTAAAATTGCATATTTGTTAAAAGTGAAATGTATGTCATTCTACAGACTTAAAGGGGACATATCATGCTCATTTGCAGGTTCATGCTTGTATTTTGGGTTTCTACTAGAACATGTTTACATGCTTTGATGTTCAAAAAACATTTTTATTTTTCCCATACTGTGTCTGAATATACCTGTATTCACCCTCTGTCTGAACCGCTCCGTTTTAGCGCCTGTTTCTTTAAGCCCCCATCCTGAAAAAGCTCAGTCTGCTCTGATGAGAAAAATACATTTCCTATAATATTGCAAATCACATCGCAATATCAGTCAAAATGATCACAATTAGATATATTTTCAAAATCGTTCAGCGTTATCGGACACAGCCCTCCCTAATCGAAAGTCGGAAAGATGTGTGGGGGGGGAGGGGGTTAACAAAGATATTCGACCATTCGATAAGCAGATCTGATGCAGTACACTGGCTCCTATACCCTAACGGAAGCCTAACCTAAACCAAAGTCCTGACCCTAAACTAACATTAATTGCATCATAAACTTATTCTGGATCTAATTTTATCTGTAAACCCCAGTTCCTAACCTGAAAAAATAACAGACAAAATGTCCTCTTCTCTGAGGATTTCCACATCTTTCTACGCTGGTGAGGACATGTGATCCCCATAAGGACAGAGATACACACACACACAAAGAGAGAGCAGGACCTTCTGTGTAACGTGTTGTGTCTGCAAAGACAGAGTCACCTCAAGGGTACAGTGAATCAGAGGGTGACAACAGAGGCCAAAGTCCTCTGTTGGGACACCTGAAAATAGACAAAACAAGCAGATGGGGGGCGACTATACAATGTACAACCAGAAAGCACAGTAGTGCATATGCTACATTTGATCCGTTTTTACTCTCAAAGCATCATCTGTGAGAAATATTCACAGTAACAAATGCTCTGTGCATGTGGAGGGGTGTGTGTGCGTTGCTGTGTGTACGTGCACAGCGGCGTCATCCGCAGAGTTTGTGGTGAGTTACAGAGCGTGTCAGCTTAAAAGAATAATTGGATTAAGTAGCAGACGGCTACTGATGACAGGGAGGGAGGGGTGAAGGGGTGGAGGAGGAGGAAGAGGAGGAGGGGGCCGACGGAGTGATGCGGAGGGGGAGAGAGGTGCTGATAAGAGTAACAGGCCATTTGCTGCTGAGCCTCTGGGAGCCTCAGGGCAGCGAACAGATACACAGAGGGAAATCAAACCGTTACGCTGCAGATTAGAGGGATAAAGGGATAACACTCTGGACAACTAACTAGGAGCCTCTTGGTATTTGGGGTATACTTTACATCAAACTCCAAGACAAGCATACGACAACCAATATGAGTCAGGTAGAAAAGAAAAAGGACACATCCTCATGTTACCTCTCCAGAGTCGCAGCTTATCCTTCACAGTTTCAACCGCAGATGCAGAGCTGAGGATAAACCTGAGGAGTCGGAAGAGTGACGAGTGCAAGTCAGAGGAAGGCTCATATTAAAGACAGAAGAGTTTGTGAGAGAGAGAAGTGGAAGAATGATTAGAAAGTAATCCACTGAGAGAGGGGCACTGATGAAACAGAACATAACATGAGGCTATCCCGGTGTTTTCTTTTGTCACAAGCATCGTCTGTTGTATGTTGACACAGATGACCTCAGGTGGAGCAGAGAAATAGAGATGGAGAAATACTTAGTAGAGTATTGGAACGGAATAAAAATGTGCTTCTACTGGATGAAGATGTAAAGAGGCAAATATGTGAAATTAAAACACACATTTGACATTTTTCCCCAGCTAGGTCACAGTCTTTTCCTTCATCAGACATACATATTTACCAAAGACAACAAATTATTACAAATTATTATAAACAAAGATTTTTTTGACCTCTGTAAATTTGTACCTTTGTAAATTTGTAAATTTAAATTTAAGTTAACTAGCTCTATCTTTTTGCTGATATTACTGTTTTTATCACTGCTTTTATTTATTTGTTTTAATCCTCAACTACAACGAGACAAGCCTGCGACATTTCATTGTACCTGAGTATAATGACAATAAAGATCATTCTGATTCTGACAAAAAGACACCGTTGCTTCCACATGAAGTTGTAGACTACAGCTGCCTGACATGATTTCACATTCACTACACATACTGATATACTGACAGTCAACCGAGCCTGCTGCGGTCAATTTACAACAGGTTCACCCACCAGAGATGATTACAGTCCACTTCAGATCAGCCCATCTGATTTAAATTCACACACGGATAAAACAGTAAAATACAAAAGCAGCCCACAACAATATCACATAAAAACTCATCACGCATGTCCCGATTAATTAGCCTTCCTGCAGTTACCCAGAGACATGTGTAAGGTTACTTCACAATAAGCTAATCTGCTTGTTCTAGTGCCACCATCTGGTAGTTTGAGAGAGGTTTTGAAAACAATACAAAATCGAAATGTTTGCACATCTGATGACTTAAATGATCTATGCGAACCCACATTTTGGGTGCAAGGCTGTAAGACCACAGACTAATAATACAATATGTCACCCTGAGAGGTTTTAAATCGCCACTGGACTACTGTAATGAACTAAAAGTGAAATCTGAGGGAAGAAAAAGACTCTGCATAAGATGAAGCATTGTTGACATTTGGCAATGGATAGCATGAATCCTTCCTGTACTTGCCAGAGGTGAAACAAAAGGTCAGCAAATCCAGAAATCCATGATTTTTGTTTGTTTGTTTTGTTTGTAGCAGTGTGGGAGTTTTGTAACGCTTAAACCTCGGGATCATTTCTAAAGTGATAAAATAACCTGTGAAACATTTGCAGTGTGTGGACACGAGCTAGGAAGGAAATTACAAAGCTAAAAGCCCTGAATTAATACTTAAAAGAGGTTTTTGATTGTATTAATTGTTCATGTCTAAACAAAAAATTGGCCAGTAGGTTGTCCATACTATTGGCATGCTGTTTTTCATATTAAATAAAAGTCATTTCATATTTGAACCTCAATACAAGGCCAGAAATTTAAAAAAAATGCCATTAACAAAATCAGCATAAAGATATTAAAATTTGAGGCAGGGTTGATTATTAATAAACGTGTATGTATATAACTGGTTGAGTTGCCGGGTTTCATAAGAAACTGGCAAGCAGTTTGCACAGAGCTTTCATTAGAATAAACCCTCCACAGCGAGATACAACTCCCTGCTGCTCAATGGACCTGCACCGCCTCAATAACTCACACTGTGAGAACAATAAGGTACAAAGGAGCTGTGATATACAAATGACTGTAGCATTAAGAACCAAGCGCCTTCCTCAAAACAACCTATTCATCAGTCGGGTTTGTTTTAGCCCCGCAGTGCTTCTCTCTTGATCGTCCACCTTTCCGTCCATTACCCTCAAGTGCAGGAGAAACATCAAGTAATCAAAGCTCTAATGCCATGAGTCAAACTAGGCCAATGCTCCTTGTGAAAGGCTGACACAGTATCTAAACTAAATGGACCCCTACTAAATTATTCAACTCCTAAGAAAAAAAGAAAAAAGAAAAGAAAGTCAAGTGGAGTTATAACAAGACGGCAGCATTACTGAGGTGCTGGACAGTAAAGAGCTCTTCTCAGAATCCCATAAGGCAGCTGATTTATCTCGTCTCCAGTTCTTATTTCAACACTACTTAACTGAACACATCACAGAGGATACGGCTCTAATGTGATGAACTACAAGGCTGATTAAAGTAAGAGACGGTACACACAAAGGCTACATGAATGGGGTGTCCATTAGCTAAACAGGAACTTATAAAAGTGGAAACTAGGAGAGATTAAGCAGGTACAGAATATATTGCACTGGGGCTGGTTATTGTTTGACCATTTCCAATACTACTACCGATACCTTACCGACGTTCTGGTACCAAACAGATACTTCTCTTGATACCTTACTTTGAGAAACATAAAACTGGTTTCTACAAAAGGCTTTTCCCAGCTAAACTTCTGAAATATTCAATGTTGTCTTGTGACCAAGTGATGAGTTTTGTATAATTGTTTTTTATATCACAGACACATTTGAGTACTAAACATAATGTATTGAGGTTTGATATCTAGTCCTAATTGGGGCTAAACTGTACCTAACATTGCAGTATACATTAGGGGTGCAAATCACCAGTTTCATCACAATACGATATTGTAATGATTCTTTGGACAATGATACGATATTAGCTGATATCACAAAGTCCCCCACAATATAATTTCAATTTGATTCAACTCAGGGGCCTTCGATCGATATGAGACGATACCATATGATTATTTAACACAATCAGTTACATTTATATCAACTCACAAAAAGCAACTCAGATTTGACAATTTAATTACTGAGCTCTTCCAGACATTAAAATGAAAAACAATCTATTCTTTTTAATAAAAATAATGAATGTAATGTGGGGAATTTCAAAATAAAAGCATATCTTAAAGATGATGATATGTATCGATATTTTCAGTTTGCATCAATGATATTGTATCGTTGATCATTGAACGTATATACTGATCCAGATCGATGTATGGTTAGACCCCTAGTATACAGTAGCACTTTACTGTACTTCACTTACAAATGTGTTAAGTCAATGGGCGATAAGTCAATACCATTTATCAGTGGATTAAACAAAGTGATTATACGATCAAAACTAAAGTCAGTGAAGGATTCAAACTGCAATTCAAAACAAATAAAATAAGTTACTCATGTTTTTGTTTTACTTGAAAAGTTGTGTGTCTGGTGTAATGTGTAACAGTAGGTTAATTAATTGATTTATTTTACTGTTTTATAGTATTTTTGCATACATTTGCCATTTCATGATCATAATATGTTGCATATTCAGTAGGGCTGTCCTCGACCATAGAAATTCTTAGTCGACAAACACTCACACGATTTTGTCAACTAATCGATTAGTTGATTTTATCGACAGATCTGTAAAACTGAGTTTCTCCACAAGGAATCACACAAAAGCACCACTTTAAATCTTGTGTTTACCAGAGATGTGCCCATAAGTTCCTTGGAAATAAATCATTCAGCATGAAAAAAGCATAAAAAATGACTAATCGACTAAAGAAATCTTAGTCGACTAAGACCAAAACGACCAATTAGTCGACTAATCAACTAAGAGAGGGCAGCCCACAACTTAAATTAAGAAAAACACTTTGCTGCATTATAAAAAAGGTATCCTATAATTCCACACACACACACACACAAAAAAGCGAATAAATAAAACATCCCTGCTTGAAACATTTGGGTGAGAGGTTTTACATGTAAGCAGGCGTAAATGAGTGCAGATACAGAAGAGGAGACTTCAATCTCCGACATGAGAGAGAGTTAAGAAACAACCGAATGAGAATGAGCAAGAGAACTCTGCAGATCTGATAAATAATGCATGGCAGAGAGCTGGCAGCAACCAGGCCGAGCTCCATCAGCAGAGGAGAGGTGCTTTCTGGAGGAGCACAGGTGGAAGCCGCCAGGTGGGATGAAAGAGAAAGATGCTGCAGTCACCTCCACCTATCACCTCTAAACTCTCTCTCTCTAACTCTCCATCTGGACTCGCGTTCACTCTCTACCTGTTCAGTGCACGCTTGTGAACGAGCAAAGTCATGCTCTGCATCCTTTACTGTCCACTCTGCCTCCATCTGTGTACAACGGGAGGCCAGTACACTAGCAGTAAGGATGCCTCGGAGACACATACAGAAGGTGAGAGGTGTTGATTCATCTTGATGGACATTTTTGACTGTAGTTTGTAGTGTTGCTAAAGCAGCTATATCAGTACATGTATATCAACAATGGCTAAAATGTGTATTCAAGTGGTCATCATGGTGACAAACCCACAGAGAATCATCACCTGACTCTGCAGCTCATTGTTTTGGTTTTCCAGCACACATCGTATGCTGAAATCACACCAGAGCAGCGGCGAAGCGCGGCCTGCGGAGAGCTGCCATGCAACGTCTATGGAAAACTGTGGCGGCCACTCCTGAGCTCAGCGAGCTGCGGCAGTTTGATTCTGAAGCAAAGTGCGGCCAAACAAAAGTTGGGAAAAGTTTAACTTTTAGCGGCGAAGTGCGGCCAGAGAGGACCCGCAGCCAATCAGTAAACAGATCCTGTGACTTCGCTGCTGCCGGGTGTGCATTCGGCGTTACTTTACTTTTTTGGTTCACTCTCACCGCCTCAGTGTTTTTTTCTACATGTAACAGACAGATGTTTTCAGCAAAAACAAGCATTAAAAACTCACTGTACACTACCTGTTCAGCACCGAACAGCAGACAGACTAAGTTTATGACTACAGTATCTGGTGAACACAGTTCATTTAGCCACATGGATACAAACACGACTCCAAATTAATCCTTATGTTGCTACATATCAGCTGGATGTGTAATCTGGCCTCTTATAACCTACAAACACTTTCAAAAATGTTCCATGTCTGGCTGCTGTCAAAGCTGACACCCATAGCTAGCTCCCTTTTGGAGATTGTTTTGTTATAATTGGGCCCCAATTACAAAGGCAGCTACACAAATTAGTCAAAGTAATGTCTCAAATACAAAAATCATGAAGCCACAATAGTGGGAATAGTAGACCCTCTGCAGCACTGACTGAACAAAAATACAAAAACAGACTTCAAAATAGGTTATGGCAGAACTACTGCATTGGATATCATTATGCAGTATAATAAGGTGTTCCTGTTATTTTGTCCACCCTGTCTGACTCCTCCTGGTCCCACCCGCTGCTCTGAGCCTGTGGAGGTCAGAGGTCATTAAAGCAGAAAGATTAACATCACAGCACACAGAGGACAGAGTGCTTTGATGTCCTCTGTAGAGGAGAGAAAGTACAACCTCTTCTGATCTTCAGCTCTGTTTGTACCTTTTTTTTGTCTTCCTCAGAGAATACTTATCGGGGGATTGTCGAGGCGGCAAGCAGAGGAGTGTGTTTTAACAAAAGGACCTTTCGAGGGCGTGGGTAGGAGTGCCTACTGACACCAGTATACTAAATGTAAACATTTATAGGACTGCAGCAAACCCTGTGAATGTTAGTAATCTGGAGTCATCTTTTGTTATTTTTCTTTGGCAGTGGGAGATGAAAAAGATAAAAGAGAAAAAAACATCCAAAGCATTATTTGATTCCAGGCAGCTACAATTTCAATGATATACAGTGTTTACTGTCGTTGGAGCACTCTGAAGTTGAACTATGATACAACAAAGAGTGAACAGTGTTTTCATGTTTTGTGTGAACCCATGGATTGTGACGTTTGTGCTGAAGCTTTGTGAAAGAAAGAAGAGATGAAAAGAAAGAGAAGACAGAAATGGAGGGTAGAGAGAATTTAAATTTCTTTATGTTTTATCAATGACATTTAGCTGCACACCCTGCCCCTCCCTCTATTTTTCTCCCTTTTTTTCCATTGAAAACCGTTGCTCTTCCATCCCAGACTATTTTTATCCAACATTTCATTACCATAATAAAACACATGCATGAAAAAAAGATAAACTCAAAGAGACAGCGCAGCCAAAAACCTGGATTTGTGAGGCTTATTTTCATCTTTCTTTCTTGTCCTCTATTCTTTTATGCTGCTCTTTTCTTGTCGCTCAGAAAAATGGAAAGAGACATGCCTTTTCTTTCAGCCGGTGCCTCATTATGGTGCTTTTCAGGTCTGCTCTTTTGTATGGGGCCGGCCCCGAGCCGCGCACAAGCATAGTGGAACAGCCGGTGGATTACCCGGATTCGCGTCATCACTTCGACAGAACCACCAACCACTCCAGCGAACGCTTCTGCCAAGTGTAGCATGAACGTTACATGCTTTAATAAGTGTAGCCAAAGCGCAATGCCAAGACTAAACCAACAGGAACAGCTGCTGTGCCACAGACATCGGTGTGGACAATACATGTAGGTCTTTAGACCAGGACACGGCTATCATGATACTGGACAGAATGTATTACTGTCCACTGATAATCAGCATGTAGTGTGTAGTCTAGCCACACAGAGCATCATGTCTCAAACTGAACGCCAATATGATTAGATGTTCACAAGTGATGGAAGTAATTGTTTTGTCACTGAAAAGCCTGAGGTCACAGAAACACAATATGCAGCGTTTGGCCTGGACTAAAACATTCTCAAACGATACATGTTGAAATAAATTCATTATGAAGTACTGCATAAGATAACCTGATAAATAATGATTAAATACATCTGCTGCTAATAATGCAAAGGTTAAAAATATATTACTTATAAAATTACTAATTAAAAGGAAGAAAATATTCAGATTTATTATTATTGCTTATAATTCCATCACTTTAACACATATTCTCAACAGGGCTTTCAATCGATTCAAATATCTAATACCAATTAATCACATGATGGGAGTGGGAAAATATACTTGCTTTATGCAAATGTATATATTTATTAATGGAAATCAATTAACCTCACAAAACAATGACAGATATTGTCCAGAAACCCTCACAGGTACTGCATTAAGCCTAAACAATATGCTCAAATCATAACATGGCAAACTGCAGCCCAACAGGCAACAACAGCTGTCAGTGTGTCAGTGTGCTGACTTGACTATGACTTGCCCAAAACTGCATGTGATTATCATGAAGTGGGCATGTCTGTAAAGGGGAGACTCGTGGGTACCCATAGAACCCATTTTCATTCACATATCTTGAGGTCAGAGGTCAAGGGACCAAGGGACAGTTTTTCATCGCCAAAATGATTGGTATCAATGGATTCCTTATGTTTTCTAGTTTCATATGATGCCAGTATGTTCTCTCTAACTTTAAAACTGTTATCTGTGCACCCATATTGTGATATTTGTTTGGGGCAAAGAGAGCTCATTATACACACTATCCATATATTAAAGCTACTCAAATCAATATTTTAACATTCACAATAGATCTAATATGACTGTGTGAAATGTGTCACTTGAATTGATAAACCCACAGATGAATAAAATCCATCTCACGATGGTATCAAACCAGCCGTGACGCTAAATCTGGCCATGGGCGTACAGTGTGTGTGGGGGGGGGGGTAGAGGGGCAGTGGCCACTTCCCCACTTCCTGCCCCCTACTCCCGGCACCCTTGACCCTCATCTTCGAACTCTGCCTTCATTTTAATCTCAACTACACACCTGAAGAGTTTCGTGATTGCATCTTACACTGTTGCGACACTATGACGGTGACAAAATCTGTCCACAGACAGACAGAAATATAAACACCTGGCAACGTCCTCAAACTGCCTCTGTGGTAGTTCCTGATACAGTAGGTGTCTCCAGGACATGCAGACTCACAAGGTGAAAACAATATCAGCGTTGCAGCTGAGAACTATGACCAGTTCCCCTCAGCTCTACGAAGCCTTGTAGCTTCTGTTTTGGTTTTATAGCCTGCAACTTTTATGTTTTGGTTCTGTCTCTCTCATCAGCCTTGTTTCCATCTGCAGTAAGGCCTTTACACACCACGGGCATGACGAATAAACGGCACGAAAATGCGAAATACTCGCCTGCGAATTGTGAAGGTAAGAACATAAGGAGTGGATCTGATATGTGCTGCCGTCGAGGTTGATAGGAGTAACAAAGTTTGCCGTACTGGTACAGACCAAGGCCTATGGAAAGGAGGCTGGGTCACGTGCGGACATGGGTCTTTGGGTATGGGGTATAACACATGCACAGTGTAACTGAAGCTGCGGTCGTGCATCGCGATTGGCTCAATTTCGGCGAGTACAGGCCAGATTTTACTGCGCATGTGTTTTACCCCCAAAGACATGAAGCGTTGATGACTTGTGACCCAGCCTCCTTTCCATATGTCTTGGTTCAGACTACGGAGTCTCTGTGTTGGTGTTTCATAAATATAGGCGCAACTCAACCGGTTTCGCACAACATGATTGGTTGATGCCTTTATTCGCAGAGCGAAAGCTCAGAAAACCAACCTAAAAATTACGCCACTTTTTTGCAGCATTATAATCACGTTCTGTTTGAAAGTATTCATGATAAAAACAACAGTTCTAAAAAATATATTGATGTGTGAATCAATCGCACGAAAAAAAATGTCGCCGGTGTGTAATGGCCTGTAGGTAGCTGCTTTCAGAGAAAAAAGCTCTAAAAACCAGAGATGCATATTTCCCCCAAAAATTGGTGGAGACCAAAAAATAAGCGATAAAAGTGACTATTGGACTTGCGTTCCATCAGGTGGACATAAACACAACTTCAAATGAATGCTAATGTTGCTTCGTATCTGATGGATATGTAAATATGTGACTATTTTCTAACAAGTTTACCATATCAACTTTATGAATAGATATGTTGTGTTTACAGTATGTTTCTACTGCCCCCAAGTGGCCAAAAAATCAGTCAGTGCAGGTTCAATATGCAAAATAACACACACACACACACACGCACGCACGCACGCACACACACACACACACACACACACACACACACACACACACACACACACACACACACACACACACACACACACACACACACACACACACACACACATGCTGGAACAATGGAGATGACCTTGGCTGCATTTTATATGTGTATTTGTATGTGCTTGTTCATGTGTGCATGCATACACTGTATATGCATATCTGTGTGTGCTCAGCAGTTGGTGGTCATATATCAGAGCTGTACTCTCATGTTCTCCACTTCCCTCCTGGGACAGAAAGATGGATGCCCCCCCTCTATCACTGCGACGTGTAGCACTCATTAAGCCCTTTTGCTGTGGTAAGTCACCGTTTCTATCACTCACACCTATAAACACATGCACAAGCACATCTGCACATGTGAACACACACACATAGGCACATAGGCACTTATATTATAGAAAGACAGTTCTTTTTCTAAAATAAGCTTTTGAGTCATGGTTTAAGGAATTTCATATTTCAAGTGTTTCAAACATTCTTAAGCATTATATTAACTTAAAGGGGACATGTGAAAAACTCACTTTTTCAGTGCTTGTTCACATACATTTGGATATCTGGAGCGTCTACCAACCCACAAACTGTGAAATAAGACGACCCAGTCAGGTTTTTGTGGACTGCCTAGATCAGAAAACATGTGATTCAACAAGCTGTTCAGATTTGGCTCCCCTTCCTATGTCACATGCAGGCTCATTACAATATATCGCCCATAGCTTGAGAACTACATTTGCAAAGGTGCACTGTATTTTTCTCGCAAGCCAATCAGAGCAGACTGCGAAAAATAATGTGTTTTTTGACCAGTAAAGCATGTAAACATGTTCTATTAGAAACCCAAAATACAAGTATGAATCAGAAAATGAGCATGATATGTCCCCTTTAAATGTACCTGAAGTGAACCCTCACCCAAAGCCCGAGACTGTTCACACTGCGATGCCATAATGTGGATAGGCTATAAAATCCCATAGATGGCTGCTGCATAGCTCTTAAGAGAAAACTTTATTGCAAGTATCCTTGATTAGATTCACAGTGGGGAAATTGAATCTGAAGGGTAATATTCTCAGGAGGGAACAGGACAAAAACAGCAGCCAGCGAGCTGTGAGGGTGAGAAACGAGGCATTAAGCCTGCCAAATCCCACAGAAAAATGGATTTGTCTTTCTAACCTTTAAAAAGAGAAGCCCCCCCAAAAACCATAGACTTGGCTCTTAAATCAGGGAACTGTGATGAGGAGAGGAAATTACATTTTAAAAGCGTTAATGTAACACACCTACAAGCTTGGTGTGAAGGTTTGCACCATTAACATCGTAGCTGTCTTCCTTTTGATTCATTCACAAGATAAATACACCTGCTGGCATCATTGGCTCATCAGCAGAATACTTTTACTCACAAAATGGGATGGGAAGAAAGCTGAAGGCTATGCTAAAAGAGACTACGCACATTAATGTTCGCAGCATGTATTGTAAAACAGCAGGACAAAAGATGTCAGCAATCTGCCTTGTACTGATGTCATGTCACAAAAGACACACAGATAGGGACAAGAAAAGTGGTATTATGACTGGCTGATGCGTGTTATTTAGCTGGCAAAGCATCCACCTTTCTCTCCATCACCTCCCCTCTCTATCTTTCTTTCCCTCCTGCTGTTGCTGACTCAGCCCCAAAGGGAGACTCCTCCTTGAGGCCAGCGCTGACTTGGTTTCAGTGGGGTTGGAGTCATGCTGCTGATGGTAAAGGTTTGCGTGTGTGACGTTTTATCAGTCTGGAAAGGCAGTTTCCAGATTAAAGATTAAGTCTGGAGTAAAGAGTGAGAGGAGGTGGATGTCAATATGAACATCTTAGCCATTCCTCAAGCCATTCCACCTTCTTTTCTACTGCTCAATTAGACGGGACCGTGCCAAAGCTGTGTCAGCTTTTGCAACAAGTCAGAGTTTCAAAGGCCAAAAAAGCCTCATTCTCCGGCAAAAATTGCAAATAAGCATTACTACTGCAGCATTTAACATTATGTGCTGTATTTCCTTTCTACTAGATCTCTGCTGATGTGCATCTCTGTGGCCAAAGTGTTTGCACTAATTACTACAAGACAATATGACTGGGGATATGAGGGATTCACATTGGAATCAACCTCTGAACCCATTGGCTATCGGTCTGACGATGGATATCTGGGCCAAGACTTCCTCTTCCGTGCGCTGCTTATTGTTTACAGTCCGATTAGCAACTTTAGATGCAAGACTGGAGTTTGAGTTGATAGACGACGTGTACGACCAGATTGTTTAACAAGTAGCCAGATTACAAGATAATTTGAAACCAATAAAAAGCTAAGTCATTGTCAGATGATAACCGGTGGGTTCCCAGATTACATTTCAGCCAATGCGTTTCTCGCGTTTTTGCTCTCCAGACGGACTGTTTACCTGCAGTCCACCAAAGCCTGCTTGAATGTGATTGGTCAATACTACTCGGACTACAAACGGAAACCAGAACGCTTCCGATACCAAAATCTTGTCCCGTTGCCTACAGAGTAGCAAGTAACATTTAAAAAGCTGGAAGCACGTTATTTGGCATTTCTGGTTGATAAATGATTTACATGATTACTCAAGTATCATAATTACAAATGCATAATTGTATAAATGTATAATTATAAAAGGAAAATGGCCATACTCTACATATTGCTCTCTTCTATTTGTCTCAAAACAGGATGTTTACATTCATCTCATAACTCTCTTCTGCTTGCTTTCACAAACACACAGCCCTGCAGTCCTCTTACACTTCCATCTATCCGCAGTATTGACACACACACACACACACATGCACGCACGCACACACACACACACAAACGCATGCACACGCACTCGCACACGCACACGCACAGGCACAGGCAAAGGCACAAGCACACAGCTGTTGAAAAGCCATTTTCAGTGTGTTCATGAAGAGGGCACGTTGAGTTCCTCACTGCAGCTCTTGCCTGGTTCTGTAGTCAGCACTAATGGCACGTGGCTTAAACCTACACCCATGTGCACACTAGGACAGGAGCAAAGCTACACACACACACACACATACACCCTTGGACATACCTTTACATACACCCTTGCATTAATGAAGCTCTGCACATGCCTGCACACGCACAAAGAGGTCCATGTAAAGAAACCTTCACTTGCTCATACAATACACAGCAGGCGAGCTGAATGCATCTAAAAATAGCACCCTATTGGCACCCCCACTGTCATCATTATTCCTTTCATCGTCCTTATCAGCAGTGTGGGGCTCATTCAGTTGGTGGACAGTCAAGCCGCTTTCATGGAGCTTTCCTCGCCTCCCCATAGTCACCGACATCATACCCTCCTCATACCCTCTTTTCAATTCTTGTCCTCCGTCTCTCCTCTCTGATATTTCCATCTTGCGCCCCTAGGTCCCTTCCCCTCTCTTCCTCCTCCTCTTCTTCCTCTTTCTCTGCCTGTTTGGTGGGAAAACCCCGTTGAGTGACACCCACCGCAGTGTGGAGAGAAAGAGATGAAAGGAGGACAGGAGGGCACATCCCAGAGAAGAACCTTTATCTTGGCAGGATAGGCCCACTGATACAGAAGATGTAATGACATCAACCATAACTAACAACGGATGAAACAGGGCAAAAAGATGAAATGAAAAAAAGTGGAATATGAGATGATGGAACAATGCAGAAAAGAACAAAAGAGGTGAATAAGTTAAAATGTGAGACGGAGGAGAATCTCCACAGTATCTGCAGTGTAAACCCCTGCAGTAGATATTAAACATAGTTAGCTTTCATTTCTGCACCAAGAGAAGGGGCTCCTGTTGGAAAAAGCTGCTTTATCAGGTAATGTCTGCATCACTAGAGGACATGATCTCTAAATCTCATTAACAGCAACCTGGGTAGGGCTGCAACTAACGATTATTATCAATTAATCTGCTGATTATTTTCTCAATTAAGTGATTCATCTTTGGGTCAAAAATTTGTCAGAAAATAGTGAAAGTGCACTTCATAGTGTCCAAGAATCCAAGGTAACGTTTTGCTTGTTTTGTCCAAACATACTGGAAATAGATAATGTTAGATAATTGTTGCTTGACAAAATACTAATGATTAATTATTAATACTAATATTAATAACAATTAATTGATTATTAAAATAGTTGCTGATTAATTTTCTGTCAATCAAGAACTTTATGCAAGCATAACAAAATTGCAGTTAAATAAGGCAAATAATTGCAGGAATAAATAAGGCCCGAATGAGATAAAACACTGGTAATAAATATCAGCGATAAAAAGTGCAGTATCTGAGCAATATAACAACACAAAACAATGATAAATATTGTCCAAAAACCCCCACAGGTACTGCATTTAGCATAAAAATATGCTCAAATCATAACATGGTAAACTGCAGCCCAACAGGCAACAACAGCTGTCAGTGTGTCAGTGTGCTGACTTGACTATGACTTGCCCAAAACTGAATGTGATTATCATAAAGTGGGCATGTCTGGAAAGGGGAGACTCGTGGGTACCCATAAAACCCATTTTCACCCCTTTGAAAATGACCATGACAGTTTTTCCTTGCCAAAATTAAGCGCAAGTTCGAAGCGTTATTTAACCTTCTTCACTGAGCCCGCTACAACCTCTAAAAGATTGATTGCGTTAATGCATTAAAACAAATTTGTGATAACGTGTTATTACGTTAACTTTGACAGCCCTAATATAAATATAAAAATATAAACAATATGAGTATAATACAATAACACTAAAATACAACTAAGAAGTGTGCATCATCAGCAGCAGCAGCAAGTCCAGTAAGGGTATAGTGTGGCAGCACATCTTGTCTTGTTAGACTCGTCTCATCAACTCTGCTCGGCACTAAGCCTGAGAATAAAGCAGTAAGGCGAAGATAATAAGCAACTAACAAAAATTGTTCTCCACTATCAAGTAATGCCGGACCTAATAGTCCTAAAACTAATGTGTGATTTGTTGGGACACACACACACACATATATACAAGTCACTTTATGATATCCAGACATGATGCATGGTGCTGGCTCTAGATATGAATTGGCTCTTAAAGTAGGTTAATAAACCTAATGTTGAAAAATGATCTGACAAAAAGCTAACTGGCTGACAGTGCTCTTTTGAAGAAGTTTACTTCCACATAAATGAAGAATATCCATTTTATGCTGTCAGAGCAGCAGTCTGAGGGTCATTCTGTGTGGATGAAATATATAGTTTGTCCATGTGTGCTTCTCCATTTTTTGGACATCTTGTCTATGCACCTGCATGTCCTTGAGGAAAAACATGCCAGCTAACTTCAGGTGGACTTTAAGATAAAGGTCTAATGCCTTCAACAAACCCTTGAAATCCCTATTTTTTTGTGGGGCTCAAACAGTTAATCTATACGAAGATCGCAGTTCCTGCCCTTTGTGGTACATTACAGACTAGGAGTTGGGGTAAAACCTTACAAACCCTCACTGCCACTCAACATCTAAATTAACTTTCCTTGCGCATTATTCGAGCAAGAGGAGGCACATACAATAGGGAACTCCCCACGGCTGCACACCTGTAGCCTGAGAAAAACACACTTCTGTTCTCACAAAGCATGTATTCCCCCCTCTAAATGAGACACATACCAACCGCAGACAAGTCCCTGACCCTCAGCAAAGCCCTCCGAAACAGGAAGAGAGCACTTGAGCCTGGATTTGATGGGTGAGAGTGGCTCAAGGGGGTTGTCAAAGCGGCGGACATATAAAGAAGCACACATGGTGCGGCTGGGGGTCAGTTCAAGGACTAAAAAGAGGGAAAAGCAGAAGAGGGGTAAAGAAATGTGAGCGACTTGAAAACTAGAGAGCTGGATAGAAATAGAGAAAAGAAGTACAAAAGAAAGAGGAGAGGAGAGAGCGGAAAGGTTTGGATGTGATGAGAGCGCACATTGTAACTAAAGCTGTACACGATGAGACGGGTCAAGAGGGAGAGAAAAAAGCGAAGTGAAAAGGTGATACACTGTTGGCCCTACTGAAGTAACATGTTTGTACTGGGAGGCACAATGTGTGGGAAAAGACTGGAAAATTGAGAATAAATTATCATCAGTGAGAGGTGGGCTGTTGAGTACAGATATTTGGGATCAAAGTAAGATGTACCGACAAAACAACAATTTGTTCGGTAATTTGAAGGAGGGCAGGGCACGCTCTGAAAAAGCTCAGAAACATCTGAGAGAACAAAACAAACGCTTATGTGCAATAATCAAAGCAGTGTCCCATTCAATGAAGAAACAGAATACAGTCAAAGTACTCCAGCAGCTGCATCCCGACACTTTAGAATACACCACAAATAAATATGGCACATGGAGTATGAAGGTTCAGTTTTCCTAACGGTGCAGTACAATGAAGGACATCCTATTGTGTAAAAATGTTTACTGCACTATTCTTACCTGAAAGGACGAGGGGACACACTCAAGAGTGCTGAATGTATACAACAGCCTCGAAAATGGCCTTATCAGCATGTGGAAAATAAAGTCTATAACCAGAAGCAATGCCTCAAAATAGTTCCAACCTTAGACAGCACACTGGCTTCCATTTTGAATAAATGGAGCATGAAAGAGGGGATGAACAGCCAAGGAAGTGCCAGGCTAGATACCATACCACCCTACGCCCTCCTCAATCTGCTTACAACACACACACCTTTCCACCCCGTCCCTCTGTCTCTGTGTTTATTTCGTTCTCATATTCAAATGCCTGCTCTGTGTTATTAATCTATGTCAGACTCGTCCTTGCCAGTGATGCTGGACATGTGTTCTCACACCAGTACTCTTCAGCTTCAGCTGACAAGTGTCCTTCGTCTTTCAATAGCCCTGTTGTCTGTGTGATGTAGACGGCATGTACACAAAAAAAAACTGCATATGTTAGCCACAATGCCATCCAAACTATACATTTATTTATCCATTTATTTATTTCCAATGTAAAGGATATCATATATATAGGATATTGTATTATGTACTGCGGGTTCGGGCGGGCGGGTGACAAATTGTCAAAGCAGCGTTCTGAGTAAGTTATTAATAACTTACAGAAACATTGCATGCAATAGTCCACCTTCTCTTCCTCTCTCTGTCTTTCTCAAACACACACACACACCAGCCGTGGTGGCGGCACGTAATTTTAACACAGGATCCGTGCCACCACCGCGTAATGTGCTGTCAAGATGTTGTGATCATTTCACGTATCTGTGAGATGATGTCACACACACACAAGCCCCGAGCCGCTGCACTTAAGTCCGCTTGTCTCTGTCTTTGTCTCAAACTTCAGTCCTGACAATTGCGCTACTATAGGCTAATGCATAACGTTGGCGGTTTGTGGGTCGGGTTCGGGTGGCTGATTGGCGCATATTTTTGTGGGTCAGGCAGTGCGGATTGTCTCTCATAACAGGTCGGCTGTTTCAGGAAATTATTTAGCCTTTTTTTTAAATGTAAGTTCATGTATGTGACCCATTTTTTTAGATATACAGTACATCTTCAGTAGGAACAAATGGGCATGTGGCTGAGAACCATATACAGTACATGGCTGGGGAAGTTTGAAAGTATTGAGTTACAGACTATGGCAATGTTGGTTTGGGTCTTTTCATGGGGTTTATGGATAATAACAAAATATACAATATCGCCAGCCTTAACATTTAACTTTAACAGCTATTATCAAATTCCAATGATATGCATAAAACTGTTGTACGGCAAACAGACACAGATCAAAAGCATAGAAATGTGAATTTGTTCGTTTTCTCCATGTGGAGGTGTAAGCGGGGGGGGTACATGATGCACTGAACAGCTGAACAATGTCCAGAGACACGACCTGTGAGGTAATGTGGTAATTCAGACTCCATCTATATTTTTCAATCCCTCAGTTTGAGTTGAATGGTAATTATTTTGTGGGAGGATGATTCTCTCGCATTGTGGTACTGTACCACTTGGATTTGAATTTGGTAGCGTTTAACTGTTGCTGTGACCTATCAAGACTATATCACTGAAAAACAGCCGTTTAAAGAGAGATGGAAAACGTAATACGAGAGGCTAAATTGATCTCACACACGACATGTGACCTTTCATATGAACAAAGTCGTCTTCGTGAATATATATGACCATGCTCACTGGCTGCAGTCCAACAATAGCCTGGCCATAATGCGGTATGTTGGAGCAGTATTACAACACACACAGTGAAATATGACACTGTTATCCCTTTACCATCATACAGGGAAGAATACAATATGTGTGGTTTTGTACTGTGAGTAAAATATTGATATACAAAGAGTATTTCTGTAACAGGTTACTTAAGAAAGTGGTCCTGCAAATCCTCCACCTCCTCTTCTGTATTTGAAACTTACATAAGTCTACACTAAAAATGTGCAAGGTTGACGTCGACACAGGATTGTAGGAGTGAACTCCCTCTCTTTTGATAAACTGCAGCAAAATGCAGCAGCTGTGCCATTTGTGGAGCTACATACAAACACACATCACCATAAATATCACCCTTAGAAATCCAATTTATTGAAAATGAATAACTTCTGCGGGTAATAAATGCCTGTGTGCATCTTGAGAGCGTGAGGACAGAGCTCACCTCTCCTGCCATTAAATCATTCATGACCCTGCAGTGCTGTGGACCACACAGTGCCAGACCTGCCTCCACCAATCTGTGTCTCCACTCTGACAGTAAGTACACACACACCACTACACTTTTAAGCCCTGCATTAAAATCAGCCTCCGCAGACGGCGATGACAAATGCTCATCCAAGCAGGTTCACACATTCACAGGAACTCAGACACACACTGTGTTTATTTGTGTCGCCTTGCTCCTGCTCAATACACCTGCATCCTCTGCTAACGTCAGTGACAGTATCAATCTATAAAATATGTCTAAATCTCTTCCTCGCTCTGTCTTTCCCACTGCGCAGAACTCCCCACACTATCGATCAGCCTTGTGTCCATATTCATGAGCTCTGCAACGGGTATCGTTGGATACCAATCTTTGTCCGAGGGGGTTCCCTAAGACTTCGCCCTCCCTCTCTTGTCAGGTTGTCCTCTCATGACCAAAAGGTTCCTGCACTTAATCAAAGCAAATGAACCTCCAAATCCCTTTCTCTCCTTAAATGTCTGCTTGATGACTTTATTGAGTGACTTTTGTCCTTCAACAAGCATCAGCCAGCTTGGGAATCATGGGACTTTCACTGTAAGTTTTACTTTAAGGGTGCGGCGCATATCTCCCTCTCATTGAGGAAGATGTCTCAAACCTTTACTCTCGAGTCGTCCCACCACTTGTCCTCTAGATCCTATTCTCTCCAAGCTCTTTCGAGAGTTGGCTTTGGGTACATCCCCACAATGTTCAAGCAGGCCCAAGTCACCCAGTTGGTGAAAAAGCTAACCTTAAATCCATATGAAGTTGAAAACTACAGGCCGGTCTCACTACTACCCTCCACCCAAGTCTCAGGCTTGGGTCCCTCAAAATAATCAACTTGATCCAAACCAGTCTGGTTACAAGAGCTGTGATTGCAACACATTCTCACTCCCAACTCCTCAAATACCACCACTTGGTATTAGGGGAACCCCTCTTGCATTACTTTTAGATGGACCAGGGACGGCGTGTCAATATACGCTCATTACATGCATAGCGTCCTTTCAAAATAAACTTCCGTTTTCCCAAGAAGTTTGGTTTAGGCAACACAACCACTTAGTTAGGGTTAGGAAAAGGTCATAGTGTACAACTTCACTGACTAGCGACTCACGGATCTGACGATACTAACGACTCACGTGACTGACGATACGGACGAGTCACGTGACGAAGACTGACGTGACAAAATAGGTCAACGTTACTTTTAGTTTCACAGGGGACATGAACACTGGTCTCCTGGTCAAATAACGCCGCGGGTGGGTTTACATTGAAGTTAGTTGAAAGCTTGGTTTGCACATACCGTTGCTAAAGGTACCTCTGTGCGTCGGTTTGCGATGCTGAGGGGCACTTACCAAATGGTGGTATTTGACGAGTTGCGAGTGAGAACAGGTTGGTCATTACACTGAAACGGCACTGCTGTCAGTGATCGAAACCCTGCGGTCAGCTAGAAGGGATGCCCCGTCATCAGTTCTCATCTTGATGGATCTGTCGGCAGGCTTTCAAACAGTGAACCACCCAAATCCTCTTGTCCACCTGATCAGAACTAGGCATCTCTTGTATAGCGCTACTCTGGTTTGTGTCCTACCTTACAGATCATTCAAATTAGCATGGCAAGGAGAAGAGCCCAAGCGTTACTTTCTTTGAACTGGCATACCGCAAGGATCTGTGCTTGGTCCCCTATTCTTCCCAATATGCACCACCTCGCTTGGTCTGATTATCCGCTCATACAAGGTTTTTTTTACCACCGTTATGCTGATGACAACCAGTTCTATCCGTCCTTCCCATTTGATGACCGGACTGTCTCAGCATGGATCTCAGCCTACCTCAATGATATCTCAAAATGGGTGATGGATGCATAAATTCAATCTCTCTTAGACTGAACTACTGGTCATTCCAGACAGTCCTTTTGTTCAACACACAACATTAGTATCCAGCTCAGGCCCAGCTCACTCTCTCCAAAGTCTGCTAGCAATCAGGGCATCATGATTCATGACAAACTAACTTTCACGGAGTATGTTGCATCTGTCAGTTGATGGTGTCGCTTTGCATTACATAACATCAGAAAGATCAGCTCCTATCTGGCTGAGTATGCCGCTAAACTCCTTGTACAGGCACCGGTCATCTTTCACCCATGGCCTGTAACACCCTTCTGGCAGGTCTGCCAGCATGCACAATAAAATCCCAGCAAATGGTCCAAAATGCAGCAGCATGTCTGGTCTTCAATCAGCCAAAGACAAGCTCATGTCTCTCTACTTTTCATTACTCTCCATTGGCTCCATGTTGCTGCTTGCATTAAGTTCAAGCCACTAATGCTACAGAGTAGCCACTAGCCAGCAACCAGGTACCTGAATTCCCTCATTCAGGTTTATGGGCCTTCTCGGTCACTACGATCTGCAAATGAATGACGACTAGTTCTACCGTCAGTGTGAGGCAGACAAATTTAAATCAAAATTCTTCTACTTTGTGGTGCTTCGGTGGAGGAATGAGTTACCAAACTTGATTCGGTCAGCAGAATCCCCTTCCGTCTTCAAAAATTACTTGAAGACCTACCTACCAATTTGCTCAACTAATATATTCCTTCTCTAGCTCCTTCTCCAAAAAAAGTCATTTGCAGGTGCTTATAGGTTACTCCATGCCCCTGCAAGCCTTGTGGCACTTGTGTCAGGTGGAACGTGGAGTATCGAGGCACATATTCTCGAATCTACCGTGTGCTCATTTGTACATCATTTCACAAAAGCATCTGCATAATAAATAAATGTAAATGTACTTAATAAAACCCTCGTTGCTGAGTTCCACGTAATATACTCTGCTGATGCGGGTATTTATAAGAGCCACCAAAGTTATCTATGCAGAGAAGATGGAGCCATGTGTTGGGTTTATGAGGCAGGCGTAGAGAGATGGCGATGCTTTATTGGCAGCAAGACTGATGTTTCCCATATGACAAATAAATCAGATGGTCCGGATGATATGTTGCACCATTATCCATCTACCCAAACTGATCTATGGTTAAGAATACTATTAGTACAATCCATAGTATTAATAGTTTTTATAGAGTAACTGACTAAATATACAGTTTCATTGAGGTTTTTGGAAAATGATATGAATCTTTAACCTCTTCACCCTTGAATTACATCTCTCTGTCTATCAAGCCCATGACTGAACAAGTGCAGAAATCCTTAATGAATAATTGATGACTCTGCGTAACAGTATTGCAGAACAGCATTGAATTGCTGCACTGGATCAGAGAGAGAGGCGGGTGTGAACACAGCGTTGTATGTGTACTGCACGCTCGACTGGTATCTAGGGCAATGTGCGACTCTGTGTTGAGTCTGTGTGTTGGATAAACACAATCCGACCGATTCCTTGTGAAGGCAGTGCAGGGACAAGTCCTTCACACCTCCATCTTGTACTCCCTCCTCTGACTCTCTTCAGGACGTGACCGTGTCTTGTGGATGATCTTTGAACCAAGTGTCAACCTACCTATTGCATCATACTGTGCTGTCAACCTGATCAGATGCTGACCGAGTCAGAGTGAAGTCGAAGGTAAATGAGCCTGCTCCGACCAGCAGAGGGAGCTAAGACCAGCTCATCCTTCATCTGTCCTTTATCAGTCCATCTTTTAGAACTAAAATACATTAAACCTGATATTCCATGTAACATCTTTGACACAATTTCAGTTTTTAAGGGAATCCTAAGCAAATGTCTGATCTGGTCTGTTGTCATTTGGTGACACCACATTCATCTCCATACACTTCTTTTTCCAACAATCGCTCATCCCTGCTGTAATATCTGGCTATGCTGCTTTTTTTTGTACATTTCTCATTAATCTTCCTATTGAGGGAAACAGATGTCTGGATGACAGTGCTGAGCCATACCGTGGGTGTAAAATCACATATGCATGCTTACTCAAAACCAAACAGAGTATACTGAACTTAAAATATCTTTTCCACATCTACCCAATTTAACTTTGCATCCACATTAGTTCCAGTTTGCATATTTAGGTGAAGAGGGCAGTGATGCCACATAAATCTTGCTGAGAACAAATGTCATGTGCTGAAGACACAGTACTGGCTTAAAAATACTGGCTTTGAATTAATCTTTCCAATTTTAAAGTTTTAAAAAATTCTTAAACTACTCAAAGAAGAAAACAGTTTGACGGTTTCAACCTTAAAGTTGGTTAATGTATTTGATAAACTTTACAGTAAACAAGGATTCTCTGTCTGGAACATACCTTATATTTTCAAGTTTGGCAAAGTTTGGAGAAATAATGAGCATAAAGATAAATACTGTAAAGTGCAGGGTCTTTGATGTGTCAGCAGACAAATCAAAACGACAAACACAACTATGCCTAGCCTTATTTTAACATGAAAACTGTTAAAGCCAAATAGAAAGGATTTTCGCTCAACAGAATGGCTTGCTGGAAAACATGAGCCAGATTTTCACACTCAAGCACACTCCTCTGCTCAATAGCGAGATATTTTGAGCACATTACATAACCACGGAGGCTGAAGTTCAAGGATACTACAAGTGTGTAAAAACAGGAATGTGAAATAAAAATAAACCTAATAAATGAATTAAAAGTATGCGTGTACTGCAAACATGGTGGAAATACTGAACCTGACAAAAAATAAAATCAACAATAAAATGGAATTAAAATACATTTCAGACTTCCAGAAATTAAATTGCAAAGTAAACATGAAACTGTTGTAGTGGACTGTATGTAGAGAAGCCTTTAACATTATTATATTAAACATATAATACATTACATTTTCATTATGATCAGGTTATTAAGATGAAGATGACTCGAAAACCTGAATATGGACAAAGTGAGCATGAAGGATCACAGAGGGAGATGGGAATATATATATATATATATAAAAAAAGAGTGAGTAAGTGTCGAAGTGGATTCAGTTTCATCGACTCAGCAGGAAGCAAGAATGCAAAAACGACTAGAGTGGAGTGACAGCCGGGGATGTGGCTCTAAGAGAGCTGATGAATGATGGAAAAACAGCAAGTATTTCAAGGAAGTTGCTTTATGACGACCTTCAGCCTCCTGACCAAGGACAGACAAGAGATGAGGACGGTCATTTTAAATTGTGCGAGTCCACTGGCAGCCTGCAGCCTTAACAGGTCTAAGGTTGCAACAAATTATTTTCATTATTGATTAATCTCCCCACTATTTTCTTTATTAATCGATTAATTGTTGCAAATAGGGATGGGACAATATGGGATTTTATTGCAGATCGCGATAAACAACGCTCATAATAAGATGATCGTGGTGAATTTCCATTATCGGGATAATCGTGAATATGCTCACATGAGTGACTTTAAAGAGCTGCCTATGCTGTCATGGTAAAGAAATGAAAAATAGAGCCTGATTAAAAAAAATACAGGAATTATCATGTAAGAAAGTACAGTACTATGTTGCTATTTTTTTCATTTATTATTTATACATTGGTTATGCAGGTATGTATGATTTATGATTAAGATGACAAAGCTGTGAATGTTTGCCATTTTTCCTTTAAAAAACAATCTAATCATTTTCTGTCATCAATCATTTCAGCTCTAAACAGGACTTCTTAAGTCCTTAAAACTAGAGCTGCAACAATTAATCAATTAGTTGTCAACTATTAAATTAATCAACAACTATTTTCATAATCGATTAATGGATTTGAGTAATATTTTAAGAAAAAAAGTCTAAATTCTCTGATTCCAGCTTCTTAAATGTGAATATTTGCTGGTTTCTTTATTCCTCTATGACAGTAAACTAAATATCTTTGAGTTGTGGACAAAACAAGACATTTGAGGACGTCATCTTGGGCAACCAATCGATTAATCGAGAAATTAATCGAAAGATTAATCAACAATGAAAATAATCGTTAGTTGCAGCCCTACTTAAACCAAAGTTTACAAAGATATGTCTACTGACAGGTTCATCCAACTTTTATATGACTGAAAATAAGCCTCAGGTCTAAAACAGTTGAACACTTAGAGGTGCAGAACAGTTATCTACTGTAAATCCGTCACAGTTTTCTTTTAAATAAAGAGGAAACGGACACAGGCAAAATATTGATCCAGAAGTTATTTTAGTCACACAGAACAACCAAGACAAATATGGTCATACAAAGAGGAAGCCACACAGGTCACGCACACAGATGCAGAAGCGCTCCAGCAGTGTGTAGGCAATTAAAGGTCTGTGCCTAAGGGGGTGCTGAGGCCAAAGTCACGGTGCTCTATGCTCTGACAAACATTTTCTCCATTACCAGCAGACTAACTGTCCTGCACTGCCTCAAGCTCCGCTATATATTCTCCTTCACTTAGACTCTGCATGGAGGCAGTGGGGGAAAGGGTGAAAAGACGAGTGACCGCAGGAGCGAGGGAAAGGGGCGGAGGAAGTGCTACTGTACGTGTAGGTCAGAAAAGGGGTAGAAAAAAGAGATGAGGACATGGTGAATGCAGCCAAATGCAGAGTAGTCAGGATTAGCCATCAATGAAAATGAATAATTTAACTAAAAAGACATGCCAGATTATCTTTCTGAATCTGTCTCTCTCCATGTCCCTCTGAGCAAACTGGGTTGGAAAGACAAAAACAAAGAGGAGGCGGTGCTCAACTGCGGTGACCTGATCCATATGGTCCAAGATGGATTTTTAGTGCAGCATGTCGTTGTACAGGAAATGAAATATGGATGTGTGTAAGAGCATACTGTTGGTGTGTAGGCTGCAGTGTTTCTGAGGGAGATATGTGTACTAGTAGTAGTGGCAAAGAGAGGGACTGTGTAGGAGTATTTGACAGGAGGAGAGGAACGAGAAACTGAGAGAATACATGAGATGATGTCAGTGTTCATACAGTGATTGGAAAGTCCTCGATGTAAACACTAGGTGGCGACATCCAACTTTCTCACAGAGCTGCCAGCACTGTGCTGACTAAGGGCTGGCTGACAGTGGGTGTGCGTTTGCCAAGTCTTCATACATGTGTGCTTACATGTGATCATGTGCGAGGTGCGGGTGACCTTGTAAAGCTGCTGCATACACGCAGAATCTCCTTCATCCTGAGCCGATACCGGTCCCAGAGGATCGACCCCCTCCTCTTCGATCCACACTGATTTAATATGGCGGGGGGGAAATGCAGCTAAAACATGATCTGAACAAATGTCTGTTTACTACATCAGGGGTTTTATAAATGTGTGTGGCAGAAGTTGATTATTCCATATCTACCTACACAGCAATCCCATTTTCTTTTCTTTTCCTACCTACCGACAACATTAAGCTGCTCTAACAGTAAAAATGACTGATGCTCCACCAACCCACCCCCCTCCTGCTTCTCTGTTGCTCACTTAATCTCTCTTGTTTCTCTCTCTAAATGTTAGATCCATAGTGCTGTGTGTAAACTCAGAGGCTGAGAGAGGAGAGAAGGAGGTGTTAAGAATCGAAAGCATGGTCTTGCAGTGTTGTGCCGCAAGTAACTGCAGCAGAGAGAGGGAGGGAGGGAGGGAGGGAGGGAGGGAGTTGTAGTCTATATTGAAGCAGGAGAATTGATTATGGGAGGGATGGAGGAATGTACTGTAGGAGGAGGGAGAAAGGAAAGGGGGTGGGCACATGGCTCCGCATCTGCTCAAGAAAAATCTCTGGGGTCAGCCAATTAGAGGCTGGGTGACACCACTATCCTCCCAGCTAGCTAGTAAATCCTGCGCCACAAGACAACCCACGTGCCTCTGTTCAATGAATGTGTGAGCTTGTACACAGACACACGAAGAAGCACGAAGACGCACACACAGAAAAAAATGTTTAAGTGTACTGTGAGATTGGAGATAGTTAAACATCGGACAGTATTTAAGAGGCCAGTGTCACTTGCTTTAATGGCAGCTGTGTCTAAGAGATTTAGTATTAACTTATATCTTTCAATCAATCATCATTGGAATGACTGACGTACATCTCAACCACAGAGGGCTCATATCTCAGCTGACAAGACAGCTACCCATATCGATCCGATCCTGCCGGATCCCTATGGATCATTGTAATATTATGTGAAGGGTCGGGGTTCCATAGCATCCATTAAAAAACCTTATTAGATCAGTTTAGGTTTTGTTTTCAACAATTGTGAGAAACTTAAAGGGACAGTTCACCCAAGATATGTTTTTACAATAAATTATAAACAAGAGGTTCTCTTGTGGTAAGAATATAGACATGTATATAGATTTGGTTTTATTTGCCTAGGTTTCAAGATGTACATTTCTGCTATTTCTGCCTCCTAAATACAATAGACATATTGTAGCATTAGTATTGTAATGCAAATTGTTTCTGGCACTCAACATTGAAAAATATTAGAGCTGTCAAAGTTAACATGATAATGCAAATTTGTTTTAACGACATTCATTTCTTTTACACAACTTGTGATTTTTAGGTTGGAGCAGGCTCAGTTTTAAAGCTAGAGTGAAGATACTGTCATCATACTGTCATCATGTGAAACTAGAAAAAACTTAAGGAATCCATTGGTACCAACCACGTCATACTAGCTCGTCGTGAAGGAGGCTAAATAACACTCCAAACTTACATTCAATTTTGGCGAAGACAAATCATGTCATGGCTATTTTCAAAGAGGTCCTTTGACCTCTGACCTCAAGATATGTGAATGAAAATGGGTTCTATGGGTACCCACAAGTCTCCCTTTTAAAGATATGCCCACTTTATGATAATCACATGCAGTTTTGGGCAAGTCATAGTCAAGTCAGCACACTGACACACTGACAGCTGTTGTTGCCTGTTGGGCTTGAGTTTGCCATGTTAAGATTTGAGCAGATTTCTTATGCTAAATGTAGTACCTGTGAGGGTTTCTGGACAATATTTTTCATTGTTTTGTGTTGTTAATTGATTTCCAATAATATATACTGTATATACAGTACTACATTTACATAAAGCAAGCATATTTGTCCACTCTGATGTTAATAAGAGTATTAAATACTTTACAAATTTCCCTTTAAAGGTACATTTTGAACAGATAAAAAAATGTTTGATTAACTATGGACAATCATGCCATTACAGCCCTAAATAATACATTTCTTTCCATAAACAATGTTCCTGTCACACTGGATAATCCATAAACCACGGTGTGAACAGCAACTGAATGGACCTTGAGTTGAGATAAAAAAAATTTAACTATGATTTCTAAGGTCAAGAATGAAATCCCCAACATCAAAACCTGATTTGGGGGAATGAACCATTAATATCTGGCAATCTTTGGCAGATATGCTACATGTTTGCTATTTAGCTGAATGACTTGTACGTTGTTCTTTGCTAATAACAAAGACGGAGGAAATAAATAAAAGATTTGTTCGTCTCAGAGCTTAATAACCAAAGATAATAATTAATTAATAATCCAAAATGGACCCTGCCAACAGAAACCATGTGTGTGAGTGCCAGGGTCATTTTAAAAAGATGCTTCTGTACTTGTAGAATTTTAACATCAACAAATCATTACCTCATTTCTATGTATGTTTTTTTTTTTTGATTTTGAAATACATTTTTGAATGCCCAAATCTATATACAGTATTTGCTTCATTCCATTTGAGTCTATACAGAGGTAGAAGGAAGTTACTGCTTTTATTGTTGTAGTCTGACTAACGTGACGTCACACCCGTTCCGTATCCATCAACCAAAACAAACCGCAGCTGGCCGCAACGAGGAAGTACAAAACGGTCGGCGTGGATACGACTTGAACCCTCACATATTAAATCCAACGTGGTAAACACTACACATACAGTAAAGTATGGAAACACTTTGGGTTGCAAACATTACCAGGAAAAGCAGAGCTAGACATCATGGCTAAAGCTGCATGCTAACTCTGTCATGGACAGGAAACGTTATCGTATTGCGGTAACGTGCGGTCAAGTCAGACGTCACTCTCATCTCTGTAGTCAAATCGGCCGACGCTACAACTGTAGAGCACCCATATACTGACATTTATGTTAAATGCATCCCAATGGCCTCGATGGAGCTGACCATGGATGTATAAAGAAAACGGAGCTGAGGGGAGAGCTAGTGACAGACGTATACAAGTGTGACTACATCCAGCTTTCAAAATAAGGTGTTAACAAAGGGAACTGTATATGCAAAATACATATATGGAAATAGGATTGATTTAATTATATTCACCAGAAGTCTAAAACATTACATGTCCCTTATAAATTAAAAAGAAAACACCACTAATTTGTGATGGAAATGACTTTATTCTTTGATTTTTGGGTTGCTGGGAAAATGTAATAAATAATGCCTGAAAATGACTGATATATTTGACTTCAGGACATCTCTGACTACATACATGCTGAAAATCAAACATTTGAATGTATTAATTTAGACATTTTTCAGATTAAAAGTCCCTAGAAGTGTATGATTCAACTTTTTCCCATGCCCTAGTGTTAAAAAGTTAACAAAATATCAATAAATCATAATATCGAATCGCAATACTTAAAAATCGCAATACATATCGAATCGGCACCAAAGTATCGTGATAGTATTGAATCAGTATAGGTGTATCATCCCAGTCCTAAAAACAGTTGCTAGTGATTGTTAATAACACAATATTTCAGCCAAGGTAATTAAATAACGATGTTTAGCAGTGTCACTGCACATGTAGCTCCTTCAACATTGGCATGGATGGATGAATGACTGAATGAAGGTCCTGTTATGTTCTGTGTATCTACATGTTATTGGCCATTCTCCTGGAGAGCAGAGCATCACTGTGCATGCTGGGTGGGATGAGGAAGAGGATCAAATCAAAGTGACACCACCTCTGCCTCCAGGGGATCCAGATGAAGGGGTTGACAAATGACTAAAGCTTTTAATAACAGGTCCATGATGCTACGACACCATGATGACACTTGACACGAGGATTAGATGACTCAAGAAATCTGCACTCCACTAAGTAAGATTTGTCATCGGGGAGCGTAGAGTGATACTCCAAGGCGCTAACCAAGGCCAAAGTCCTGGTCTTGTAATGTCATCATCTGTTACCCAAAAGGACTGTTATAGCCGTAAAACTAAATCTGAATCCCGTCCTTAAAAGCTCTACTAAGCTGCTGTAACATATATACTGTATTTCAAGACGCCACTTTGGACTACGCAGGTTTAATTCAGTCAGGAAATTCAGACTCCAATCATGAACTCAATCTTCTCCTTCCCATCGCATTAAATGCATCAGACGCTCTCTATTGTCCGCACTCAGAGAACTGGAACTGAGAATTACAGCCGGGAAGCTGCGCTGCTGTAATGACCTACTGTACTGCTGGGTTTAGAATTGAATTATTCCTCTTCCCTCTGGTAGACGGCAAAAAAGGAATCATCATATCAATCAGGTAAATAAGACACCCGTCATTCAATACAGAGGAAAAGGGCGCAGAGTCACCCTGGGGTCACCCACGCTCCTCTGATATTTCACTCCTCCTTTCACTCTCCTCCTCTGTGGCTCTACCCCTGGGCTTTATTCCTTCAGTCTGAGCGTTCATCCTCACACAATCACGAACACATAAGGTGCATCCCACACACACACAAATGCAGTCCTACACATGGCGTGCTCGCCTTGAACACAAAAATACATGCAAACTTGCAGAATACATGCTCTAAAATGTAGACCTATGTATTTTGCCACCTAAGATAACAAGACCAAGAATACAGCTATGCTAGCAGCTCTGTGAGGCTGCACACAACAGGGCTTTGAGCCTAATTCCAACATCAGCAGAGTAGAGCAGAGAGTTTGGATTTTTCGGTCTGGTCCAAAGTGGTGGACTGACCAACAGATCGTCATTGCTGTTTTTAGCCATGCTAGCAGCATGACGTCATATGGCAAAGGTCTGTGCAAACCCAACGTCATCATAGGGGCGGGCGATATATCGAATATACTCAATGTATTGCGGCTTGCTCTACGTGGGATATAGCAAATGACTATATCGTGAACATGAAGTACAAATATTGACTGTCAAAAAAAAAATTGAATTTCAATTGTGTGAATTAGTCAAACTGAATAAGAATACATTTCCAAAGAACAATCTGACTTCAATATGACAGTACACCACCTCAGAGCGTTCAGATTAGTTTGCTAGAATGATCAAGCTGGTATGATCCCACGCATCAAAAGGTTTAATCAAACAGTTGTGTTATTTTAGAGAAAATAAGAAATTATTGAGATTAGTGCAGTCAAAGTTAATGCGATAACGCGTTAACACCAATTCGCCACAAATTCCTTTAACACATTAACGCAATCCATCTTTTGGAGGTTGTAGCGGGTTCAGTTTTAAAGCTAGAGTGAAGATAAGTATCATATGAAACTAGAAAACCCAAGGAATCCAACCATGTCATACTAGCTTGTCGTGAGGGAGGATAAATAACGCTCCAAACTTGCACTAAATTTTGTCAAGGAAAAACTGTCATGGCAATTTTTAAAGTGGTCCCTTAACCTCTGACCTCAAGATATGTGAATGAAAATGGGTTCTATGGGTACCCACAAGTCTCCCCTTTACAGACATGCCCACTTTATGATAATCACATACAGTTTGGGGGAAGTCATAGTCAAGTCAGCACACTGACACACTGACAGCTGTTGTTGCCTGTTGGGCTGCAGTTTGCCATGTTAGGATTTGAGCATATTTCCATGCTAAATGCAGTACCTGTGAGGGTTTCTGGACAACATATGTCATTGTTTTGCGTTGTTAATTTACCGCCAATAACAAATGACAATTGACAATTGACAAATCGCCCTTTAAGGTACATTTTGAACAGATGAAAAATGTGCGATTAATCGTGATTAATCACGATTAAATATTTTAATCGATTGACAGCCCTAATCGAGATATATATCATATATCGCTATAAAGACTAAAAATATCGAGATATTATTCATAAGCTATATCGCCCAGCCCTACGTCATCACTCATACTAACCTACTAATTTATTTCCTTTTTGTGTGCTGAAGCATGAATGAAAAGGAAAGATGGTGATAAAATCATAAGGTCAGTAAAAGATGGATGAGGATAGAAAAATGCATCAACTTGCACAAAACACCTGCTGTTGTAAGTTATATGCCCTGTTGTTTAAAGCCAAACACCCTGGACAAATAAAATATTTCTCTACAGAGCAAAACAGAGCAAATCAATACAGTAAGTGGTAGGTAGGTTGCACATTGCAGAGGCTCCCAGCTATCGCACGTATCAGTCCAAGAGATGCTGCAGAGTCTGAGGATATCAAGGCAGGACTCAGAGTACCTGGACATCAAACCGCACTAAGCTCCCTATTCCACCTCCTGTCCTTTCCTCTCTCCTCTCTCATCAGCCAGAAGGAGCTTAAAGGGAAAAGAGTTCAGGTTGGGTAACGGACACCAAAATCGTTCCTTTTTTCACAACAAACTGTCCAGCAATGACCTATAAAATTCCTGTAAGAAGATCTTGCCTCATTCTTTCTCTCTCGCTCTCTCCCCTTTTATTTGGGTGAGGATCCATTTCAATAACCCTGATCTCTCAATTCTTGTTTCAGAGTTACATAACAGCTGCACTATTAGAATAACAATTGGGAGGAGAGATTAGCGCAATCGGCCAAGGAGAGAGATAGAGAGGAGGCACTAGGAGGGAAATCTAAGGAAGCCCCTCACAATGTGACACATCATTTCACGTGCTGTCTCACAAGTGAATAGATTTAACCGTGCAGTGGGAGGACGAACGCAGACGGATGCCGCTGCTGTTAAGATTTTTTTGGAGGTTTACAAAAACCTGTTGTTGGGAGACTAATGCTTTGCTGAAAGCACTGCAGTCCTACGTGTCAGTTCAGCTTCATTTACAATCATCAGCCGGGAAACACACCAGTAAATGCTCTTGTATCTTGCCGGCTTTTTTTATTACAGAAATAATAACACAACATAAGTGGAAGCTGATGCTTGTGGCTTCAGTTTTAAAATGAAAGAATGAATCACTGCAGTGAGGATGAAACCGAAATCTATCTATCCTCAGGCTTTGGAGTTTTGGGGAAGCCGAATCCCTGCAGAGAGGGACTGCCTGCTGGATGCTTGATGTCTTTTTGCTTGTTTATTTCATCATATTTTTTTCTATTTTACCAAAGATTGGAGAGTAGCTTTTGAGCAGGGGAATCGTCTCGTCTCTCTAATCACATAAACCTGATTGGATGTGGTGGGGTATCTGTTTTGGAATCACTCATCATGCTCAGCTCATAAATAAAGACCTGCTATCGCCCTGGTAAATGGAGGAAAGGGGAGGAGAGAGGTGGGGGTTGGTGAATTGGCCTCACGTGCGCCTTCCAGTTCTGCTTTAATTAAAGGAGAGTAGGCTGCAGCTCACGGCCAACCTGCCCCAGCAGCACTTACTGTACAGCCCGGAGCTGGACTCACTGAGACTCATTCCCAGGCTCCATCAACATGAGTGAGTGCCTCGGCCCGGCCTGCTGACTCATCTATCTAAGGGGTTCCACAGGGCCACCTGAGCCGCAGCCTAACACACACACACACATATTAGTGACCTTATGAAGACTTAACATGATCTTAATACTAATCTAAAACCCAAGATCTATGTGGAAGTGCAATAAAATGCAGTTAAACAGCCACTACATACTGGCTCCAGAAAACCCCAACTACAGAGGAGTGAAAGTAAAAATATCCAATTTCTCTCTCAGAATAGAAAGTAAATACAAATTTCACACTGGATGTGAGGACCGGTAAGCTGTCACAGAGTGGTCTCGTGGACCGGTAGGGGTGGGATGTGACTAGGGATGTCACGAGAACCGATACTTTGGTACCAAGTCAATGCTAAAATTTCTGAAAATGGTGCCGTTTTTTCGGCCATAGGTACTGTGTACTGCCAGGACTCGAGACTAACGGCGTCCCAGGAACAATAGAAAAAGTGTTTGGGACGCAGTAAACTCACTATTGACGCCGCCAGGGGACACACCCTAATTTTTCCCTGTTTTACATTATGATGCGTTCAGGCTCTATTCAGTAAAAATGAGTTATGGGCGAAGGTAAACTCTAACGTTATGATGGGTTCAAATGTAGTTTTTGGGGAGAAACTTGAATAAATACAGTTGTTTGAAGGATATGTTTTCACAACAATATGAAAAAGATAATAGTGAATGAATTATGACCTATTTAACTTCTAACTTAAGACTGAGTCTACTTTAAAATATCATCTTCTGACAGATTTTAAAAAACACATAATAACAAATAATAATAATCTGCTTTGAATAAAATGTTCCGTCTGATATGGGCTTTCCACATTGTTCCATATAATTCAAAAATACACAACCTATGAATATGTAAATGTGTTGGACTCAAGAGGTCTCCTACTTCATTCTCTCATGACTGGAAACAGGGTAAAACAGTTCGTCCGGCTCCTTCCGTCTACCAGTACCTCTTAAGTTCAGTGATTAACACATTATATATCTTGTTTGTTTGATCTTTACAGAAAACAAAGTTACCTGCAGTCTGGGCCTCACCGTGAGGTTGCCAGGCAACCACCAGAGACTCCAGAAGTTATTGCTCGGGCCAAGAAATAGCCCGGCAACTTGAGTGGTATTGATCTTCTCATCTAACTTTCAGCAAGGCAGCGAATAAGCGTAATCCTAAAATTTCTAAATATTCCTATAAAGTCTTAATAGCACGTTCAATTAATCGATTAATCAGAAAAATAATCGTCAGCTTAAAGGGACTGTTTGTAAGAATCAGAAATGCTTGTTAACAGCGACACCTGTGGCCGTTAAGTCAACGAAAGTCAGCGTCCTGTTGCCCGCGCTCGCCCGTGTGCACATGCTACATGAATGTGAGCGAGCATCCGTCAAAACAGTGAGGCGACACACATCAGCTAAAACCACAATATCACTCTATATTTCACCTGCTTGGCAGTAATGTTAGTTGACCAGACAGAGGTCTCTCCATGAATCACTGCTGATCCTAGTGTCGGCTTTTCCTGCTTCAGCCTCCCGACCGCGGCCGGAGGGAGACACCGGCACACGGTATGAGACAATAACGTTTCTCGCTGCGGAGCCCCGTCACTTCACAAGACCCAGGAAACCTCAGTTGGTCAGGAGGAGCTGCAGCATTTATTTCTGCACAAACGTCCGCTGTACATTCACTAGATATTCTCAGAGCTAAACTAACTCTTCTGAAGTGTGTAGTGTGCGCGCATGCACGTGAGGCGGAGCGAGTACAGCAGAGACTCCGGCCCTGGAGACCAAAGCTACGGTCTCCCCCGCGTCCTCCGACCGCGGCCAACACTGTTTTGCAAGACGGGCTTCACTAGATATAACTTTGCGGTTTTGGTGCTTCTGTGTAGTTTGTGTTGGAGTCTGAGTCTGAACAGCGTAGCCACATGCGAGCGTGGGACACCGACCCGGATTGATTTTTACCTGTAAGAAGTTACAAACAGTCCCTTTAATTGATAATAAAAATAATCGTTAGTTACAGCCTTTGTTGGGGGAACCAGCCAATATCCAACTAAAGACACTCAGAAGAGGTGAAATAAGAGGCCACTGTTTATGTGTCTGAAACAGATATCGATTGAAGCCAAGTTCCAGATGCGAGACAAAGATCCACACCCATAAAAAGTATTTACATGTTATAGCAGCCAATAAAGAAATTGATTTCCATCTGCCAACAGTTTGACCTGAAGAATGGTTCATTTAAAATTCATCAGTTTGATCACAGTGAAGGTACAGGTAAGCAGGCAGACAGGTGCTAGAGTTGAATCTGATGGGCTTAGTCACTGCTGCAGCGCATAATCCACTGCACCAAACACACGCAGTCATACATACTGTACACATAAACACAGCATCAACACCTACAGCACTACAGTACCAATCGGTTTCAGACACATTAACCTCAGTGAAGGCTCTGCTTCCTGTCCAGGCCGCGAGGGTAAGAGACTTTGGAGGGCAGACAGAGACGAGGCTGGAATGCTGATCCACCGCTGCCACCTCTACTTTATATGAAGATGGAGATGGCGCTTAGATAGAACTCTCACCATTGCAATATTCGCCGGCAGCCATGTTAGCTGCACAGTCCTGCACCGAGGCTGCTGTTTAGGAACCTGAGAGTCTATGCGGCGGATTTGTACCTGTAAGATGCCTGATAGGCTGCGATCTTCAGCTGCAGCCAACACCTCTGAGTGCCAGACAATCTACAGCAACAACGGAGCCATAGTGCATCCTGACCAGACTTATTGTATTGATGGGTCTGAGTACCAGCACCACTAAGTGGTCAGTCCTCTTTCTCTGCACTTCACTGCCTTGCAAGTAACGGACAAGCTTGACTTAACAGAAACCGGATGTGCACACAAATGATGACCTTTTAGCAACATTAAACACAGACTTTACATATGATCTGGCAAAACTTACATCAATACAGTTTTATCTAGCTACAACTAGAGCTGCAACGATGAATCGATTAGTTGTCAACTATTAAATTGCTAACTATTTTCGTAATCGATTAAAATCGGTTTGAGTCATTTTTTTAAGAAAAAAATTCTCTGATTCCGGCTTCTTTATTGTGAATATTTTCTGGTTTCTTTACTCCTCTATGACAGTAAACTGAATATCTTTGAGTTGTGGAAAATAAAACACCTTTGAGGAAGTCATCTTGGGCTTCGGGAAACACTGATCGACATTTTTCACCATTTTCTGACATTTTATAGACCAAACAACTAATCGATTAATCGAGAAAATAATCGACAGATTAATGGAAAAGGAAAATAATTGCAGCCCTAGCTACAACTATTAGTTGATCGTCAGAAAAGTAATCAGCACCTGTTTTCATTAATTCTTTATCTAATTTTTTCACAGTTGATGGTTCCAGCTTCTCAAATGTGAGAATTTGCATCATTATTTTACATTACAGTAAATTACTGTACAATAAACTGAAAAACTGGTTTTGGACAGTTTTTGTTTGGACAAAACAACACCTGCCATCTACCTTTGGAGATGTTTGGAAGGTTTGTCCCAAATCACAACTAAAGTTGAAACGGAAAAAAAAGAAGATTAATCTGCACCAATTTTAAGAAATTCATTATTTGTTGAAGTCATTTTTCTTTTTTTTTACAAAAATGCCAAGAATTCACTGGTTCCAGCCTCTCGAATGTAAATAACTGCTGTTTTTTTAAGTCAAATAAACTGCTTTTTGGACAACATTATTAATGAAAAAATGGCAGATTGATTGATAATGAAAATCATGGTTTGCCACCCTTATTGCAACAATAACAATAGATGCATGTAAAGAGATTTACATCCCATGTCACAACATTGTTACCAGATTAAAACTCACTGAAACGCAAAACATGCTCCAACCAACTGAGCAAAAGGCAAATGACACCAGAGAGAGAAATCCATATTGTTGCACACAAAAATACTGCTCTGAACATATATCCTGAATGGGAGCATTGGATTTGCTGATACCCTGGGGGCTCACCAAGTACTGATCACATACTGCAGCTCTAAAACAACTGGTAACGGGAGGAAGCAGATCTCTAAATGGTCATTAAGGGTCCAACTGAAACAATTTTATTTTTACTACCAACTCACAAGACAAATTTATTTTGTTTTGTTAAGACTTTGCATTAGATGTTAAATTTGAACTTGCACTATTTTGTAACTTGCATTAAATGTCGTGAAGAAAAAGACCTTGATTCATGTTCTGTTTTATGTTCACAATTCTTGTTGTCTTTCTACATTTGTATTTAAAGCAGGAGATTGAAAAACCTTTTATCTACCTACCAAAATTAAGCAGCTAATATGTAAAGAACGCAAAGGCCAGAATATCACAAGCAGAATGAATAAAATGATGTGGTCCTGGAGTGTTGATATATTTTCAATCTTCACACAGTCAGTTTAGAAATAAATGCCAGGTGTACATTTCCTGTGACCTTGGAATAATTCTGAATCTTAAAATAAGTAAACAGCCTGAAATAAAAAAATTGCACTAGATACATTTTATCTGTCATGCTGATATGAGACAAACAATACAAACACAGAAAGGCACTACTTCATACTTTGGGGCCATTCTCGACAGGTAAACCACGTCACAGTTCACACTAAAGCAGCGTTAGATGTAGACACAAACCCACATACAGAATGAGGTGAAAATAGGTGCTGACTAGGACAATAGGGCTTTGTTCACATCCTGACAATGCTCATTTTTCAAGAGGAGCAAACTCATCAATAAAAGTAATTTGAGGACAGCATTAGCCACTGCTCAGCAACTGACCTGTGCTGTATAATGCCACTACACCATGAAGCCAATTAAAATGGCACTTTCAGCCTATGATGATGAATTGTTGGCTTTAAGACTCTGGTCATTCATCAGAGGACACAGATTTGTTTCCCCACAGGGATGGAAATAATCATGTAAAACACCAACATACATTAGCCACAATTAGAACATTAAAGGGAATAAAACAATCCCTTCGAGAAAATCAAAATTAAAAGATGATAAATTAAAAAGTATTACTAGAAAGTAAATCATAGGGCTGCACAATTAATCAAAATCGTATTCGCTGCAATTTCCAAAACGCAGGAGGCGCAACATTTGTTAAAAATCACACCAGAATCATTTTAGTATGATTTTAAATTAAAATAAGAATACTTTTTAAAATGATCATTCCCTCTAATATCACAAATCATATCAAAATCACTCAAAAATAATAAAAAAAATAATCACAATATATTATAATGATATTTTTCAATCCTAATAAATAAGGCTTTTGACTCTGAGAGCCCAACCAGCAGCCCCTAGAGGCCACAAGACCAACTGACCAGGTGACAGTCTGAAGTAACCTGCTGACACCGTCATCCTTTCAGAGCACTGCGCTCCTGCTCCTGCTACTGCAACTAAAAATACCCGAGCAACAATAAATCAACCGCAATAGGTTGAAACAATTCAATGTACAAGTAAAGCTCAATTAAAGAAGCAACGAGTGATTCTTCATATGTCAAAATATATCAATTGTGCAGGATAAACGGTTGAAAGGCCTCCGGTGAGGAAGGAAATTGAAGCTCACATAACAAAAGCCTGGTTTGCTGCTGACAAAATGACACAGAAAGAAATTGGTGAGTGTGCATGTGTGTTAGTATGTGTGTGAACAAAACATATAGGGTGAAAAATGTAGCTCTGTCACAGAGAAAAGTGTTGACCTTGCCTGCACCGAGAGGATAGGGACACTCCAGAGGTGCAGGTCGATACACAAGACAGCTGATGGAACAACTAGCGGAAAACAGGGGTCGAGCGGCAAAGAAGGAAAACAACCAAATGTGACGGCGGTTTTGTTAACCACCATGCAATATAAGGAAGCTCCTGAATTACAGACTGTAGAATTTGACTACGTAGCTGCGGGCATCACAGAGGAAACAAAGAGGGCACTGGAGAGAAAGAGAGAGAATTCCCCCAGTGTTAACATCTGCCCCAGAAACCAGGAATGGCTGTAAGCCGGTGTTAAAAAAAGGAAGAGAGGTTGGGAGGGGGAGCTGGAGGGGAGTCAGGAAGCTTATTTGAAAGACTTAAGCTGCATGGTTACGTAAGTGATATGGGATCCTCTGAAACCATACACTTTCAGTCAAAGTTGGGATGCATTAGTACCCTCGCCAGAAATCTTATCCCTGCCTCATCCATACTGTTAGAGCTGCAGGTTTTCCTTCCTTGTATCTCATCTTGCCAGACATGCACATACTGCACTTACTCACATGCATAAAACACACGCACCCGAGCATCTCTTAGAGAGGTTAGAGGTAGAGAATATGGAGATACAGTAACTCATGTCAGTCATCGCAGACAGAGTGGTGGCATGTGTGTCTGTGATGAAACGATTGCGTCTGACTCTCTGAAGAACTGAGGAGCAAAACCCCTACTGAGAGACATCTACCCCAGGTGTATCTGAGTCATACCACCTTTCCCTCTCGTCTTCCTTGCACAAAAAAAAGAAAAATCTAATCCCTACACCAGCCTTTCAACCCTGCCTCCCCTCTCTGTGAAAGTGGAAGCTGCGCTGTGTTTCTGTCCATAACACTGTCTCTACTGCATCAGCATCAGATTGGTTTACAGCCAGCCTGGCACGGTGCAGGCTCACAGGGCGGCTGGACTCATACTCGGTTGCTGAGGACCAATTTACCACCGATACACAACAGCACAATCTGCGGATGACTCATTTTCATTAATGAGTTGGAGTGAAATCCGACGAGAGGCCAGAGGAATAAAGTAGACTCGGCAAGCTTGGTGATGCGTCCCTGCAGTCGGTGACTGGCGGAGCAGAGATTTATTGTTTACAAGGAGCCCTTGCCAGTCGCTCCGGCTTTGCCTGGGACTTCTCGGTCAGACACAAGTCTGCAGGTATTGCTCTGCAGTCATTAAAATGCCACAGAGAGGAAAAAGCTGAGAAGAGAACGGACGGTTTGCGGAAATTGGCGAGCTCGCGGTCCTCGTGGATAATTAGTGCTGTAGTGAAATTTCGCTCACTGACACCATACCGCAGTGTGAAAACAAAGAGAGAGAGAGGGGACGAGACAGAGATGTGACGAGGGACAGAGACACAGTGAGAGCTAGAGTACTACACTGCCTTATCAGACGACTTAGACAGGACAGTCAATAAAGCAGGTATAAAGCAAGTCAAGGGGAGTAGGAGAGCATGCAGTGTGTTGTACCGTTTCCCCATGTCTGTATGCACAGGACATACATGTGTGCCAGGGAGACTGTGTGTACACACACTAGAAACACACTCATGACTGAGTTTCCATGTGTGCCCCGGCACCCCTGACCACAGCTTAGCATGACAGAGAAAGAAAGGGGGGGGGGGGGCGTCTCAACCTTCCTGCCCCCCTCTCCAGCCACCCCTCCCTCCCCACCCTACCCCCCCATCACTCCACCCCTGACTACCCCACCTGTGAATAGTCCCAGTACCTTGCGCTTTTTATCCCGTGAGCGACTCCTCTTTTTGGCCCTCTCCTCCTCCTTGTCCTTGCGATCCTGCTCTAGCTGGGCTTCTAAATCCTTGTTCTTGCGGAGATGTTTGGCGGCTTGTGCCATGGCGTTGGTAGTGGAGGTCTGGGCGGCGTTGGCGTGTCCAGATCCTACGGCGGTGGTCTGCGGGGGGCGACAGCGCTGGGACTTCTACCTGGTGCCGGCCAACACTGGCGCTGCCGCTGCTGCTCTGTGTTCCTCTATGGCCCTGCAGTCTGCGAGCGTGCTCACCCTCTGCCTCCTCCTCCTCCTCCTCTTCAGCAGTGCAGTCACACACACATCGGCAGTCCTCAGCCGTCTGCTGTGGGATGCTACTGCAGCGCTGCTCTCTCTCCTTCTCTCTCTCTCTCACTCTCCAATGCTCGCACACTCCCTCTCTCAAATCGCTCACGTACACTTCCCTCCTTCAATTTTTCTACTGCCTTCCTCTGTGGTCTCCCTCTTTCTCTGTGCAGAAGAAGAAAAAAGATAAATAGCAGTGAACAAACAGGTTTTCCTTCTTTTTGAATTGTCTTCCTTCTCTACATCTCTCTTCCCTTCACTGCTTTGACATTCTGTGAAACTGCTTCGACCCCCCCCCCCCTCTCCTCTCAACAAAGATTCAAGAGGGATGAACTGACAGTCAGTTGAGGAATAGCCTGAGCAGCTTTCAGCTCTCCTTCCTTGCATTGATTTTGTTTCCTTTTCCTGTATTTAATTTCTCAGCATCTCACAGTCCCGCTGTGGGTCCATCTGTGGAGGATCGCTAGGCTGCACAGGGAACCCGTCATCACCACAGCCAATCACACAATCACTCACACACACACATACCAGAGGAAATAAAAAAAAATCTAAAACATGCATGAGGGGAAAGAAAAACCTGCCTCTTACTCGTTTACTCTCTCCCCCTCTCTCTGCACCCTTCTCCCTCTCTACTGTTTAGGCGCTGCAGCAGACTGGATTGGTACCCGTGCAAGGATGTTGGTGCAGTGTGCTTGTGTTTATTAGAGTGAGGCTGCCAGCAATAAAAGGCTATTCTACATCACTCCCTGGCCGTCGATTGTAAAGTGTGATACAGTAAGATCAAAAGCTTTGCTTCATTGACTTCTTTTTCTGGTTTCTTGCCTTCCTTTTCTCCTCTTTCCCTGATCCCCTGTTATAGTTTTACATACAATAAAAGACATAGGGTGGTAAGAATATATGTATTATAGTATAAGTGTGTCTAGTGCTCATGTACAATGCATGTGTGGATATGTGCGCAGTGAGAAAGAGGTGCAGAGGGAGAGAGGAGCTGATAGAGCCGGCACCTGTTTACTGGTATTGCTCTGCCTCTCTCCTTCTCCCTCCCCTCCTCCCTGCAATGCTGCTGACGCAGGCAAAAAATATCCTTTAACATCTCTCTTTGCCCAGCTCACTATACATCACAAGTACAGTTCACACTGATACAGTAGACACACAAACAGACACACACAGTCCACACGCATGCCAACACACGTGCTTCAGTGCACACACACAAAAAGGAGGGACAGCTGGTGAATAGCTGTTATTAGAGGTTTCTGCATCTAATTTCTGGCTTATTTGTTCTCTCCTCTGTGAGATATTTAAGAGGATAACATTAGAAATTGTACAAAAACAAGCAGGATATTATCACTCTCCATCCTATTGTCTCAATGTGTCATTTCTTTTCTTACTCTTACAGTAATTATCAGGTCTTTTCTGACCGTTAACAGTTGAATGACTCATGCTATTGAGACCAATTTGAATGAGAAGTGCTCTTAAGAAAATTAAATCAGGGTCATTTCTTGGCTGTGTATATTATTTAATGGCAAATTTATGTTAACAAAATTAAGATTACCATATTTTAGAGCCATTCCTCGTACGTTTCCCTCATTATGTGCTGCTGCTTCCTGTACTCATGTCTCTCCGTCTCTCTGTTTTTCCTCTGCTCTCCTGCCAAGGCTTCCCCTGATCTGATAGCAGCTCTCTCTCTATACTGCAGCATACTAATGAATAGGACTGGTGATATTGCCTTCTGTCTGCAATGCTACTACACAAATCACTTGGTCATGTGGCCTAGCAATGACACAAACAAACACAAATACTGACGGGCTGACAGCTCCGTGGCAAGAGATCCATCACAATATCGAACTCCTGGGGAATGTGCCTAAATGAATCACCAGCTGGACTGACTGCACTGGTAATAAGGAGGTTTTTGCTTAGCCAACCAAATTGGTCTTGTTAGGCTATACTCTTGCTCAGCTAATGGAGGGGCAGTTTTACAGCGGGTTTTTAACACAGCCTTTGGGACCACTTGGGTATAGTGGCTGGATCATCTGAGGCTGAACCTGTAGAAACCCTGTGGAGTTGAGGGCGTTCCACACCGATCACATACTGACAAGCAACATGGTAGCTTCACAGTTACAGAGATGCTTTAACACAACACCCCATTTGAAACGTTTCCCACTGTAGACTGGAGCTCCTCATTAGGGAGTGGTATATAAGATATTTGGATGTTGGATATATTTATCTTTATGGTCGTGATATATGTTATTTATTATACTTCCCATTTTTCCAGCCTATGGTGAATCAGTTCCCAATAAGGGGAGGTTACTTAAGGTAATGTGAGTCTGAGATCGGTTTGACTCTGATGAAGACGCAGTTGGCGTCAAAACGTTAGTCTTTAATAAAGTTGATTGCCTTAAATCTGTGAACTCCGGTGTGCTTTGGACCTGGTCTCCGAAGTCTATCCTGTTACCCCGTTTCAAACTGTTTCAATCCCTGTTTGATGCTGTGTTATACTTTCAAACCTGACATGAGCTTCCTTAGGATGCAGCAACAAGGATGTATTTTCAAAGTGCGCACTAAAGGCAACTGCATTACCATGCATCAATGATGTAACTTATAATGATGATGCAAGTTACTGCTCCATACTGAAACTAAATAGAAACCATTGGCAAGTTTTGCTTTGGAAAAGGGATGGTAGTAACATGAAGTATGCCTAGATAATACATTTACACAGCTTGGAATTTATGTCTGTAATCTGACAACAGCATCAACAACCAATGACCTCTAACCAGAAGATCAACCAACCAATCAGCCAACAGCCCAGTATATTTAACTTGTTATACTGTTATTAAACAGGACAAACGTATCAGAAGTGACCCAACATAAGAAAAGAAATACTGATCTGAAGCAGCGGTTGCGTTAGCCAAATGTTTTCGGTCACTGACTGAATTTTTTAAGCAATGACGGAAAAATCTGAAGGCCGTCCATCATTTTGACGGACTGGAGGCCTTGGAGCGCGTCTGTGACTGCAGCATTGGTGCAGAGGGAGCGCACACTGCTGGATTCCCTACGGTTGAAGCAAGTGCCTGCAGGATCAGAAAATCCTGAGAAGTGTGTTAATTTCTGTCTCCAGTGTGGCAGCAGAGACCAGGTTCAGCCTTCAGAACAAAATTAAAACGGCCATGAGATGTCGTCTGTCCAGGGCAAAGACGCAAAAACGAATGACAATCGCCTCTGCAGCAATCTCCTTGATGCGTTTGATTAGCGAGTTCTGAGTTCAGGCTAGCCTACAGCAGGTCAATTCAAGTTCAGTTCTTGTAAATGGTTTGTTCAGATTTTAATTGTAATTGTCTAATTTAGTAAAATTGCATTGTTCATATTTGCCTGCTTAGGCACAACGGCCGCAGTGTTTTTAATGGCCTCCGCTGTCACTAGTGTTGACATGAAAAGTGACCGATCTTTTCTCTCCATGCACTTTATAAATGCATAATCTATAAGCTTTTTCTGTTTATTAATTATTTAAAAAACACAAACACAGTGACCACCACCACGGCGGCACGTCCTCGTCTCTGTAATTGTCTCTTCAGTCCAAAAGTCAAAATTTATAGAAAAAAGATAAATGTAATCGTTTCCACATGTTTTATTTAACGAAATATTCTGCTTCAATCCATATTTTCTGGCGTTTAGCTTTTAAAAAACTTTTTTTTTCACTTGCTGCCGTACACAGGCACAGAAGCTTCAATCGAAAACCTCAATAGAAGCTTCAAATGTAAAAAATGTCATTAGGTACAGCCCTAGTGGCTTGGTCCGAGCCATTTACAAAGCCAGGGTTGTGTATGAACACTGGATTTTTTTCAGCACACTCACGGACAGCTAGCAAGAAGATATTTGCTTAATTTGACAAGTTTGACAAATTTGAAGTGTATTGGATTAGAAGTCTAGACTCCACCTTTAAATGTCTTATCATCATCATAAAAAATAAAAATAAAACGACGGTTAATAATAGACTACAATAAAGTTTTTACAACTGATAAAGTCCAACGCAACCACTGATCTGAAATTCATTATTGACCTTGGAAATAGCATTTGAAAAGTCAATTTAGTAGCTGTTCTGGGGTCGGTTTTACTCGTTCAAAGAATGCAAACTGATTTGCAACATGAAATCAATTCCTGTCCGGATCATTTTGACATGTTTCACGAATCAAAATAAATGCCATACATGCAACCACTTGCTAAAACCCTGTAGGACTCCCAAATGTATTAGCAATTAGCGGGCGTCTTATCATTTGTGAAACGTGACATTATCACCATTAGTACATGTAACATGAACATGTGCTCAGAAATTGCTTTGTTGAGACAGGATTCTGGAGCTTTTGATGAAATTAAATGACCAAATGATTTCCATTTATTCTGAGCACTTTTCATCTATATTGGCATAAAACTGCTGTTGCCAAGTCAAGAATTAACTTTGAACCTCCTCAAATGTTCAGGAAAAAGTGGAAGTTGTAATATAATTTGAACATCCGTAATTCCACAAAAAACTGAGCAGACTCCATGTGATAATGAAGATCATGTGATTTGACTGAAAGCTGCTGAGGCCCGCTTCAAACAAGTGATTTATGAGCACTGTTTATATGTAGATCACAAGTGGCGAGATTCTTACTAACGTATAAAGAAATATTTTTTTATGCTAAAACATGCTTTACCACTGGAATGGACTTAAAAACCCATAAGCCTATTATTGTGTTTCAGAGTGCACCCAGTGTAAATTGACTGTCCCTGGGGTGGTCCTGCCTGGGACACAAAGGGACAGGTTGTGTGGACCTGGGGGTAGAAAGAAACACACAGCTACTGCTCGAGTTCTCTTCAGTGTGACGGCCAGCACCCGCCAGCATATTAGCCGCTCCAGTGCTCCTCTAAAAACAGTGGACGGGATACAACAGAGCCACACACATACACCGTCGCACACCCACATGCAAACTCACCACAGTGAAAGGAGACAGAAGAGGCAGCCTATTCAACACATGGAAGCATACTGTATGTAACCTCACTATCAATGCTGTCATGTCATGTTACAGTTCAAGTGTATACAGCAAAATATTTTTAAATCAACTACGATAGCTAAGGTTCACACTGGCCCAGTGTTTATATACTGTAGGTCCACACTAGTCAGTGTTAAATTAAGTTTTCAGTACTCAGTCATTTAAGACTTTACAGTGTGTTTTAACACTACATGGACATATAAATTGTCATTACAAGTGTTAACTGTAGCACTACAGGTGTTAACCCCAGATTTCCCCTTTGCCTCTCAAGTGTAAACATGTACTGAATATTTTCCCATTTAGCATCAAGAGTTAAATTACACTTTAAAAATACTTTACATTTCTGATTTCTTTCCTGCAAACTTCTTAAAGCTGACTTTAATAAATCATTCTGAAGACCAAATTTCTGGCAAAATAACGTATTGTTCTAAGAACTGAAGGGGGTAATTTGTCAAATCTCACACAAATTAATTTCGGCTCTACTAAAAATATGTAGCGGGCACATTTACATAAGGTTCTGAAATTAATTAAAATCACAATGAGCTATGTAAACACAAAGTAGACTGGTGAGAACAAAGACAATGTATAAGCCACCATCTGAACCATATGCACTTTGTTAATCAAACGTTTCGTAAATCTGCAGTGTCGACTTTGACACCATCCTTCCCTTCTCCATCTAATACTTTACTTTGTAGGCATGACAATGTTCACTGAAATGGCCAATCAAAAGTTAATCGACAACAAAGCAGTGTCTACCAAAAGTATCTTAGTTACTTTAGCGAACACTAGTATGTCACCCTCAGTGGAACTGCAGATGACCAGGCCTTTCCTAAATCTCATTCAGCTTTACCCAGTTAGTTCAGAAAATGTCTTTATGCATGTTGATTTTTAGTAATCTTGCCAGCATCTCACCACTATCCACATCACTCAGACTAAATGGTTTTATTGGTCCATGTTCAGTGTGTTTTAATGGTGATGTCTCCTAGTGATAAGCTATGGCAAGCTTTAATGAGTTAAACTGGCTGCTCACATCTAAACTTCCTGCCTGTCACATCTGAAACCAGAGAAAACCGAAAAACTGTCAAGCGTGTGCATAAATAAGCTTCAACCTTGAGCTGAGATAGAAACTAAAAGTTCTGCATTAAGATACCATCTACTGGCTGGTCTTATGCAAAGTCTGACAAATGAAACAGCAGCAAGGAGGTACAGCTGCTGACCCGCTCTTCCCCTTAATGCTGCAGCAAAGCACAAAATATCACAACGTGACAGTAATAACATAATTTCAGAGGGAAAAAGCAAACTACTTTTGCTACCCAACAGAGGTTTCTGTTCATTGTGTAATGATGTACCTTTAAATATCTTTACACTAATTTATTATAGGCATATAATCTAGTTAGTCTTCGTTATTCCCAGTATGTTGGTACAGTGTGTTAGTTTTGAGCCCCAATAGCAAAAATATTAAAAGCTACAAGACAGTTTTAAAATGTACCTTGTGAAAATGTGCAATGTTGCACAAGTTTGTCCACAGCATCAGTGGGGCTTATTGTGACTCTTCTGCGTCCAGCTGCAGGTGGCAATAGATGGAAGAAGGACAAATCACTATCCCAGTCTGACAGGGAATAAAAGAGACAAAGTAAAAATGAACATCTGTGGCAATGAGCTCCCATGATCTTTCAAGTTATACATGTACCACATGTATCATTACTGGTTTCAGTGTCATCATATTTCAGCTGCTTTCATAACAGAGCGGGCCTCAGCTGATCAAGTTAAGTGTTTTTCCCCTTCTATGACCTTAGGCTGAAGGTTGTGTCCCACCTTTCAAGCATCTTCGAAGATGTTATGGCATCATACATCAGCAGCAAGTCTTGAGCTGGTCTTCAGCTGCCAGGCTAGAAATCTGGTACCCTTTTGCACCTGTGATATTTGAATTAAAAAGCACAATACTTCAGTGTGAAGAAAGTTGCATTATAGTAATTTAAATTAACAATGTCTATTTGAGAGCAGCCAACACATTTTTGTTGTGGTTGATAGAGAAACTTAGATTAAATAAATTCATTGCAAGCCATTAACTTCTTTTACAGTATTTTCAGCTGGATTTATTGTACCAGGACAAAGCCAAGCCTCCCAATCTGGCAGCAGTACTAATTGTTGTAATTAATTAAATTACACCTGTTGTGATAACCTTAGTGTATAATAATGATCATCATCATACTTAGTATGTATTACTTAGTAATGTTAGACCGGGGGTCTGCAACCTGCAGCTCTGGAGCCACATGCGGCTCTTTAGCTCCTCTCCAGTGGCTCCCTGTGGCTTTTTAAAAATGGAACTGAATAACTGTTTTTTGTTTACATTTTAATTTTTATTCATAATTGTTGTAGGTCTATGGTAGGACGGTACGACGGAGTATTAGGGCCACATTGAGGAAAAAAAAAAAAAATCGGTTTACGAGAAAAAAAGTCTTAATATTATGAGAATAAAGTCATAATATTATAAAGTAGTAATTTTCCGTGTTATTTTCTTTTTTTCTCGTAACGTTATGACTTTATTCCCCCTAATATTACTTTTTTTTCTCGTACCATTATGACTTTATTCTCGTAATATTACGACTTTTTCTCATAATATTATCACTTTATTCTGTAAATCTCAGATGTTTTTTCCCTCAATGTGGCCCTAATACTCCGTAGTACATTTGCTCTTGGGCCCTCACTGCATTAGACTTATATACTATATACTTAGACTATAAACTGTGTTACCTTCATCACAATGCTCAAATGTTTTGCGGCTCCAGACAGATTTTTGTTGTTGTTTTTTTGCCTAAAATGGCTCTTTAGATAGTAAAGGTTGCTGACCCCTGGTTTAGACTAAAGTAAAACAGGCCATGTCCCGGAACAAACTAACATCTTTTGGTCAGCAGTGCTGATTGTTATCTGAGCTAGCCACTGCTATAGGAATCATTAGTCAGTCAGCTACCTAGATTAATGTTTAAAATGAACCCGTTGTGGTGCTTCTAACATAACATTATCTCTGCTGGAGTCTCTATCAGAGAGTTGACCGAAGTAAAATAAGCCAAGTTCAAGTCCGCAAGTCAACACCTGACCAGAGCTACCCGCCTTCTGCAGTCAAATTCATGTGGTCATCTTATGTGCTGCTGCAGCACCAGCTCTAACTATCAAACTTACAGAGGAATATATTTATAACCCTGCACTGTGCTTCTTTACACATGTCCCTGAAGTGTGAAACATGTCGCATTTTATTCTTATCAGACTTGCAAGTGAATAACCTGGGTCTGCTAAGTTAATGTTAGCTAACATTAACCATTGTGATTCACATGCTGACCATGCAGCGCCAGCTTTAAACATTTCCTCGTCCATTTACCTTTCATTACTATCACGTAGGCACTAATGGAAAGAAAAAGTAAAGGTCTTACCTCACGGAAGTTATTTTGAAAAGTCACTGTAGGAAAAACACCATGTGAATAATACAGTCAGTGATGGCTGAATACCATTTAACGCCAGCTGTTTAGGTTACAGTGCTCTTGTGATGTGCATGGTGGCACACTGTCACACTGGTTTGGCTTACTGAAATATAATAGTTAAAGGGACAGTTTGTAAAAATCAGAAATTGCTTGTTAACAGCGACACCTGTGGCCTTTAAATCAACGTAAGTCAGCGTCCTGTTGCTCACGCTTGTGCTCGCTCTACATAGACATGAACGAGCATCAGTCAAAACAGTGAGGCGACACACGTTAGCTAAAACCATAATATCACTCTATATTTCACCTGCTTGGCAGTAATGTTAGCTGACCAGACGAAGGTCTCTCCATGAATCACTGCTGATCCTAGTGTTGGCTTTTCCTGCTTCAGCCTCCCGACCGCGGCCGGAGGGAGACACCGGCACCCGGTCGGAGACGATAACGTTTCTCGCTGCGGAGCCCCGTCACATCACAAGACACGAGAAACCTCTGTTGGTCTGGAGGAGCTGCAGCAGTTATTTCTGCACAAACGTCCACTGTACATTCACTAGATATTCTCAGAGCTACGAAGTTTTCTGCAGTGTGTAGTGTGCGCGTTTGACCGTAAGAGTGGAGCGAAAGAGCGAGAACGAGCGCGGTGTGTGAGTTAAGGCAAGCAGGCAGGCAGAGTACAGCAGAGACTCCGGCCCTGGAGACCAATGCTTCGGTCTCCCCCGTGTCCCCAACACTGTTTTGCAAGACGGGCTTCACGAGATATAACTTTGCGGTTTTGGTGCTTCCGTGTTGTTTGTGTTGGAGTCTTGTCTGAACAGTGTAGTCACACGCGAGTGTGCATGGGACACCGACCCGGATTCATTTATATGTGTAAGAAGTTACAAACAGTCCCTTTAATTTTATAGACCGTTTCAACAGATTTTTGTTGTATGTTGTTATGTAAGTTGTTTGTATGTTTTTTAACAATTTAGTTTCGTGTGTCACATATTTGCCTCATTTATTATACAGGTACAGTGGGGTCACATTTTCTGACGACAGCCTTCACAAATGGTGACCTCATGTGTTGCTGGCTCTCTGAGGTCACAGATTTCAGTGTAACACCGGAAAGGGTCCGACGGTGGAGGTGGCCTGCAGCTCTACCTCTGCAGCTAGACCCTTCTCCTTTAATACCAGCCAACTCAACATTTACACCCAAAAAATTGCACCATGTAACACCGGAAAATTTGCTGTGACATTCACTGACATGTGAAGTTTGTCGAAAACAATCATTTACAAAATATAAAAACAGTTGAAAAGTTTTAAAAAGGCCACTATCGAACAGATATTTAAAATGCATGACTGGCTGGTTCATCATCAGCTTGAAACTAAAACAGCAACAGTTTGCTGGTGGCAGATAACGAGGGCTGACCCCAATGCTTAGAAGCTTCAAAGCTTCAACCATTGCCATCGTAATCAACCTCCTAATCAGTATTTGAATGTTTCGTTTTGGGGTTTTTATAAGTATGTATAAATCCCGAAATAGCCCATGAAATAAGGAATAATCCCTTAATTCATATTCAACGTTAATTATTATAAGTTATTTTCAGACGGATATCGCTGTTTGTTATGTGTAGAGGTGTGTGTGTGTGTGTGTGTGTGTGTGTGTGTGTGTGTGTCTACACAGTAGTAAGGCAGCAGCACTGTCCCGGGAACTGAAACGGGGGAGATGGAGACAGACAGACAGAAGAACATGTCAGCCTGCTGCACCGCGTCGTGAAGCTTCGAAATACCTTCAAATATTACTCACCGAAGCTTCGAAGCCCCAAAAATGGTTTTCAGAACAGCTACGGATAACAAGTTTCCATGTCCTGAAATACCCCATTCTGCAGGTCAAGTGTGTGTTAACAAGTGAGAAGTACAGTGTCCTTGGACTGGCCTTTCTAGCCAGTCATTCTTGAGAGTAAATGTCAGCTTTACACTAATCTACACCCACACCACAGGTGAAACTCTTGGGACAATATCCTCATTTCCTGCTCTAATTTAGTCATCCTCATCATCGGGGACAGGTCACATGGACGCACAGGTCTGGAGAATATTTCCCAAACAAACACTTCATTAAATCAGTTAGTCATAATGACAGGAAAGCTAATAATCATGCATCTTATTGCTTTGCATCAATCATATTAACACATCAGCCAGCAGCAGTAGCTCTTGTACAGATACAGAAGAGGCTGCTGGTTTTTACTATGCTGCTCATGTTGAATCCATCTCAATAGTCTCTAGTGTGTTTGCTGGCAGGGGTCCACAGCCTACAGTGAGATACAGTGTTCTGCAGGCCTGTGCCATCCTCTGCACCATCAACTGTGGCTTATAGAGTTATTTTAGCAGCAGTGTTAGTCACTATCAGCCAAAATGAGATGATGGGATGAACAAAAAACCCTTGCTGTATTTGTGCTATTACAGTATGGATGAACACTGTGGGTCATTTTGTGATTTCAAGTGGATCAAAGGATCATAATACTGCCCTTTTAACCACGTGAAACAGATTACGGTTGGTCGTCACAGGAGATCAATTGGGAAGACAAGAACCACCGAGCAGTGGAGAATAGAGGTCACACAGCACCCTCTATTGATTAATATGGGGTACTGCGTCAAAGAGGGACAAGAGCATTCGCTGCATGGGTCTACAGTCAAACATGAAGGCTCTTGGTTATAACCTGCTGTGGACATTTGTTCATATAGGAGCCTTTAATCAATAATAGAACAACTTACCAGTTACAACAACCAACATCAGTGATATCTTACAGGACTAACGGGACAAAGACAACAAGTGTGGTAGGATCAGGACTAATCCATAACGCTGATCACACCGTGGATCACAGTGCCCCCCGTAGGCTCATCTTGCAGTATTGTGAGTGAGTGTACACACACAGCAGAGCTCAACACTGCACTGCAGCACATAGCCAACTCAGAGCAACACCACAGGACCGCACAGCTCACAGTGTTGCTCCGATATGAGAACACACCGCTCAGATATAATCACGTGTCCAAATGAACAGGATGAAATTAATTCCATGTGAACATGAGCAATTGAATTTGCATTTAATTGGTGTTGAAATTATGTACAAAGTGGACATAAACAGTTTTGATAAGCAATTAATTATCATGCAGGCTATTTATGAAGCAACAATGATAAACATTTCCTGGTTCTAGCTTGTCAAATGTATTGATTTGTGGCTTATATCTGGTTTACAGCATTATAAATATAACATTTTGGGGTTTGGGACCATCTAATAAAAAAATATAAATAATATAATTTTACAATTTGTATATTATATTATATATATATATTATATATGTATTATATATATATAATATTAAATTATTATTATTATTATTATTATTATTATTATTATTAATAATAATAATAATAATAATAATAATAATAATAATATTGTTAATAATAATAATTGGGCTCTGGGAAATTGAGATGGGCATTTTCAAAAACTATTTTCTGATATTGTATTGACTAAACAATTAATCAAAAACTAACCAAAAGATGAATTGGTAGGAAAAAAATAGTGCAATGTACTGTATATGCAAAACTATGTATTTCTGCTAAAGCCCAGCTTTTCTTGGCTTGATAAGCACATATTTACACGGGGTGAAAATTATTGCAAACATCTATTAAGAGCATAATGCAATCCAACACTATAACACCACAAACTACAGAATCACAAATTACCATAAAGTTAAATCAACACATCTCTGACCAAGACTCAGCTTAATTTCAATGCACTAACGTTCACTAAACTAATATTTGTTGTAGGTCTACTACTCAATCATACTGTATATAAAGGTGTTCCTATTAAATTGTACACCTTCAGTCAGTGTAATGAATGGTGGACATTTTGCGGTCATCCTTCCTCTCCTGACACGTGGCTGGTAGAGCATGAAGGGAGGATAAAGCAGGACAGCTCAGAGACCTGAAATGCTCCTTTAGAAAGATCTACATTTTTCTTTTTTTTTCAATTCAAATAGCTTTATTGGCACACACAAAAACATGTTGTCGCCAAAGCAGTTTACAGAAGATTACACATATTAAAAGGTGTCATATGCAGGGTCTACATTATACTGGTGCAGTCCATTCTTTGATTGCTATACAATGTAATATAATACTCTCTCTCCCCCTCTCTGCTGGCACTGCACCAGCAGAGCGAGCACTGATTGGGAAAGCCATATGGCAGGTAACAAACCAAGGGCAGGCTTCATGTCCACACTGTGCCGTGGCTTAGGCAGCCTGCCACCTCATCCATCGGGCTCATCTGATTTGGCTCTGTATTCTAGGGAAGTATGTAGACCAGAGTTCAGTGTAAATATGCCACGAGTGTTACTGACGCTGCACCATCACCAGCTCGGTGGTGTGAACAGCAGTTCAGAGTAGTCACAAAGCTGCAGAGTCAGCAGTGAATTTCACCGTCACACCAACTGGGAATGGCAATGGCCTCAGGCAGATTGACAATCACTGCTGTTGTGTACAGAGGATCTGTCAAAGCATAGTCGTGTGTATGCAAAGCAGTACTTTGTCCTCAATTGGCCATTTTAAGGAGGCTTGTCCAGTAAATCACAAATGTCTCCTGAATAGGTTTGCTGCAACCTTTATTTAATTCATTTTGGTTTGTATTCTATTTAATTGTATTTGTATTGCATATTTTGTTTTATTTATTGTTTTGTAAACGTGGCTTAAATGTGCCTTAAATACATAGTATGTACTCTGTATCTGTGCTGTGCAGGTGAATCAGCGTGGGGGCGGGACCACAGGGATACAAGAAGGTGCTGGGAATCTGGTGTTTATTAAATATTATTTAGGGCTATCAATCGATTAAAATATTTAATCACCATTAATCGCATGATTGTCCATAGTTAATCGTGTTTAATCGCATATTTTTATCTGTTCAAAATGTACCTTAAAAAGAGATTTGTCAAGTATTTAATACTCTTATCAACATGGGAGCGGACAAATATGCTTGCTTTATGCAAATGTCTGTATATATTTATTAATGGAAATCAATTAACAACACAAAACATTAACAAATATTGTCCATAAACCCTCACAGGTACTGCATTTAGCATAAAAAATATGCTCAAACTGCACGTGATTATCATAAAGTGGGCATGTCTGTAAAGGGGAGACTCGTGGGTACCCATAGAACCAATTTTCATTCACATATCTTGAGGTCAGAGGTCAAAGGACCCCTTTGAAAATGGCCATGCCAGTTTTTCCTAAATTTGGAGGGTTATTTAATCTCTTTCGCGACAAGCTAGTGGTCGGTACCAATGGATTCCTAAGTTTTTTAGTTTCATATGATACCAGTATCTTCACTCTAGCTTTAGAACTGAGCCCGCCACTACCTAAAAATCATAAGTTGCATTAATGTGTTAAAGAAATTAGTGGCGTTAAAACAAATTTGCGTTAACGCATTATTATCGCGTTAACTTTGACAGCCCTAATATTATTATAATTTATTCTATTCATTATTTATTTCTTTATTATTATTATTTTATTTTAAAAAATATTATTTCTTATTATTAATATTATTTTACGTATTTATGTTTTTGAATACTTTGTATTTTAGTTTACAGTTACCATCTGTTATCATATGAATGTATTACTTGCATAAAATGCATGATTAAAAAAAGGGGTGGGGGGGGGCATGGCTTGTCGAGTGATTTTAACAATTACATAACTTGAGTTTTGAGAAAAGAATATCTTGCACACTGCTCTTGCTCAGCATCACAATTTATTGATCACACTAACGTTTCGGTCCCTCCAGACCTTCCTCAAGCGTGTTTAACAAAGAAAAAGAGACACTAGGTTGAGTACGCCCAACTGCCATAGACTGGGCTTGATTATTAAAAAAACATTGGCACATTTTATCATCAGACTCAGTAATATCCATGGATTTGCAAGAACCACCATTAATATTCTATTGAAGAGGACGTATTCTTAGAGACAGCCATGTACATGCTGATGTAAAATCAGTGGAAAACAGCACAGTCCTTGTTATAACCTCTTCCAAATGGATGCTACAAATGCAGAGGATGTGCTCAGTGTAATAATATGGTCAAAACTTTTCTCATCCTCACACTGGGAAAAAGTATTTTATCAATAATGTCATCAAGTTTCACTTCTCATTATATGGTTAAATGTCGTTGCTGGTTATCCTATGTTGGTAAGACATTACGCCCATTAAAGCAGAGGATAAGCAAACACAAGAGCTCCTAAGAGATTACCCAGTAGCATTTCAAGGACTTCAAACATCTCATCATTTTGGTTCCAGGGCACTGAAAAGGTGCCAGAGAGAGGTGGGAACACTGATGAAATACTTGAAAGAAGATAAGTACACTGAATATTTAATTAGCAAACTCTATCCCCTAAAGGACTGAACGACGAGATACCGTGGCATGTCATGCTCTACTCATGGTACACTCAAGATGCAAGTACAGTAGTGCATATTAATACACCACTTTGACATTCACATTCATTTCTGTAAATTGACTTAATTATGTGTTGTGGTGTTTAGCTTGTTTTTCTTTTATTAGTATTTTTCCCATATGTGGAACATACTGTGGCAGATTCGCTTTCAATTATTGAGAGACACTCCCACAGGAGAATAAGTCCCACACCTGCGGCGCATTATTTATATTGTAAGAATTGTGTAAAACCCTCTTGACGAAGGTCCAGAGGGACGCTGTGCAAGATCAGTGTGCAGGATCTTCTTCTCTCAAGACTCAAGTGATACTTTCACACTCACCTGAATCTGAGATAAATGGATGTGCGAATATCTTGTTTGAAAAAAACAATTACATAACTGCCACTCTCCTTTTACTGTTAGGGAGAGATGTGATGAGTCTGCAGCATTTCTTGATCAGAGTTACAAAAATAGCTCCGCTTGAAATCCCTCGTCTATGTAAACCATTTAAGGGAGTTTCTCTGACCACAAAACAACAGAAGCTGCCATCTATTAAATGTATAGATGAGAGATCTCTCATGATGTCCTATCAACAAACTACAGTCTGTGATTTAATATCTCTGGAGAGCAGATCTACAGAGAGAAAAAAAAAAGCTCTCAAGAAGTGACTGTAATGCCCTGAATACTAACTGGAGCATTTCCCATATATATTATATAGTGCCTGACCAAGGAATGAACATTAAATTAAATATTAACTAGAATGGCACTCGGAGAGCGCAAACATACGCCAAGGTGCATGACTTTAAAAACAGACCACAGCTCACAGCTGGCGGTACCGTGAGGTGGTCGGCTTATTATCAACACGGTGTGTTTCCGTGTAACGTATCGGCGGATGCCTCTGTCATTCAGCAGCCTTGTTATGTCTGTATAACGTTACACTACGTTGTCTCTCATCCCGTCATCTACCGCTTTTTTCTTTCTCATCGCGGACGGCCAGCAGCTCCCGCACCTCGAAGTCTCGCCACACAGCCACACATGTATCTCTCTGCTCTCAGAAGGAAGGAGGCGGGGTCACACATCATCAACGCGTCATCAGTTACACTGCGCGTTATACCCCGTGGTTTTAATGCTCAGGCTGATCGGAATCCTTAAAAAAATTCCTGAATCCGGCTCATGATCTGGATCGCCACCAAAATCTAATGGATTGTTCATTGTGCCACACCCCACCCCACCAAAAAATGTCATTCAAATCCATTGCGAACTTTTGGAGTAATCCTGTTAACAGACAGACAGACAGACAAACCAACGCCAGTTGGCCCTTGGCCTTAGCGGAGGTAAATATGAAGAGGAAACCGAGTGTGGTACTAAAAACATGAAGCTGCAACAGCTGAGGGACAGACTGTATATCTAGTTTACTTCTGCCATCTAGTGGTGTCACAGTGCACATGACTTCTAAATACAACAATGATAACTGAGTGATGCTGTCTGAACCTCTCTGAGTGGTAGACAACTGATGGGTAGAAATACTACAAAGGTGATAAATAGAATTAAAGCATTTGTTATGGCACAACTGTCTGTTTATATCTTTAGTGTTTTCTTCTTTGCTGGTCCCCGGGTTTACTCCAGGAAGGTCTTGTTTAGAAGATAACCCATAAATTATAAAAACTTGCAAAAACTCTCACGAGACTTGTTACCTGACGACCTATATTAACCTTAACTATTCGAGGTCAATGTCTAACCTTAACCACCTCGCGAGAGCTTCGCAATTTGTGGGTTACCTTCTAGACACGACTCTTCAGGACCCCCAATGTTAAAAAAAGGGCTGATTAATGTAATGTAAGAAATGCAGTGGTTTAATCCTTTTATACTATTTTTTAGCGCTGCACAATTTTTAGAAAATATCTAATTGTGATTATTTTTGACTGATATTGCAATTGCAATATGGTTTGCGATGTTAGAGGGAATATCATTTTTTGCACCATTATTCTCATTTTCACTGAAAAACATAATCAAATGATTATGGTGTGATTTTTGTGGGGATCTGTACCAAACAAATATGTTTTCTTTAGTCTGCAGAATATGATGTGTAGGCCAGGACATCTCTGCAGCACAACAATATTTAATTTAAAATGGTATTTTGACACACATTTCACCTTTAATAAATATTGTGCCTCCTGCCTCTTGCAGTATAGGCCATATTGCAATTTCGATAACATTTCAATTAATTGTGCAGCTCTACTAGCTTGGTGACATAATATCTTTAAATCTCTATTTCCATCAATTAAACAACTGAGATGTTATAATTTAAAGTCAATAATGTAGAGAACAAGTGTTTTTCACAGCATTGAACCACAGGGGGGTAGGGGATGTGAGGGTAGAGGAATGTTGAGAGGAGAAGGAAAAGATTACCTCGATGCTTAGCTGGCACACACGGGGAGAGACGGTTGTCTGACCAGGGAACAGGATCACTGCAGATATCAGAGGGACAGTGTTATGTGTGCTGGAGTTCCTGTCAATCACTGTCAATCTAATAACTCAATAAACTTTTCAAAATCAAAACAATAAAACAGCTTTTGCTTTCTTGAATGAACCTGGTGGATGTTTTAATTACTAAGAATTATAATTATATTACATTTAAATCTAGTTTTTCTAAAAGCACATCATGTTTTAGTTACTTACCTTCCAGACAGCCAATGCTTTTAGTTCATACTAGTATGGTGTGAAAATCAACTTGTGCACACTTGACACCAGCTTGACGTAGACTGTAACTAGGGCTGCCCCCTATTAATCGACTAATCGGTCATTTTGGTCTTAGTCGACAAAGATTTCTTTACTCGGTTAGTCATTATTTATGCATGCTGAATGACTTATTTCTAAGAAACTTAATGAGCACATCTCTGGTAAACACAAGATTTAAAGTGGTGCTTTTGTGTGATTCTTTGTGGAGAAACTCAGTTTTACAGATCTGTCGATTAAATCAAGTAATCGATTAGTCAACAAAATGAATGTTAGTCGACTAAGAGTTTCTTTGGTCGAAGACAGCCCTAATGGTAACTTGTATTTCTTGCATTTAAAAAACCCAGACTTTCTGATAGTGTGGGATGTTGGACTTTACATAAACCACCTAGTTGCACCAACCAGGGACACATGTTTGAAATGGTCTCTGCCTGTAACTGCCTTGCTAAATAGCAATAATGTAAATTTGACAATAAATAAATTAATAAAATGAGACAAAATGTTCAGTTTCATGTTCCTGCAATTAGATTTTTGTAAAGCGATGGCTCTCTGGAAATAAAAACAAACTTCAGGAAATGTGAAGTTTTATTTCTAAGCTACAAACAAGATTAATAGTTTATGGGCTAAACATGCAAAATCGTGATCATATATTGTTTGATCGTCTCGAATACATTTCTTGAACTGTCTTTTTTCTTTTAGCCTTTTGAATTAAAAGAACTTAACTAAGGCCTGTGTGCATGTAAGTGTAGAGTTGACCTCAATGAAGAAAACAGGTAAGACTGACAAGAGTGAAAGAGGCAACGAGGGAGAATTAAGAGAAGAAAGGAAATGGAACAGGAAGTGTAAGGGAGGAGGAGGAGGAGGCCGGAGGCTGGTGTCGGTCCCCCTGAGTCCCATTCCCTTCCCCTCGCTCCTCCCTCCTCTCATTCCTCATCTCCTCTCCTGCTCTGTCCCCTTTTCCTCTGTGTATTTTTCTTCCCATGATTCCTTACACATGGCTTCCTCTGACCCCTTCATTACAAGAATTATTCCATCCTCCTCTCAGCTCCATCCATCTTTTCCTCACAGGTGGCCGACCAACATTACGAAACACACCGTCCCGCTGTGGTCAGAGCCTCTGAACTTTTTGAAATATTCGATTCAGTTTAGTTACATCAAAGCAAAATACAAGAACATCTGGCGATATTGTTTCAAACCCTAGAGTATAGAGAATACCCTCTGTGTGGGCCGTTAGAGTAATTACTGGTTATCTTTTACAAGATAGAACCAGAGCCAGAACAGACAGCGACTCCCCTCCTGACACCCAGCGAGTCCTCACTTTGTCCCAATCTGTTCCTTCAGATGTACAGCCCGCCTCCTTCCACCTGTCTCCTATTCTTCCTTTCTAATCAGGCGTCACTGCCAATCAATTCGATCGCCATGACAACATCTCGCATGACGCCCCCTCCAAACACCACCACCAACCCCTATAAACAAAAACAACACACACAAAAAAGAAGCTGAATTCCGACAGCTCGGGATTGATGAGGGGGAGTCCTGTCAAAGGCCAGAGATTAGATTAGGACTGACGCGCACGAACCACAACACAGCTCAGAGGCAGCAGGTGCTTTTGGTTAAACCTTAATTACATGATCTCTGATTTCTCTAATTGATATGGTAATGACTATGTAATTAATGCAAAAGCAGAAATACCAGCAGCTCTCCTAATGAATGGATTTATTTGATTAGATATCCTCCTGCATATTTATGCATGCTGATATACAGAGGAGGACAGTGGGACATAGAAAACGGTTGTTTGTGGCTGTTGTCACAGTGTTGCCACCGCTGGCATGCTGCATGTGACAGAATTTAACATACGGATGCACAAATGAAGCTGCTCGCAACAACTCATGCTGGGAAAAATACTGTAACTTAAAGAGGTGCTGTGTGTTTGCTGCCTCTTATAGTGAAAACGATTCTACTGGAGATTGGGGTAAAGGAAAAACTTGCTCTTTGACAGGTAGGTGGCGCTATGGGGCTGCCTTAGACTCACAGGAGCCGCAGTTTGCATGAATGAAGATCATGAACAGGGCTGATGCACCCTAAGAAATTTGAAAATCACTAAAAAAAAGATGCCATTATGAGTCTGAAAACAACTCATATCTGTTTAGAGCAGCAATAGAAAGCTGAAACCCCTCAACATAGACACACAAACACAGAAGGCTATAACTTCATTGGCAAAGGGTCAACTGTGACAACTAGATGTGACCCAGCTGCAATTACTCTCTGCCTCGGCCACCCTCGCAGGGGAGGAGGAGGGCAGATATTTGTGGAGAGACTCCAGCATGATAAGTCACCTTCTAGGGAATGAGAAATCATTTCTCCCTGCTCGCACTAAAACGTCCTCTAATATGTGTCTTTCCATATATCTCCTCTTGTGAGATATCTGGAGGGATGTTTTGTGGGGAAGTCAAGTGAAAGCACATGTGGGCCCTGACCGTGCAGAGCAGAGACCTCAGGCCTTCTCCATCTTATCCACACCACCCAGACAGACACCGCTCTGACAGCTGATCTGGACTCTGCTGTAGCTGTCTCTACTATTCACTCCATAGGTTTGCAAAAGAGAGAAAAGAAATCCAATAATAGACAAGACTGACAGTTAGCACACAGGCTGATGGGCAGTCATGGTTTCAGAGATTTCGAACAGAATTAATAGTCTGAAAAAGTGGTTATTTGCCACATTGGTTAGATGTAGGGTTTTTTTATATAAGGATGTTTTTGACGGGACTTTGACTAAAAGGTTAATAGCACATCACCTCATGACAAGGGGGCAGTAGTTGGGTTTCTCTCGAGTGGATGTCTATTGAAAGACATCTGATTTCTCCACTTTGAGGTGGAAATAAGGACTTTCCTTCTGTCCAGACTGCTCTATAAAAAGTGAGTTAAATAATTGCTGAGTCATAAAATCTTGTTTTCACGCTAGGCATTTGAAAATCTGCTGCAGACGTTACTTTTTAGACTTAATTGCCTCAAGGATTTCTATTTAAAAGCAATACAAAAATAGTGCATTGGCATCAATGTCGCTTCTTTAAAAAGTGTGGGGAAAGATGATTTTCTTTTTAAAAAAATCTTTATTCAAGTTTCATTTAAATATCAAAGTCGTTATCATCTTTCTAGCAACCAGTAGAAGTATGTGTAGTATATCTTTACCCTTTACATGTTGGGGTAAAAAACAACACATAAGGGTAGCAATTTTCATTATTTTTTCAATCTCCTTTTTTTTCATATCTTGCCTAAATCCCTGCAATAAACTGGACAGTCCCAGAGCATAATATGTGAATGATCTCCAGTCATCCAACATTTCCTCCAACACAGTGTAATGCACTGTCACTGACCTAGTACTTTTTAAATCTAAGCTCAAGACTTTTTTATTTATATTGGCTTTTAATACCTAGTAGCCCGGTGACATTTTTCCTGAGCTTTTTATGTACCTTTTTATGATTTTATGATATGTTGTGATTTTATTCCTGTTATTTCTTGATGTTAATGTAAAGCACTTTGGGTACCTTTTGGTTATTGTAAAGGGCTATACAAATACATTTTGATTGATTGATAAAGCTGATATTGAACTCTGTTAAGATGATTTTCATCCTTTAAACTATAGTCACATGACTCAAAATGGCCTGTTTGTTGTTTACTCTGAAGCTTAGCTGCCTTGGCTGCAGCACTTCGGGGGGTACAAGTTATGAAAACATCCATCAAAAACGACTAAACACTAAATAAAACTTTCCACCAGCTTGGTTTTTTTGGATTTGCTGCTAGTTTCATTTGTTGATCCAGACAGACAGACAGGAGGGGAGAGAGAGAGAGGAGCTAATAGCATTAATGAACGGTGCAGCGCTAGTTGGTTAACTAACTTACCTCTGAATAATGTGTTTCTTACGGGGCCACTCGGGCCACGCTTGATGGATGGCCTTACAGAAGCCGGGTCAATTAGCCGGCCTGGGTTTCCCTCCGTGTCGGCGGCAGACAGCACCGGGAGAGCTCGCACCTCTGTCACGCGGCCTGGCTGTAATTAATCACCAGCGCGAGGCCTCCTCACCTCACACCGGCGCGCGCACAAACAGCCAATAACTTGCGTTTGGCCCAAATTACATCCCCACTCCTCTAATCTGGCTAATTGTCAATATTATACCCAGAGGAGGAGAAAGATCGTGACATAAAAAGTATTTTCCACCGACAAAATCATCTATCCTGCACACACTAGTCTGCACACTGTATAGTGTTTTATTCTAAAGAGGATCCTGATGGATGGAGAATTCACTAACAAGGCAGACATAAGAAATAAAAAAAAGTGAAACCATAAGAGACAGGTAAGTAAAATTATAGCACAAAGTATAGTAGCCTGCATAAGCATAAAATAACAATATTATATATATTTATATAATATACCTTTATTTTAAAGGTCTCATATTGTAAAAAGTCAGATTCTCATGTCTTTTATATTATAGAGCAGGTTTAAGTGCCTTATAAATACTGTTAAACTATCAAAACGCTCACTATACGGAGAAATACACACAGCCCATATTCAGGAATTGTGCATTTGAAACAAGCTGTTAGGATTTCTGTCCATTTGTGATGTCACAAATATACAATATTTAGACCATTACACGGTTTTAAACGTAAACATTCTAAATGTGTCCCTGTTTGTTTCCTGTCGCAGTGTATGTAAATAACATTAGCTGACAGGAAGTAAACATGGACCCAAACTGTTCCGTTTGCAATTCTGTTGCAATTCCATTGAAATGCACTAAAACGGAGCGTTTCAGACAGAGGGTAAATACAGGCATATTAAGACAGACAGAATGGGAAAAACAATGTGTTTTTTTAACATTACATCATGTAAACATGTTCTAGTAGAAACATAAAATACAAGTATGAACATGAAAATGAGCATAATATTGGACCTTTAAGTATATTTGCTCAACAGTTACCTGCTGTTAATGGTTTGTAAATTATACAGGAGTAAAAACCAGTCTATATGTTAAATTATGATCAGAAATATGCAACATATATATCTGAGTCTTCAACTATATTAAAGCAGCAGTAGGCGAGATTGGAGCAAATATGATTAAAAAAAAGTTATTTTTATAAAACGGTTGCTATATCCTGACAGTAGTGCATGAGACAGATAATCTGAAAAAAAAATCATGTCCCGCTGTGTCCTCCGGTGCTCCTAATGGCATCTGCAAGATTTCACAGACCGGAGGAAAACAAGCAGTCAGAGCCGAGCTGGAGCCTTGCCATCTCTGAGCAGCTGTCAATCACTTGTGACATCCGGCCAAACGGTCAAACCAGGCAGCGCTGATCACATATTAATAAATATTCTGTTACTGTAATGCCTATTTCTCTCGTCAAATGTTTTCAGAAACATCTTGTAGTGTACTGTTTAGCTGTGATATGAGAAAGTTTGTGACCGGCAGCCATGTTGAGATCTGTCGAGAAAATACAAAGCACCGCCCACCAGCCGGAGCACAGCCAATAGGAACGCTCTCTCTCTGAAATGACCTTTGATTGGCCAAAGTCTCCCGTCACTGGTAGATTTTTTTAAAGCCTGAAAACAGAGCGATGAGGAGGAGCAGAAGTCTAGTTTTTATCTCAGAACACTTAAATTACAATATGCTGAAAGGTTATTATGGAATTTTTGCCCAACAAAACAATCTGCCTACTGAAGCTTTAATGTAAGTGAAATCAATGTGATAAAAATAGGTGATGGCCCTTTAAATTACAGGTCGACCGATAGTGGATGTTTAAAGGCCGATATAATAACGATAGTTTGGAGCAGGAAAAAGCAGATAGCCGATTAATTGTCTTCTTTACTTCTGCAGCAGCCTAGTCAGCTACTTTTGCATACGTCGTTTTTTAATAAATCCATTTTTTGTCACTCTGAATTTAATAATTCGGGAGAGAACATCCTGAAGTGTGATTTCGTGGATTACATCATTGTTCTATTTATTTACAATGGACAATCTGCTGTTCTGTGTTTTATGACTGGCTAGGAGTACTTCTGTTGCGCGTCTTTTACATTTTCAAATGTCACTCTTATAAACCATTAATGTTTGTGCATATTCCCAGTTTAAGGAGGATCCTTAAGCGTGCTACTTCATTTCATGAATGGAAAGTTATGGATGGATTATTTGGAAGAGAGAATGCCAAATTGTTTAACAACAGTGAATGATTTATTTTCTTCCGTGTCTACCTGATAATTTTGCATTATATAATCGAGAGATACCTTTTTTTTCTCTCCCTCTACCTTGACTTTGTGTATGGAGCCTCCATGCAAAACGGTGATTCACATCCCAGCGTGACTGGTGGCAGCTGTGCAGCCATTGGCCACAATTAGAGCCGATTAATCGGTTTGGACGATTAATCAACGCTGTCTAGCTCTACATTAAATCTACCTATAGGCTAAATTATTCATACATTTAACATTATAAAACTTGTTGGGTTTGATCAAGTTTTTAAAGCAAGATCAGAAGCAGTTGAAACACACTTAATGACTTTTATAAAATGTAATTTATCTGCAAAGCATCATCGTAGTTACACATCTCACCCCGTGCAGCTGTTACTGTGCCTCTCCCTCACACACAAACACATAAACACACAAACACACTGAGACACACAGGTACACAGAGCACAGATTGAGAGGCAGGGACAGAGACGTCACTCTGTGTTCACAGAACATACTCCTGTGGTCCGAACAAAAGCAGCAGGCTGACAGATGAGGTTTGTGTTTGGGGAGGCGGGGGGGGGCTATGTGTTGCTGCTGCTGTGCTGTGTGTGTGTGTGTGTGTGTGTGTGTGTGTGTGTGCGTGTGTGTGTGTGTGTGTGTGTGTGTGTGTGTGTGTGTGTGTGTGTGTGTGTGCACTTATGCATATGTGCATGCATGCATGTCTGAGCGTGTGTGCACCTTTATGTGTATGTGTTTACGTGTGTGTGTGTGTGTGTGTGTGTGTGTGTGTGTGTGTGTATTTTGTTGTGGGGGTGGTCTCATGGGGCAGCTCTGTGTCTGTCCCATCTGCCACCCCACTCTACTGACACCCAAGGGACTGGCAGAAAGGGTGGGGTGGGGGGGGATTCATTTTGGAAAAAGGAATCGGGGTCCAGTGGTCTAATGGGCAACAATGGCGGTTTTACTGACGGGCCGAAGGCAAAGGACACCGGCTGGGTGTGTGGAAGCCAATCTACCAATCTACTTGACAAAACAGTGGGCCACCCCTGTCAAGCTCTGCCTCCGTCTGCCTAATAAGGCACGCACACCCCTCAAATTGTGCCTCAAATGAGAAAGGGGTGCACTGTATTTTACACACACACACAGACGCTACATACACCCGGGGCTAATGTCAGCCTAATGCATGGCCATGCTGTGGCCGGAGGGCTAATTGGGTATATAAACACAAACACATCCCCTGAGAGGCGAAAGGGGAAGGGTGCATTTTGTGCTATATATGCTCCCTGTATTGTTAGGAAAACAATAACTTAAACATGGAGGCTCATCAGTACTTGAGCAGTAGCGATAATGAAAGATGACATGGTGTTTGCTCTCATATGCCCAGCAGCGAGATGCTCCTTTGAAGCTGTGCACACAGTGTGATGTGGAACGACTTGGTGGCAGGTGGCACCTCATCCCGTCTTTATCCAAACTGTGATCAGAAGACGGTAAATGGCGCCGCTGCCGCCGCCTCGACGACAGCAACAACAAAACAGTCACGTGGAGGAGAAGCATATGGCTCTTGCACCACTGGGCAGAAGGAGCACTCAGCAAGATGAATGCTGAGGTGCTGGGAACAAAGCTGACTTTAACTTGTCAAATTAACAGCATATCAAAAGAGAGAGAGAATTGAGGAGGAGGAGGTGGAGGAAGAGGCAGCAGCCTGAGATTTTTTTGACACTTGATGGTGACAAAGACAACACAGAGAGAAACTTGCTGTTGAGGTCAGATCACAGGCAGGGTCAGCCACAGTTTGAAGAGCTGAGTTGTTGATACTCTGTTTGTCCATACATGTATCATACAAACACACATACACACACACACACACACACACACACACACAGACGTGCATCCCTGCCCCCCTCGCTGCTTTGAGCGCTATGTTAATGAAACAGTTGCTGTTTCCTGGCATAACATTAATTACCCGATCAAAATAGAGTGGGTAATTAACTGCCCTTCTTTACCAGTGCTAATTACATTAGCAGAGGAGGGCCATTTCAGGGGAGCAAAAGAGAGGAGAGAAAGAAGGACTGGATGGAGCCAAACAAAGACTGAAAAACAAGGCAGTGGTGAGGCGCACGTCTAGGCGTGTGTGTGTGTGTGTGTGTGTGTGTTTTTAAGAGAGAGAAAGAGACAGAGAGGAGGAGGCCACGTCTGAGGGAGACTCATGTGGTTCTCACTCGGGCCCCCAGAGGCTCGGTCCTCAGAGGAAAGCAGGCTTATTGAAGAGGAGAGAGATGGAGGGGGGTGTTGTTGTTTATCTTGACATGCTCTACTCAGTCTTTAACGCTCGCATCACAATTAAGATGCTGCGGCTCATCAGCTATGTATACAAAACAGAGTAGCAAGCTGCACGAGCACACAGGTGATGGGCGCAGTCGAAAATAGAGCCAGCCCAACCCGGAGATGTAGGAAATTCTTAATGTCCAGGAAATTGTCACATAATACAGTGTGTGTCTGTAAATACTCACTGTGTAATTCTGTTTCTGCAATAAGACAATTCATAATTTAATGCCGTGTAATAACTAAAATAACTTAAATCAACATCAGTTTTCTTATTTGTTTTATTTGGAGCACAAAATATAATTACACCTTGAGATATACAAATCACATTTGCACCATTTTGTGTACCGTTTCAAAGAAAGATGCTTCAAAAAAACATAATATTAAATTGCTAATATTTTTTTAAATAAATAAAATTAACCAAACTCTAAAAAAAAAACAAATTTGCAAATGTCTTCTACTCTTTGTGTTCTTTGTTTTCACGTCCTGAGAATGAAGTTTGTGTCGTGATGATGACAGAAATCAATGATATGGGTTCATGAACACCTAATATGCCCCGTTCTTTTCAACTGAGCAGTTTGTGCTTTCATTTACTGTACTGCATAGTGACTAGAGACCTGTACTGGGTTGAGACATTTAAAATGAAACTGCAAAATCTATATAGTAAATTCAAATTTGCAATGTGGAATGAAATAATATCAGGGCATTGGTGTGACAAGGCATGCATTATAAGTGAAATTAAAATGGATAAGGCTAACTAACATTTTTCCTTTACACAAGGACAATAACCTTCTTTAGATGCATAACATTAAGATTTCGTTATGCAAGAACCTGAAATCTGGGGACGTTTTATTCCAAAAAAAGTGTGCTAGAGTTCATCTTCTCCACCACAATTCCCTGTGATCATTTAGCAAATTAATTAGCAATTGTTGAGATAACTTCATTTCAGTAACAGCTGGAAAAGGACCACTTTATAAAAACACGTTTATATTATTCCCTAAACTACCTATAATAAGTTAAATTGCTTGTTCTTAAATAAATCAATATATGAATTCCTTTAGTAATAACCCTCGAGACAAAGAGTCCTCCCTTGTAAAACCGTAGAGATCAGAACAAAAAATAAAGGGTCTATTTTTCTGGAATGTAAATTGTCTTCAAAAAGTCTACTACAAAAAAAAACTTGCTAACTCACAGACAGTGTACACACATGCCATTTAAGGTGTCCATACACAGACAAATAGCACCCTGCTTCTCCTTAGAGCTGCAACATTAATATCAGAGTTGTCCGTCAGTGCTCTTGTCTCTGGCCCAGGTTCGGGCAGGTTGTTGGAAGAATCAGATACTGCATGTGATAGCAGGCCAGAGGTAAATACAGGTGCTTTTGAAGCTTTCCTTTTGTTTCCTTTCAAAATGCTTCATGACACACACACACACACACACAGCGATACATGGTCCAGTCTGGTGCTGTTAGCTATAAGGAGCTGTAGTTGTGGGTGAAGTTATGTGCTGTGCCTCTGGAGTAGATGGCTGGTCTTTGGACATTTTTGTACCCCGTCCTTTTCATCCACCTGGATGAAAAAGGGACTGAGAAATGGCGAGGGGGCAGTGGGGGGTGGGGGGCTCAGGAAGGGAAAGTTATACATGGTCGCTAGTGATAAATTTTCCATTCTCCCTTCCCTCTTAATGCCAAAGGAGGGGCTAAGTGAAGCAGTGGTCGGGGGTAGATTGGGGTGCTTTGCTACATCGGGGGAACAACCAGGCCCGTCATCGCTGGAGAGAAAAAAATATACAAAATCTATGATTCTAATCAATCAGGTTCTTGCATTATTGTACATCCAGCAACTTTTTTTTTCTGTCTTGTTGAGTCAAAGCTTGCGAGCGGTTAGTAGAAGGGGGTTAGACTGCATTGGTGAGTTCAGACAGGGGGGTCAGATAGTGAGTTGGATGGCTACCTCTGAAGCTGTTCCCCCCTGAGGCGGGGCAGGCCGGGGAGGGGGAGCCCTGGGGCCTGAGGACGGGAGCAAAAGCACTCTTCTGTTTAGCAGCAGACGGGAAGGAGGAGAAAGGCAAGAGGGACGATGAGGAGCTGGAGCTTCCTGGTATGGTGGGGCTGGATGGCATTACTGTGGAAGAGAGAGCAACGGTCAGTCTCAAGTCTGAATATCACAGCAGAAATGTATAGATGATGATAAGGTCTTACTGTAGGGAGAGCCTGTGGGGGAGGCGCTGCTGAAACCAGGAGAGCCAGGTACTCCTAGACTGGTCATGGGAACCGTCCCATAGCCTCCGGTCATCCCTCCGCTGCCCCCGTAGCTCGACTGCTGAGGAGTGGAGGCTGATGGGTAACCCCTCGGAGACAAACTGCTGGAATTTCTAATGTAACCTGAAGCAGCGATGAAAAGGTTGGGTCAGTTCTGAGCTTCATTAGTGAACAAAAAAGGAAGCATTGAATGTCTCATTCTGCTCACCTTGGCTGCTCTGTCCGTGATCCCCGATGCTGACGCCTAACTGGGAGGGATAGGAGCCCAGGCCCATGACGCTGCCGTGGGCTGGCGAGCTGGGCAGTGCCTGCAGCTGACTGTGAGGACGGGGAACGCTGTAGAGCGCCTCGGCGATGTCGGCCGCACGTTTCAGCAGCATATCCTGCAGAAGACACAGTGACACAGGAATTAGCAGCGGCTCGCAGTGTCACAGATACAGGGAGAGGCCAGTTACTTTTTTTTTTTAAGGCTGTCAAGATGTTACCTGTGTAAAACCACATATCTATAACCTGACAGGAAACAGGTGAGCATTAAAGTTGAGTATGTCTGAGCTGTGTCCAATTAGTACACTCTGCTTTTTGGCAGCTGAGTCAAAGCTAAGATGTTGAAGCTTACTGACACACTAACACTGAGAAACTTACCAAACAGTCCCTGCTAGGAGCTTCATGCAATCAAAAGCCCTGGATAATCTGGATAAAAGCCCAGTAAATATTCACTCTGATGGATTGCCTATCTCAAGCAGGTTTATTAATTAATGGTATGCTTTGGATAATGGTCAGCAGTAACACAATTAATATTTACATGCAAAACATTGGTGTAGTCTTTTTTTTAATATCTGCACGTTTTATATATACCAATACGTCAGTTTAAAGTATTTAGGATAGGGCTGTCAATCAATTAAAACACTGAATCGGGATAAATCTAAAAATTAAATCGCACATTTTTTATCTGTTCAAAATGTACCTTAAAGGGAAATTTGTCGAGTATTTAATTATCAACATGGAAGTGGACAAATATGCTGCTTTATGGAAACGTATGTATATATTTATTATTGGAAATCAATTAACAACACAAAACAATGACAAATATTGTCCAGAAACCCTCACAGGTACTGCATTTAGCACAAAATATGCTTAAATCCTAACATGGCAAACTGCAGCCCAACAGGCAACAACAGCTGTCAGTGTGTCAGTGTGCTGACTTGACTATGACTTGCCCCAAACTGCATGTGATTATCATAAAGTGGGCATGTCTGTAAAGGAGAGACTCGTGGGTACCCATAGAACCCATTTTCATTCACATATCTTGAGGTCAGAGGTCAAGGAACCCTTTTGAAAATGGCCACGACAGTTTTTCCTCGACAAAATTTAGTGCAAGTTTGGAGCATTATTTAGCCTCCTTCCCAACAAGCTCGTATTGGTTGGTACCAATGGATTTTTTTGTTTCATATGATGCAAGTATCTTTACTCTAGCTTTAAAACTGAGCCTGCTACAACCTAAAAATCTCAAGTTGCGTTAATGCGTTAAAGAAATTAGTGGCGTTAAAACAAATTTGCGTTAATGCGTTAACTTTGACAGCCCTAATTTGGGAAATTGTACCAGAGCTGCTGCTGTTTACCTGATTACTGTGTGGATTTCCGTACAGGGCCTCCACAAGATCTGCCGCTCTCTTCAGGAGGATCTCCTGCAAAGAACAAAATTTATTACATTAATATCTTGATAAGAGCACACACAGTTCCTTGAAAAAAAATATCATGAGCAGTCTTTTATTTCGGAGTCTCTAACCTTGGCTAGTTTCTCTGGGTCACCAGGATGTCGAGGAATGACCTTTTGAAGGCGCTGGAAACCGTAGTCTATAGTTGGCTCATTTAGGGCTGAAATAGAATAAAAAATCAAATCAAATCTTGAGTAAAGTTCATTAAAACACCTTCAGACTGTGAAAAACCTGTGTGCCATTGTGAAGTCTAAACAAAGCACACAGTGGGTTGTGTAAATACCTGTGTAGATGAAGCGTCCGGGCGCTCCCTTGCAGAACTGTTTGGATTTATATGACAGTGTGACCTCCACGACCCCGGGGATGTGTCGAGGAGGCGTCTGGACACGGATAGCGTGCGGCGTGATCAGCTGCGAAACAGGACGGAAATCGTGTCACAAAACAGCAACAAATTATTTCCCCCCATGCCTTGTAAATATTTAGGCTAACACAAGATTAATTTGTGTAGACGGCCCATAAATCATCTAAATAATGAGACAAGCCATATGCTATATATATCATTTCAAAATACGCTTCAGACTGCAACATCATTAGCGAGATGTTTTGGAGACAATTCCTACCTCGCTCCACACGAGCATGCTGCCAAACACCACCTGCAGCCCGTCAAAGAAGTTCTCCCCGATGACGATGACCATGGCGCCGCCGGTGGTCCAGCCCTCACTGGGACTGATGGCTTTGATACACGGGGTGGCTGGACACGAGAGAAAAGCAAGAGTTACTCCGACAGTTTCAATGCAGGATGAACACCGATTTAAGAGTAGATAGAGCATGCTTCAAATCTGTTTCATGTGGGGAATGTGTTGAAAGTGCTTTTTAGTTTAGACATCGTTCAGGCCAGAACTAAAAAGTTAATTAAAAAGCTAACATTATTTCATGGATACTTAAAGGTGCAGTATGTAGGATTTGGTGGTATCTAACGGTGAGGTTGCAGACTGCAACCAACTGAAACTTCTCTCGTGTGCCAAGTGTGTAGAAGAACTAAGATGGCCAACATGAAAATGTAAATGGCTCTCTCTAGAGCAAGTGTTTGGTTTGTCCATTCTGGGCTACTGTAGAAACATGGTGGCCGGCTCCATGAAGAGGACCCGCTCCCTATGTAGATATAAACAGCTCATTCTAAGGTAACGAAAACACAACAATTCTTATTTTCAGATGATTATACACTAAAGAAAACATACTTATTAATATTATATTCTATTTCTGCCGCCTAATTGTTACACACTGTTCCTTTAATTATATCTGTGTCTTTTATCCATGGTTAACACCACAAGCTGCATGAAGAACCCGATGTTAGATACATATCAAATGTAGGTCAACAATCACATGACCTGCACTCATATACAGCAGTAAAATACATGTGTGAAATACAGAGTACACAGGCATAGTGTTAGAAAAGTATTCAGATCCTTTACTTGAGTAAAAGTAATGATACAACAGTGTAAAAATACATCCGGTCCTTCAGTTAAATCTTACTTAAGTAAAAATATGGAAGTATTATCAGCAAAATGTACTAAAAGTTAATGCACTAACATGCAGGAAATGGATCCTGTGAGAGTTGTGTTATTATGATGGCTGTGTATTGTCAAGATTGTGGCGATTACGATTCAATATATTGTAATATATTGCAATTTTTTAAATCAAATTTTAGGAAAACTGTCATGGTATAAAGACCACACCACCATATGCATAAAATCTGAGTAAAGAAAGTTGACTTTTTCATGCAATCAGAACAGTGGGATCTGCATTTATCACCGTCTCTGTAACAACCAACATCACAGCACCACTGTGAGAGGGCACATCTTTTTACAAATTAAATAAAGTATTGACTGAGTTCATCTTTGCATGTAAACTGTTAATTAAAAATCGATAGTGTTTTTTTAGAATCGACAGTATCACAAAACATAATATAATGTTTTTTATATTTTCTTACACCTCTAGTTATTATTGGATTATAATTATTGATGCATAAATGTGTAAAGGGTATTCTAATGTTCAGGCTAGCTGCTGTGCTGCGTATTATACAGTAGATATACTACTTTATATAGTACTGGGTAGTTATTCTGAAGTATAACAGTCCATCGTATGTTTTGTATGTAAAATATGAATCGACAAAGTAACTTGGTAATACAGCTGTCAGATAGATATAGTGTAGTAAAAAAGTACATCTCACTATGAAATGAGATATATAATAGCAATAACTCAATAACTTGAGTAAATTCACTTAGTTGCAGTACGGGCAAATGTAATGTGTGTTAATGTGACTTGTTGACTTACAACTGGAAAAAAATCTATATTCAATTTCATGCTTAAAGATATGGATTTAAGATAAGATGTTATTATCATCTCTGCTTTATGTGAAGACAAGTATTTAATGAATGCATTAATTAGCTCAGTTAATGACCTCACTGGTTATGTTTGATATATCACAGTGATTATAAATGGACATTAAGCAACTCTAGTACCTGCTGTTACAGTATGTGAGTGTGAATGATGAAGTAGACGTGTAATAAAATATGATAAAAAAGATAAATGGGGTGTGACATTGTATTGTTGAAGTGTGAGTTTCTCACCATATTCCATAGAATTCTCCACAGACTCTCCTGGCTCCAGTCTGCGGGCCCTCCGACCGTGTTTGGAGTTGTTGTGGACGAACATGTTGTCGGACACGGCTAGGACGTGGCCGTCTACGCACACAGTGGTGGACAAGACCACCTGAAAGAGAGAGAGAGAGAGAGGGGGGAGACAGATGAGTGTGTGTGTTCAAAACTCGGACAGCACGCTGGGAGTCACAATCTCTGGTTACAACAGCAAAATCCCTCAGCGATACTTTGCTTCAGCATATACAGGTGATAGTAATATTTCTCAATAGGTAATGTGACATCACTGGGATCTTCATAATACGCCTGCATTCTGGTGATGACACCGCTCATACACCCCTCCACTCCTCCATCAGGCCTCCATATGGCCTCTCCACTCCTAACTTTTTGATTCATACAGCATGCAGCAGGCTCATCGCTGTCTCCTCCTGATCCTTCAATGACACAAAACATATGGACCAGATCTCCCATTTTTGCCGGCCGTTAAAACACTGGATGATATATGGTGGCCCTAATTTGATTTTCTGGCCGCAACATGTGTGTGTGTCCCTTCCCACATCTGCCTCGCATGGATGACACACACATAATTAATGAGGGGATACTTTTTCTCTTTGGCTATTTATGAGTGTTGATGATGTGATACTGTTTCTGAAAGTGATAATGAGTTTGAGTGTGTGTTTTTAAAGAGTTAGAGGGAATGGGTCAGTGAGGAAAAGGTCATTTTTTTAATTGAATAGTAAACTATTTATAATGTGCATTTTTTAGAAAATCAGACAGCAAAGATAAAACCTCTCTTCGAAATAAACACATGGCAGTAATTTGCAGGTGAAGGAACGTAAGAAAGAAAAGGAGAAAAAGCATATGTGCTATAGGCGGTGGAAAGGGAGGGGGAACCTAAAGGAAAATAACTGTAAATTATCGATCAAGCAGCAGACTCCTGTCCAGCTCTGATCACCTTTTAACCCAGAGATGAGAGTCTTGGAGCGCCTGCGTGCTCATAACTTCTCAGCATGTGTCACGTCGCAGGAGTTAAAGCAAACACGGTGGAAGACAGAGGGAGCACGGAGAAGGAGGAAGGGAAGGGACGGAGCTGGGAGAAGGAGAATGCCAGACAGAGGCCGCTGGTGCTGAAAGACGGCAGAGGAAGTGGGGCGGGAGTGTCCCCTGTGACCACTTCCTGGGTCACGGAGCGTGACCTCCTCCATCTGGAGCCAATCACTCAATTCTTGACAACTTCCTGAAACACCTCAACCTATTTCCTGCGACCCGGCACCCCGACGACCGAGTCTCCCACATATCTAACTCCTTTTCGTTTATCTTTCCATCTCTCTGACTCCTTATTGATTTTTAACTTTCGCCTTTAACTCCCTCCTCTATTGTCTTCCATTGGAAAATCTTTTTCGCAGCTTTTTCTTTGTGAAAGATTGTATCATAAAGTCTACATAGAACAGACAATAAATAAATTATTCAATTGTTCTATTGAGATGGAGGGGCATGAAGGGGGTATGTTTTGCATGACTGTAAAAAAAACAAAAATTATAATTTGATTCCTATATTCAGTCCAACATGTCACCACCCTCCCTCTTCCCACTCACACACAAGCACACTAGAGCTAACCGATTAGTTATTAGGTATTAAATTAATCGCCAACTATTTTGACGATCGATTAATCAGTTTAAGTCATTTTCTAAGAAAAAAAACAGTAAAAATGTTCTGATTTTAGCTTCTTAAATGTGAATATGTTCTGGTTTCTTTCCTCCTCTATGACAGTAAACTGAATATCTTTGAGTTGTGGACAAAATATTTGAGGATGTCACCTTGGGCTTTGGGAAACACACATTTTTCATAATTTTCTTTATAGACCAAACAACTAATCAAATAATTGAGAAAATAATCAACAGATTAATCGGCAATGAAAATAATCGTAAATTGCAGCCCTAAAGCACACGCATGCATTTTTTTTCTTTCTTTTCGTACCTGAAATCTCCTCATATCCCTCGGGTTTCCCGCCGTCTTCAGACAATTCTGGTTACATTTCAGGAAAAACTTCAAGAAAAACCTGCAAAGGTAAATAAGAGGACACATGTTTGTACATCAGCGACTAAGAAATCACATGAAAGAATAATTTGCTACCCTGCAACACTGGCAGTCAAAGAAGACATTCATTATTTTTCAGAGACGGGTCTTATGGATGCTGTGTGTGTGTGTGTGTGTGTCTATATGATTACAGCACTGACATCAATCCCAGCTGTTTAGCTTCGTATTAAAGTCAATGTTATTACACTTTAAATCAAGTGATGAGAATTTGAAGCATAGTCCGGTGAAAAGTGCTGCTGTGTTTCAAAGTAAACTGGAGACAGTGATGTATGCCGGGGGACTCGGGGGACCATGGTATCCCGCAATGCCGTATTTGAACCCCCACATGGGAATGGAGAGGGAACGAAGTAGAGGCAACTACAGAGAGAGTGAAATGAGGAGGTGGAAAGAGGAAGGTAGTGATAGAGGCACAGGCACTGGTATGGACATGAATTTTGTTTTCAAGTATATGTGTCTCATTACGTATGTGAGTGTACTTTTGAGGGTGATAGGCTGTGGAGACTGAGAGGAGCTGAGAGAGAGCGGGGTGCTGATAGCCTCTGCTACACCAAAGAAAACCTGAGAGAAAGGTGGAATAAATAGGAGAGAGGGAGACTACGGAGAGAGACTCCAAATCCCAGGTGTACACAGTTCGGCAACACGGCCCGCTGCCATGGCAACGCAGCTCTGCCGCAATCCCAAAGTCCCCATGCTGAGAGGCAAAGACAGCGATGGGAAAGAGAAGGCAACAACAAGAACACATTCCATCACGGAAACACGGCGAGGAGGGAGACTTGGCAAGGTGAGATGCAGGAAAGTATATATAAAGAGGGCAGGTGCAGACGAGGCTGAGAGGATCCACACAAATCTCACGGTGAGGGAAATTAGGCAGTGTGTTAAATCAAAAGAAAAATGAGCCAGGAAGTGAAGCAGCGTTGTGATAGAATTATGGCAACTGGCAAATATATCGCCCTCAAACCAGATGTCCACTTCACTTTTCAGAGAACACCACTCCATCCATTAATGCTCCAATTAAACAAACAACAACAGTGCTGAAGAAGAATGCTGCAGCCGTTTTGGGCTCCATGTTTAGCTCCAATGCCACCCACACTGTGCTCTCTGCAAATATAAGTCATCTTTAATAGAGAGCGCTTGTTTGGAGAGGAACTTCATATTGGCCCCACAGCCCTGAACCCTCCCATCGAATACTAATCTCTCTCTCATCCTGTCAGCTTTTACTCGCTGTTGTTCCATCACTCGCTCCAGCTCTCTCCCTTGTGAACAGGACCTGGCTTCAAACTATAGCTCTCAGTTCCAACAGTGTGTCCAATATTTCTTGATTTGAGCTATTTCTTCAGAGGACAATCAATATTGTTGTTGGCAGAGGGTGGTTATAATTTATCAGCGAGAGCTCGGACCTCCAACCTCAGAGCAGCGCTAGAGACCTCGGTTTTGGGTGGAAGCATGTAAAAGTGCACATTTGTGCCGCTCCCATTTCCTTCTTTCATTTCTTTCCCCATCAGTCCTTCATCCACCATGACAGTATCGGTTTAACATGATTTTAAAATCACAATATACAGTGATGGAAAGTAACAAAGTACATTTACTCAAGTACTGAGAAAGTTTGTGACCCGGCAGCCATGTTGAGATCAGTTGAGGAAATACCAAGCACCGCCCACCAGCTGGAGCAAACTTTCTAATTTTACAGCTAAACAGTACACTGCAAGATGTTTCTGAAAACATTTGAGGCGAGAAATAGTCATTACAGTAACGGAATATTGATTTATATTTGATCAGCGCTGCCTAGTTTGACCTTTTGATCGGAGTTCGCGAGTGATTGACAGATGCCTGCGTTGATTGAACAGCCAATAGGAACACTCTCTCTCTGAGAAGACCTGTGATTGGCCAAAGTCTCCCGTCACGGGCTAGATTTTCTAAAGCCTGAAAACAGAGCCATGAGGAGGTGCAGAAGTCTAGTTTTCTCTCAGAACACTTGAATTACAATACGATGAAAGGTTATTATGGATTTTTTTCCCAATGATACCAAAAATATTTTATATATTATATATTAATTACAATTTTGACATACTTGTACTTTACTTGATTATTTCCATTTATGCTACTTTAAACTTCTACTCCACTACATTTCAGAGGGAAATATTGTACTTTATACCACAGTACATTTGTTTGACACTTTGACAAAATTTATGATATGCTTATATGGTATGATGCGGTACTATACTATTAATCAACCCAGTAGTACACAAGGTATCTCAAATTTCCTGACGAACTGCAACATTAAAATGCACTTACATGTATTTGTTAGTGATAAAAACAGAATCAAATAATATTCTATAACAATATAGGCTGACCATAACAATAACAACAATAGCTTCCAAGGAGTACTTTTTGTACTTTACGTACATTTTGCTGATAATACTTCTGTACTTTTATTTAAGTAACATTTTTAATTCAGGACTTTTACTTGTAATGGAGTAATTTTAAACTGTGGTATTTCTACTTTTACTAAAGTAAAAGATCCAAGTACTTCTTCCCCCACTGACAATATATATACAGTATATTACACAAGGAAAGTTTGTTTCCTGCCTCTGAGAAGAGACCATGATCAGAAGTCTTGTGTTTCATTTTACTGCCTCCTTTGAGGGTTATTCTGTATGCGTGTGTTATCCTGCAATGATTCTTACATTATGGCTATAGCCATCATTTATAAGGAGGGAAGTCAGCACAGAGACCACATTTTTTGGTTTTCATACCCATGTCAATGGTCTGGCTGTGGTTTAGCCACAATCGTTTCCTCGCTACTTGCTTGTCGGCCACTTAATGTTCATCTAACCAGCAGTCATCATTCATTTGACTGACTGACGTGATACAACATGCAGCGATGCCTCAGATAGCGATATCACAACCCTAATTGAGAGGTTGTCTACACACATCTCAGGCTTTGTGCACTTTCTGAGGGTTCTTGACCTTGTTTGTTGACTTCTTCTCATCATTCCCTGTTTGTATGACACCAGATGCCTCAGAAACACACACTCACATGCATGCATGCACACTCTAATACACCAACACCCCCCACCTTTACTCCCCCCTCCCAAAAACCCATTGAGTCAACTTTTCACCCCCCTCAGTTCGGACGCACACAGCTGCAAATGCTGAAATTAAAGCGAGACATTGACGCATATATTAGCATGCATTAGCCGCTTCCCCCTGCCCACTTAACATGCAAATCTCCCAGCCCCGTCGCCTCGCACCTTCTGCCACACATTCATTTGCTGAATTATAATTAGACTAATCTTGCATAATTAATAAGAAGTCGAGGACCCTCTGTTTTTTATCCCCCTCCTCTATTGTGGTTGCAAAAGTTTAATATTGCCGTTGTTTGTTTTTGTTTTGGTAATGTAATACACCCACACACACCTCCCCATCCAGAGGGAAGAGACGAGGAGAACATGCAGAGAATCGGAGGTGATCTTCATGTCACGGGGAAATTGCAGAGAAAGGCTGTTTTCAAAGAACTCCAGTAGCTTACGCGTGTTTTATATTTAATGTGTGTCTTGTTCTTTACATTCACAGAATACTCTGGTCCATAAAGCAGCTGTAAAATGGAGATACTGTTTGTTTAAAACACTGTTAAGTGAGTCACATAGTGCAAATAAAGATAATGGGAAACATGTTTCAACTTTTAAACTGTTATATGAGTCTGTATTTATGTGTTTTTCAATCACTAATAATACAGAATGTCTTCCTGTCACAGTAGATTACTAACAAATATGACACCGAAACTTGATAAGCGCAAACTCCTCATGATTTTTGCTCGATGACAAATTTAAGATGTAATTGAATTTCACAGACTTTACTGTGGCCAGCAGGTTTTATCTTCCACAACATCTCCCCTCCACGACACACTTAAGACAGGAAACACAAACAAAACATAGACCCGAGCCTTAAACCTCGGGATCGTTTTCCACTGTGGCACCACAGGGAGTCTGTTTTTTCTTTTCTGTCTTCACTTCTGCATCTCTGTCAAAGCCTCCGATCCCTTTTGTCTGCATCTGCTTCGGTTCCCAAGACTAAACACAGGCCTCGCAGCGTGAGGCCGACCATCCCCAATGTTGACAACACGCTTAACTAAAACTAGTTTGACCAACCAGCAAGTCGCGACACTAAAAACAATAGCAGAAATGCAGTTTGTGTAAATATTTCGCCCCTCAGTGTTGACCCTCAGTTTCACGTTTCTCAGTCCGTCAGGGCATCTGTTACACATAAGTGTTACACACTGGGCTCTACATGTGGCCTTAATCATGCAACGAGCACCTAAGCAGCACAGGACCCCTAACAAAAATTTTCATAGGCATTCATCAGCACTAATCACTGTTGACATAAACTGCCTTTTCACATAGACATAAAACACGTCGCCCTCTGTGCTCATTGTAAATGAAGGTTTACTGGTACCAGCGGCTCTTGAAGCATGTCATGCAAAAAGGCTTTAACGCAGAGTTCAAGTTAGTTAGTGGCACGGCTAGAAAACTTTCTCTGCTCGTCTCCTTTTCTGGGATCTGCCTTTGGCCTTCATATTTTTGGGTTACCGCACCAAAGATGACAAATTTATGCTTTAATACAAAAATATAGGAGGGGAAATTTGAAGGAGAAGAATGAGGAGGAGGAGATTGTCGTAATTTTTGTTCAGCAGACGTGGATGCCCTGCTGCTCAGAGGTAGAGACAGAAAAAAAGAGCTTCTCCTCTTCATCCTCTTCATCCTCTTCATCCATGTAACTCCAACCCCCTCCATAATGCTCAATAGGTATTGATTGTAAGAAATAAGAAGAGAGAGCGGGATATAGAGGAAGAGAAAGACGGAGAAGAGGGGATGCAAAGACAGAGGAAGAGAGGGAGAATGTTGATGTCCTGTATTCAGGGCCATCACTCATCAGATACCCTCCCTCCATCCCCCCCAACACTGAAAAAACAAAACAGTGTCCTGACATCGCAGTGGAGGGGAGCTGAGGGGAGGGCAGGGAGGGTGGGAGGAAAATTAGGAAACCAGATGTGAAGCATTAAAACATACTGACATGCTGAGGGCCTTCCTCTGCCACACTCACACACTGAGAGCACTAACTCATGCAGCAGGCCCACATATACGTACGCATGCATATGTCACACGCTGGCTGTGCAAACCACACACACATTCATGCGTGATATTGCGGGAAAATACACAAAGACTTTGCAAGCAACCATGTGTGCACAATCAATCATGCAAAATTAGCAAAAATGATGCCTCAAAAATAAATGTCTAAAAGTCATATGTTTGCACGCGCAAGCTGATGTTTAATAAAACATGCCGCAGCTCGTGGCTATGTACGCTAGGATTTGGATAAACCAGTGTTGACCTAAGAATGTTTCACGGCGAAGCACAAACCTACAGATGGGTCACCACGCATCAGTGTATGGATATGCATCCAATTAGTACATGTACCCGGGCCGAGGAACGGCTGGGGGGGGAGGGATGGAGGTGTTTTGTTTTCCTCCATGGGGAGAGCTGTGTTTGGGGGATGGAGCGGGGAGGTGAGGGGGGGATAGTAATAAATACCCCTGGACCCGGGTCCCCTGGCAGACTGGAAGCTAGACTGGTCACCAGGGTTAACACCCGGGGCACATGACCTTTGACATTGCTAATGGGGCACAGAAAACCCTCCACGAACTGATACCCCCTCTGTCGCATACCACCACAGGACCTTTCACACCAACCTCCCAGTCCAGCCCCCTCCTCCTCCTCCTCCTAAAACATACAGGGATATCTGTGGCATCAGCTTCACTCGCCTTTCACCAGCCAAACTGACTCCATGCTCGTCTTTTCTCCCTTTTTTATAACAGCTTGTATAACGCACAACTAGTCATCAATTAAACAGCTGTAGCTTTCCTGATTTTTACATGATTGTTACAAATGAAACCTCTATCCACAAACTACATCTTAGCAACATTACCCTGATGTCTAATAGTCTCTCAGTGACATCAGTACTTATCCTGTATGACTTTAAAGGCACAAGGGGTTTCCTAAAAAAGAACGTATAGACTGATACAAAAATAATTCCTCTCAGTCATCACTTATGACCCACTAGAAGTGCATAGCGGTGTTTGTATCTGCAGAGACCCTGCACGCAGCTTGTGTTTTCTTATTTTGCTGTGTTCGGGACGCTTCTGGGCATCAACCTCGAAATGTAAATTGTAGCAACCAGAAGCTACAATAATGGCGGATACAGCGCCGAGAAAAAAAAGGAAATATATCGAGGCGAAATGCCAAGCGGACAAAGCTCGTCCAACTTTTAATGCTGCATTTACAAACCACAACTGACAAATCCTCCTCACTGTACCTTTAAACAGCATCTGTACTCTCACATGTTGACATGCACCTCTAACCAGCCAAGTACAATAGAGTGGTGGAGAATGATCTTTTACTCAAGTAAAAGATGAATGTCTGAATGATGAATGTGTGTTTTGGGTGTAAAAATCTTAAGTAACCAGTAACTACAGCTGTCAAATAAACACGGTGGAGTAAAATGTACGATATTTGACTTGAAGAAAATGGAAATACTCGTACTTAAAGTAGGTCAAATTACACATAAGCATAGTAGTTGAGTAAATATACTTAGTTACTTTCCACCACTGGTTAAATACCAGTTTATTGATCAGAAGGGCTGAGCATTAACTCTTTGGTAGCGACTGCTGCACTTAGTATCGAAAACTGTAATGCCACATCAGATTCATAGTCTTGGTTTCTCAGATAATTACTAATTTAGATAATAACTTGTATTATATTCAGGCACAGTTGTTGTCTGGCTGCTTGTGTGTAGACAAAACTTAACATTTGAGAAGTTTAGAAGTTTTCTAAATAGAAAAAAATAGAAAAAACATGACATTCCTTTAGGTAAGGAATCGGAAAACGTATCGTTTTAATAAACTCAGCTGAAATAGCTTCACTATATAAAATAAATTCAAAAACCCTATGTTATTGATCAAGAGAATCAGTGGGGAAATGGCCTCAGGCAGACAGCGAGCACATGGGGGAACACAGCTCTTTATAAATGTTTCTGGTGGATTGGCTGTGCCCCTCCTGGCCTCTTCTCCGTTGCCTCCCAGGCTGGCTTCACCCCTGCAACCTCGGCCCCAGCCCACCCCGCCTCTAAACTTGAGAACTGTGACAAAGCCAAACATTTAAACCACTAGTGCTGATTTATAGAGCTTGGTAGCGCTGTAAAACCTTCAGGCTTGCCACCGCAAAAGTGACTGAGGCACGGTGGAGCTGCGAGGAAGAAGAGGGCTGAGGGGAGGAAAGCGGAGTGATGGGAAGGGTACACAAGAGGCACTCGAGCGTTTCAACGAGGTTTCTCCTGGGTGCTAAAGTGTTTTACTGTGTAACCTCTTGCTAGCTGATAAATGTGCATCTCAACAAATTTAAAATGAATTAATGTTTCAGTCTCCCGAGCTCAGCCAAAAGCAGAGATTGCATACCGAGCTCGGCCGCACGGGACTTGCGGTCAGCCTGCCAAATAGATGGATATGGATAGATATTCAGAGTCTGGAGAACATGAATTCACAACCAGGACGGGGAATAGAAGTCCCATCAGTGGCCTCACCTCTCCCAGCATGCTTGGTGTGTCCTGAGGGACGAGGATTCAAAATATACTGTCAAATGGAGACACGGAGCACCCTCTACAGCTGAAGACATTTCAAACATACCAGGAGGTCATCTGCAATACACCAACAGTAATCTCGCTTTCTCAATAGCCTTTCAATCAATCAGCCACTAATCAGATTTACCAATACCGTGTGTATATCAAAGCTCGACCCGAACCTCTCTCAGAGAAGAACAATGAATCTGGGATGGATGCCACCGAGAGGGAGAGGAGAGGAGAGAGAAGCAACAACAGAAGGAGAAGAGATGTCTTCTTAATTAGCCAGTAATGATAAGATCTGACAAACAACATCTGTTTCCAGAAAGAGAGAGAAGGGGGGGGGGGAGGCAGAGAGGGGGAGGGAAGGAGAGGGCGGGAGAGAGGGATAGGAAGGAGGACGAAAGAGAGAGAGAGAAGCAGCTGAGAAACTTGTGAAGCCTAGACAACAGGGACCTGCTTGTAAGAAAGTAGAGGGGGAGCGGTGGGGATGTGTATGGGAGGGAACGCTGTGTAGCGTGACACAATAGAAGAACAGAGGATGAGAAGTATAACGGAAGTGAGAGAAAGACAGAAAGGGGAGAAGAATCTGACAGGGTTGAGGGAGTCGAAGAGCCAGGACGAATATGACAGACAGGGGGAGGAAAACAGATCTGGAAAGGAGCTGAGAGATAGATAGACAGACGCAGGAGAAGGTGAGCTGGGTAATGGTGCTGCAGGAGGAGGAGGAGAGGAGGAAGAACGTGTGAAGAGAGGGGAATGGAATCACTCAGAGGTCCAGGGCGCAGTAATTTACTGTCCGTGGCTAATACACAGCAAATGTGTGGAGCCGAGGACTGGGAGAGGAGAGCCGGGTGGTGGGGAGGCTGAAGGGAGGGCACGCCGACTGTTGGGGCTCTCAGCATGCATGCTGGGAGCCTGTCAGCAGTCACATCACCCCCTGCCCTCAGCCCTGACAGATTCATCAGGACCATTACACACACACACACACACACACACGCACGCACGTACGCACACGCTACATGCATCCAAAAGACGATAGTGACATTGCAATTGCTGTAACTTTTCCTCCATGATGAGGAAAACACAACATCTGCTGCGTTAATGATTCAGCCAGCGAAACACAAAAGAGCCGGCGAAGATTTCTGCTTTGCTTTAACTTTATATACTGCAGCTCAGTGCATAAGTCTATCCTGCAGTCTGCAACATATAGAGTGGTGCAGGAATGAGTCCTAAAACCAGGAAATGAGTTAGCATTTTAGCACTTCCAGTTCCCTCTTCTGGAAGTCAATGAGTTTTTTGAATGGGTTTTTAGTTAGATGGCTGAAATAAGGTCTGTGGTTAACACACGCTTAAGGCTTCAGAAGGCAGATGTTTCTGGTATCATTGGGCATAAATTCCATAATAACCTTTCAGCATATTGTAATTCAAGTGCTCTGAGAGATAACTAGACTTCTGCACCTCCTCATGGCTCTGTTTTCAGGCTTTAAAAGATCTGACGTGACGGGAGGTTTGGCCAATCACAGGTCATTTCAGAGAGAGAGTGTTCCCATTGGCTGTTCCTTTGGCTGTGCTCCGGCTGGTGGGTATTTCCTCAACTGATCTCAACATGGCTGGCCGAGTCACAAGCTTTCTCATTTTTCAGCTAAACAGTACACTACAAGGTGTTTCTGAAAACATTTGAGGCGAGAAATAGGCATTACAGTAACAGAATATTGATTCATCAGCGCTGTCTAATTTAAAAAGCTTGCCGCAGAGCTTATTTTCTGCAATAAACCAAAACCCAATAGAAAAATCCCATTGGCTTGTTATCGAGGGAACCAGCGCGATGCTAACTTCCTGGTTGGCGTACAAAAATACGTCATCCCTGCAGCACTCTATTCTTTCTTTAGCACGGAGCAATTAAAGTGCAAGTAGAAGTTAAAAATGTAGATCTATTGTATGAAAACTGTATAATAGCCTCGCCTTTGTCCATGTCCCAGAGGAGGGATAACTATTGCCTCAAGCATAAGTCAATAAGGACACTTAATCACATTTTATTTAAGGAATACTGCAGATGTGTAAATATTAGTGTTTGGAAATGTTTTCAAAAAGTGAAAGGGTGGAGAACATGTAGAGATATCTAACTCCTGGGAGAAATATAGTCTGTCCAGATTCCAGATAAAGAGACAAACAAACAAACAAGGTGGCCAGCGGGGCCGGCCCAGCACCAGGGGGCATTGTTAAGTCATTAGTGAAATTTAAGACCTTAACAGACCGATCCCCATCACACACACACACCCTACCAGCTCCACCCACAGCAGCAGCATCCAGCCAAAGAAAACAGCCCTTGTTCCTAAATACCACTGCTAACTGGCCTCTGACTCCACACACACACACACACACGAGATCCTGATTATACTGATACAAGATCCCCTTACAAAATAAATGGCAAATGCAGGAATTTCACATGAAAAATAAACCCACAAATACAAATCACACACATAACCACACAGCGCTCACTTGCCTGCGATCTGAAGTACCTCTAAATCACACTAATCTGCCCCCTTCTGATCCTCTGAGTGCCCCTACTTAATCTCTACACCGCTCAACCAAAGGTGAACCCTATTAGTGGCCAGACAAATGAGAGGGGTTGCCCCAGCTACTCTGTGAGTGCGAGGCCTTTCAGAGCGCCATTGAGCTGCAACTCAAAACTTCTAATTTGCCCCCCCTCATCCTCTCAGCATCCCACCCACTCTAAAAGTCCCCCTGCTGTTCCTCCACATTAGCCCCATTGGTAGTCCGTTCCCATTTCCTGTCAAAACATTTCTCTACTGCTCTCTGTTTCCGACTGCCCCCTCTGTAGGCTCTCTAAAAGCAAACAAACCAGGCCTTCTCCTCGTGTCAGGGTTCAAGCCACAACAGCTAACACTGGCCGAAGCGGAGCAAAGGTGACCAAACACAAACCCGGCCCATAACCTACCACTCATTATACACTTCCTGTGCACACTGGAGTCCGGGATCTTCCCAGTTCACATGAGACCACATCGCTTCGAGAGCTCCACGAAAGGTCCCTGAACTCATTTTCACCAGTCCAACTCTGAGTGAGGCTCTCACTGTTTGAAGCGGTACCTGTCAGTGGATTTGATATTCTAGACATTGCATCGTCCCTCCCTGTCTGTCTTTGTGTCATTCTCCCCCCTTGCATTGCCCCAAGGGAGGAGCCATCCCCGCGGTCCTGTGCCAGCTGCTCAGTGGTCCAGCCTGTGTGCCGCTCCGCTGTGTGAGGCGGTGTGCACTGGAGCCTCAGGGCCCTGTCGCCACGCTGCCTGGCCCCCCTGCCTGAGGGGCTCGCTGACAGGGGGTCTGGAGGGACCGGACAGTGCTACCCCACCAGGGAGAGACCTGTGACAGCGGACTGAAGGGGCCAGTGTGTCTGACTTTGTCTCTGTGCATGTATGCATGTATGTGTGGCGCACACAGGTAATTTATGCATACATATTGTGATCAGTGTGATGTGTCAGATTGTGAGAGCAATCCAGCAACACTACTACCTGATGGAGTGAAATCCAACAACTGAGTTTACTTGTTGATGATTAGTTGGAAGATTGTCATTAAAATGATATATTGCAACACAGTGTGCAAGGTATATTAAACTCCAAGTTACCGTAGCAACACATTTCATGCTACAGCAACACTTGAAGTAACAAATGTCAAAAATGGATTGCCAGCTTGCCCTGAGTAAATAAAGACACTATATGTAGTATCATCAATATATATCAGGATAGGTTGTAATCATAGACTATATATAAGAAGTGGACATAGTCACCGTGAGGTCACCCATTGGTTTGCGGAATTCGGTTTTGAAGCTTTGAGTTCGGCATTTTGGCCGTTGCCATGTTGTTTTTTTGCAAACAGAAGTGACACAAGAGGGTGGAGCAAAGTTCAACCGAATGCTGAATAAGACGTTTTTAGGCGACCAAAATGTTCTAATTAACTTTCATGAACTGAAGACACACTATGAAACGGTTGAAGTTCTAAAACGAAAACACGGACAACTCCCAGACCGGACAACGCCGTGGTAGCAACCTGTCAATCACAAGGTAGCCACGCCTTAAAGTAGACCCTCCTTTATGGTCTATTTGACTCTAAATGTGACCATAATTTACTAAATGAACATCATGCTGTATTGAAGAAGAGTTGAAACTAGCGATTGAGACCATAAACTCATGTTTACAATGTTTACTGAGGTAATAAATCAAGTGAGAAGTAGGCTCATTTTCTCATAAACTTCTATGCTATGAGACTTCTTTTTGCAACCAGAGGAGTCGCCCCCTGTGGATATTAGATACAATGCAAGTATAAGGCACTTCAGCATTGGATTCACTTTTCTGACCCGAGGTAGCCCACTGGTTGTAATGCATTATTATATACTCATAAAACAAGTGCCATATTTACTGCGTTGAATAGACACACATAAATGCTCATATATCCAGTTCAATGAAAATGTGTTTTCTTGAAGGCGAGTCTGTAAGAGTCGGTTTGCAGCAACTTTGCCAACATCCTCTGCAGCTCTTTCTGCGGCCAGAGACTCAAATGGAGGATAAAAAGGCACCTCCTCCACATCCTCTGTAAGTTGGAAGACGGAGGAGGAGAGTGATCCTCAACAGTTATTGTCAGAGACCATTTACTTTTGTCTTTTTTCTCAGCTACTTCTCACATAAAGTCCTCCTTACTGATGACTGGCCCGCCCCAACGTCCTGTTTCAGAGTGAAATATATATTAAAAAACAGGAGGGAAAATAGAAAACTCAAATCTTTCACTTGATTTTCATTGGTTCACTGCCTCTCAGGATGTTCACTTCTTAATAGACTTTTAGACAAGTCATCTTATAGACAATGTGATAGAAAAGGTAATGGAAGTACAGGTCCAGGGTGCCAGTATCAACAGAGAAGGCTACAGTATGAGTTTTCAACTTATACTGGGAGTATGAGAAACAATCTCCTAAAATGACATTGTTGTCTCTCACATAAAATTCTCAAGTGCATATATGATGACCTAACAGGGCGACTTGGCGGCAGTGCATGAGTATGCATCTGGGAAAGGGGAGGAATTCGACCCCTGACACAGTCCAACAAATGTTACTGCATTTATTCTTTGGCTGATGGTTTAATGTTCTTTTCCCAAAGACTCAGAGCTTCTATTTTCTTTCTGGTTGAAGTTGAAGAATGAGGAGGCTGGTGTTCCCCTCCATTAGCAGTACAAGGAGAAACTGTCCTGCTGTAAGAACAGGCGGTGAAAAAGACCATTCAGAGGCACACGGCTAGGGAAGTGGCCCGCGTCAACATATACTGTTATTTCTTAAATTAGTTAAAGACGGGCAGACGCAAGCAGGTGGACGGACTAACATGGAAACAGATGGTCAGGCTGCCTCTCTGAGACACCACAGACATTTACATACACGAACAAATGATATCTGAATAGTTTATTGTCAAACTGTCCAGACAGTGTTAATCCGTAAAGAACTATAAAAAAAAGTTTTACTGCGCTGCAGAACTGAGACTCGGTGTGCACGTGTGTCTGTACGTTACCATACTGGAAGATGTGTTTTTGCAGGAAAAATAGGTTTGAGAATTAACCGCAGAAAATGAATTAACAAATAATAAACATTCAGCTAGGGGATTTTGTAATTGAGCTGAAACTAAAGCGGTCTACTACACATCAATTAGGACTGAAAAAACAACAACATCGCTGCACTGACTAGTTGAAAACAAAGCTTTGGTACATGCACATAACTAGAACCAAGACTACAAACAGATCAATACGACCCACAACCTGAGATTAAGAGTAATGGATTCCTCTAGGAGCCAAGCATCTAAAGTCAAGCCAACTAATAATCATTCAAATAGTAAAACGATCAACTCAGAAAGCAAAATTAACTGTTTTAAAAGAAAGCACAGAAAGTGATGGTACTTGAATCCCAGTTTGAATGGAGGCTGATATGCACGAGTATGTTTGAGTCTCTGTGAGCTCATTTTGAGTCTCGGGGAGGTAAGAGCCATATTGACAACATTGGAAAATTCCTATTGATTATTCTTCTTTTCTCTGAGCGCCGGCTTGTTAAAAAAGACCCCTCTTGGAAACACGATCAATTAGTGAGATAGTGCTTGCCATTGATCACCCGCCTCTCCAGCCCGACCCCACCTCACAAGGCTCTTGCCTTACGATGGATCCTTATGACCAACTATTGATCTCAGCTTCTTAGCCAAATATAAAAGCACGCACTCACACTGAGCGCTGACCCCCCCACCCACTCCCATCCAAACCCCACAGTCTAATACTAATACTGACATCTGCTTGTCTCCATTGTAAACCCATGGTTCACTCATAAATACAGAGGCCAGCTTTGGGCCAGAACCAATATAGTTTCTCAGAGGTCAGAGGTCAGCATGGCAATAATGCAGCCATTAACAGATCTGCCTGGGTTAATACTTCTCAGAGTGGAGGAGCTTTACGGAATGAAAGGAATAAAGATTGGTGGAAGATATTAGTATTATAGCTGATTATATATTATATTTTCATTTGATTTAGATGTTGTTATCAGTGTAATAAAACAAAGAAAAAAAGCAGCAAAGCTTAATTGTGAACCAGCTACACAATCAATCGATTATCCAAATTGTTGTCAATTATTTGTCCAACAATTAATCCACCGTTTCAACACTAATTGTAAAACAAATCTGAGAACATAATACAAAAATATCATGGCCAAATATAAAAAGGCAGATGCTATTTGCACATGACGCGGGCACACATTAGATACTGTATGTGTATATGTACTGTATGTATATTTTTCCTAAATCTAACCAAGTAGTTTTGTTGCCTAAACCTAACCAAACTGCAACTGAAAATAATAATTTAAAAAACAGAAAATAATAAGTCAACTAAGTCAAAAATAGTAATAGAAAGTCCTGAATTTTACCCATTCATCCACCACAACCTACTCTTTACATGAACTTTGTTGCTCTTTATATTACTACTACTATTACCGGGTGTAAATAGGCGAATAGCTGCCATGTGACTATTCTCACCCGGATGCAAATAGACACTCCAGTATAAAAATGTTACTCCAATATAGAAAAGTAATATTAGCATTGACTGCATGAGTTTGAGGAATTAGTGAAGATTTATGGTGATGAGCCCGGAGGAATCAATCTATCTATCTGTCTATTGATCGATCATCAAACCAATCAGTGAACAAGCCAGTCCATCAGTCAACAATAAGGCACTCCACACCAAACAGAGAAGTCACATCAGGCCTGAGTGCAGCAGCTCACCAACGTTAAGATTAGACAATTGTAAAACTATTAGACACAGCAGGCAGCGGGGCATTAGATAATTCTCTCCCATAGGCAACCCAAGAGTCATCTCTTTGTCAACGACTGCCCTTGCCCTCTTCATCCCTCGGTCCCTCCACCCTCTATCCCTTCACCCCTCCCTATGGATCAGCTGTGATCTCCTCTCTCTCCTTTCACTCAAATCAGGATTAGGGAGAAGAAGAGGCGTAGGAGGGGGTGCAGCAACGGCAGCAGGAGGAGAAAGGGGGAGAGAAAACTGAAACAATATGGAAAGGAGATTAGAAAAGAGGGGGTTCGGGCCGTTTGGGGAATTGCAAACTCCCTTGTGCTTGGGTAGGTGTCCTAATGACACCGCCTAATTATGGCAAAATTAGACAGGCTAAAGGGAAGGAGGGGGGGTTGTTGGAGGAGATGGTAACGTGAGGGAAAAGAAGAGGAGCGGGGGAATTAAGCAATAGGGAGTGAAGAAATAAGGAGCATGTGAGAGCGAATGGAAAAGAGCGAGAGGGGTGTGCAGAAGTACAGATACAAGGCGAGGCGGCGGGGAGGAAGGGAACGTGGGGCTGACTGAGAGAGAAAAAAGAGGAAGAAAAGGGGTAGAAAGCAGTGGCTGGGCGATAGCAGCGAGTGGGCCACAGCACGCTGCATGTTAATTGGAGAACAGGTGTTGGGGCTGGGAGCAGGAGGCTGATTACTGGAGCCACAGAAACAGACCGTCTCCTACACACACACACACACACACACACTGCAAGCACACACATGCACAAATGCACATAGGCTGCACACACACATGCACACATGAATAATTTAAGACCCAAGCAGTGACTAGGGAAAAGGGTCAAAGTAGGGGTCACAAAGACACATAGACAATCGCACATACATACATAAATAAAACGTGCAACGATCCCAACACACACACGAAAATATACATCCGTTTGTGTGCACACACGCAGTGTATACATGCTCTAAACACACACGCACATCTGTCAATTTCTGTGTGTGGTGAACATGCATACAGTCAAATGAGAGAGTGCACATAAGGTGGGATAAAAGGGCACAGGGCCACACAAAAATCCCATTGGCTTATCAGAAATTAACTGGCTGCTAATAGGCCGCTCCCTGAGGAGAGAGGATTTCGCAGGCCAGTCAAGAGAGAGAAGCCCCCATCAGGACGGGATATGCCCAGTGTGATTAGAGAGTACAGTAGGTCAATGATTCCATTTAAATCAATCCTCACCAGCCCGCCGCCGAGCTGCTTACTAACAAATTGCGAGGAGGTTTAGCCATGTTAGGAGGAAGTATAAAAGGGGGGTTATTGGGAGAGAAATGCGCTACAGTAAATGGGAAAAGCAGCTGCTCCGAGGTATTCTGGGAAAATTCATAAGACAACAGCCCGATTTTTTCCGTTATATGAAAACTATCTTCAGCAGAGATCCTTTGAGACACACTGTCAACAGCCAGCCAGCTTGAACTGAGGAGGGGAAAGAAAAGGGTCCTTGACGTATATGAAGTGAGTCTTTTTCTAGACAGACGATTGTAGGGAAGGAGAGAAGAAGAGGAGAGAATAAGAGGAGGAGATGAAGGTTGCATCCATGACATCACAGAGAAAGTATTTCACATGCGGTCCGCTTATGAGCATTCATCACACTGGTTAATGCCGCGCAGACAGCGCGAGACCTCCGAAATCCCTCGGACGTGAAGGCCCTCACACACGCTGATTACTGCGGGGGTCACCCGCCTTTAAGCCTGATAACTGGCTGTCAGGGTGAACATTTACTACATATGTGAGCCAGCCTGGTGGTATGGGAGACCCACATGCTTCTGATAAAAGGAAATCTGCGCTTTTTGGCAGGTTTAAGGTGCAACGTCGGCTGTGAAACGTAATGAGCGACCAAACTGAAACAGATCGCAGCCGGCTGAAGATAGATCAACAGATAAACAGAAGAGAGAAACACATGGGGCACAGACAGATACTTTGTATATTGCAGCCTCCTTGCATTGATGCGGTGTAAACTGACCATAGAAATAGAATTAGGAGTAGTTCCCATTCAAATCAACATAGCAGGACGGTCAGAGCGGCGGATATGTTTATGTAGTAGTGACCGTAGTGCTCGTTGTAGCGGGCTGACTTCCACATAAACTAAACCGAATTGCAGCAAGTCATGGACTCACTGAGGTGAGGTTTTACAGTAACGACTTAACAAGCAGTGAAGTAGTAATGTTACGAGACACAGAAATATAAATGAGTCAAGTTGAACAACTTAATGACACAGCAGAGGAACGCACATTGCTATTGCCAGAGGAGTGACAACTTTGTTCGGTTTGTTTTCTGTAAGCATTGTGTCACTGGAGCATGGTGGAATTAGCAAGATAGCTGGGGGATACCTGACTGGCTAGCTCTTGGGCTGGTTCCACAAGGCTTTGGTGCTGCACTGATTACAGAAAATGAGCCGAACAGCAGGCTGGTGGCCAGTGGCAGCACCGGGTCTAAACGGTCTCTCCGCCTGGGGACAAGCTACCTAGCTAACTCATGGATGTATAAAGAGAACTGGATACAGCGTTGGAGGCGGGCTCCCGTTCATTCCTATGAGAGTTGCTCAGTTGTGCATGAAGCCAAAATGGCTCGACTGGCGGGTGATAAAGTACCCGGATCATTCGGCGATCTTCCACATAAAGAACCCGTATCATTCGGCGATTATCCACAGCCATTGGGCCCATAGAGCAGCCTCGGTCTGGGGCTCATTTACATGAACAGAGGAAGGAAAATAACTCTGGATTCGGCTATTAGTGCATTTTTACAACTTTTAGGACCTAATGATTTATATAAGGGCTATTCAAGTGTTCAAACTGGGAAGTTGATTTACCTAAAAAAAATTATCCGTTGAGTTTCCCAATGTAAGTCTAGAAAAAAGTAAGTAATTTTGGGCCCAATGGCATCACATGACGGACACGGAAGTTGTAGCACCACTGTTTGGACATTGCAAAAATTTGCTTTGCAGCCTGGCGCTCTTCCTGGGGGCTTGCTCCGCCTGGGGACAAGATACCTAACTAACTAACCAGCTAGCTGTCTGCAAGAGCTGCGTCCGTTCTCTTCCCTTTCTTCCCGGCGAGTTGCGACTACACACTTTACGGCCCCGCTAGTCAAATTACCACAGCAAACAGTTCAATGACCCTTCTACTCCTATTTTATTTCTATGAAACCAACTTGGCAGAAGCACTTACGCTTATGTTGTAAAAATGAATATTTATATGTGAAATACACACACAAACATGAACCCCTCTGTATGCATACATCCAGCCCACACATCCATACATGTGTACTCTCACTTGTTTTGTGTAAATGCAACAGCTGATTGGTGAGATCTCACCATAACAACCTTCACATCATCTCTCTCTCTCTCTCTCTCTCTCTCTCTCTCTCTATTTTTGTGTGATTGTGTAGGTGCATATATACAAAGAAAGGGTGACCTGGACATTTAGTAGGAAGAAGTGCTTGTTTGAGGTGGTGGACAGACACTGTGTGGGATGTGGTTTGATCTCATTACCTGTCAATGATGACCGGGTCAGAGGGCGTCTCGTTTCGGTTGCCACAACTTTTCTTCTCACAACAGCGGCTGAGTGGGCAGTTAAAAAGAGACAGAAAAGAGGAAAAAGTCAGTGGAGGAGGAGGGAAAAAAAACACACAAATTAAACAGGAGGAGCCATCATTTGTCTGGCCCATCCACATCCACATCCACAGGCCCAGACTACTCTGCCCCGCCGTCGGCCACGATCCAGCAGCACACAAAGGAGGCATGAGAGGGGAGGGGAGGGAGAGACAAAAGAATAAAAGAGGAAGAAAAGGTACAACAACACACCCTACAAACAGTGAGAAACCATTCAAAAGTGAAAAGCCAGCCAGGCAATCTGTCACATTGATTTCGAAATCAAACTCAACCCCCACGCAGCCTCACTGCACACACACACACACACACACCGTCCCACAACATCCTACCATTCGTCAGCAGTCCTGTCCGAGGAGCCTGCTGGCCACCCAGCCCCCCCCTCCTCCACAAAGTCCCCTTCACTGCATAACAAAAGTGCCCCCACCCCTAACCATCTGCCACCCCTACACCTCGCCTCACCCCTCTCGTGTCCCAGCTTGGCCCTGCCCTGCCCCCCTCCGCCCCCCTGTCAGACGGCCTCACTCCCCAGCTGTGACGCTTGCCCTCTGCCTCTTCGGCTCTGTTATTAGCCAGCTGTGAGTCACATTCGGGCATCTGCTGGCTACACAATGGCAAAGCCCACTCCGTCTTAGCCCCTCTCCCCACGTCCCGGCCCCCTATCCTTCCCCCTGCTGCCCTCGGATCCTGGGTCACTGCCCCACTTCCAGACCTGCTCTCTTCGGCTTCATCTCCATCCATAACCCCCACGTTCACCTATTTTTCTTTAATCATCAAAAACCTTCTGGTCCCATCACTAGACTCTTTACACTCGCTTTTATAGCCACTCTATGTAACACTGGAAATATACCACTATACTTGTCATCACATGTTGACGAAGTTCAAACATGATGTCTTGGCTAGTGCTAGAGTTACATAGCGATGAGGGAAAAGGCGGATTGTTCCCAAAAGTGTGTCTGCTGCTGTCATCTGGCTGCAGAGCTCCAGGACCAGAGAGTGAGGAGCTCCAGGAAGAAACAGGAGCTGGACGGGGACATGCTGCGTTACAGCAGAAAGCAGCGGGGGGTTACCACTGTAACAAGGATGATGACAGACACGCTAGACTTATGGTTCAACCACAAAAAAAAGTAGAGCCTCAAGCGTCGTCCCAAAACCACATTTCAAGCTGGCTGAGACAAAGCGGAGAGAAGGAGAGTAATGGATATTTGGATTTCATCCCTGTGGGTGAAGGTTTGAATGACTGAGCGAGTGTGTGTGTGTGTGTGTGAGACTCACCTGCACATAACCTCGTGTGTGAGCAGAACTCTGCACATTTCTGGATTCTTGTTTTGTCCTTCGTACGCTATGGGCTGAGAGGAGGAAATAAGGGGCAGATTCAGTTTCGTGTCAGAGTTCAACTCTTACTTTATGAAATATTCTTTATATTTTGTATTCTATGGATATATTTCTCTAGTGCTGACATGTACATTTTATGTAGTGTTTCTGTGCATTGCCTGGATAACCTGCTGCTGTAACACAATAATTTCACAATTTGGGATCAATAAAGTACAACTATCTATCTATCTATCTATCTACTTACACAGCTGAGGGTTTACCAACCTGTTTAGTGACGGAGTCGATGAGTCGTGCGTAAAGATCCTGCTCCGTGCGAACCCCTGCAGAACCAAAACAGAAATTAGTTATCTTTGCCAAGTTGTTTTAGGCATTAGGGAGGTTTTACTGAACAAAGAAACTGACTGTGTGATCTTGTGCCCTTAGTGCTTTAGTTAAATGGCCATTTTGACATGTCATAGCAGGGTAAACACAGATCAAATTAAATCTATTTGTGTCACAGCCATTCCAGTGAACCAGCATGCACAACACCAGAGCCCTGGCACGCCTAAATGGATCCGAGCAACAATTTATGTTATTAATTACACCTGTGTTCACCCTGCAGTGACAGGTCAAGATGACTCCTGTGAAAAGGGCCTGCTGCAAACATAACCATAAATGAAGCAACTAAAACTCCTAAACCGCCTCTAGCCAGTTGATAAAAATGGCGCTGAGGATTCTCAAAATAAAATGGAAAGATTTATGGCATCAATTTTTCTGGGTTTTTTTTTTATCTCTGGACAAGCTCTCAGCAAAAAAGCATTGAACTCAGTCCAGCCAGCATGGAGGAATAAGATTGGCATGCAGTCCGTATTTTCTCTCTGATGGTTTCTGAGGGGATTGAGAGTTATTTGATGTTTGATGATTATCAGTCATGTTCGGCTCTGAGGTCAGAATTTACAACCACATTCTCACGATTTGTCAAACTCGTTCTTCTTTTGCGGTTATTTCTCAGTTTACTTCTGATTTATTCCCAAGTTTAGACAAACTGTCTGGCGATTATACACACCAACAGGTAAAACAGCTCCTGATCGGTTTGTTAAGGGGTTTAATTTAATGTCTTTTTGTCTCTCCTTCTGTGTAATCAGGTATGTGAGATTTCCAGTAACACCTGAACCTCTGGATGCTCCGCTCTAAATCACACAAGATAGGGAAACGACATGTAATGAATTGGTTCTTGAGAGAGAAGAGCGCATTACCCGAGGATTTTTTTTTTATAGAGACTTTGGAGAGTGTTGCTTTCAAAATGTGTTCCTCTCATCAAAGTCTCGATTGAGATGCCTTTGATATCGCTTGGGGGAAGGGGATGAGAGGAGGGGATGCAGAGGAAGTGCTTTTGGTGTGCTTGTACGTACATGTGTGTGTGCGTGTGTGTATGGTGGGTGTATAAGGGGGTTGCTCTGGAACATGTCTTTTATCTTCTCTCCCATGGGTGCCACTGCGATGGCAGAGTAGGGGCAGCAGTGGCTCATGGGAACCAAATTTCTCTGTGTATCCCCCGATCTGATGTGAAAGCACCATGGGGGGTGGAGGAGTTGGAGGGGATGAGAGGGGGTGGGGTGGGGTGGCAACATGTACCTCATTTCCCCATACATGAGCCCAGAAGTGGCTCCTCACAGAGCTGAATTGTACAAACCAGTGATAAACGAAGGTAATTCATGAGCTCAGAGAGGAGAAGTGAGGTAAGGATGAAGAGGAGGATCACTTAAGTGGAAAAGTGTCAGCGCGCTGGTGTCGCCGCTGACCTTTTTTCAACACCTGTTACACGAAGGGCTCCACGCCGTCGTCTAAATGATCAAATGAGACACCTCAAAGGGCAAAGAACCCCATAACCTGAAGGCACGTGTTTGACTCACCGTTGCTGTAGAGGAGCTGCAGCTTGTAGTGCGTACCGTTGTTGGTCTTTTCTCCCGTCTGCTCCTTGGTACGAGACAGGACAGACAAACGCAGGGCATGCAGTTAAGCACATTTGAGACACAGATAAGCACAGCTGAGCATCCCCACGCCGTGTTGAGCACAGCGAGTCTCTCCTAATCCTGCAGCTCGCCCTTCCCTGACAGCAGCACTGAGATCAGAGGGTTGTGGGCTCAGAGCTCATGTGGGACCTTTGGTTGTGTTCGAGAGCCGAGCGCTTAACCTTGAGTCGGATGCTCTTTGTAGAGGTTGAACTATCGTGTCTGATGCAAACTCCTAAAACCTCAAGATCAAATGCAGTGGTCCTCCTCGCAGCGAGGTAGCATGGTTATATGTGTGTGTGTGTGTGTGCAAAGTGTGGAAAGTACTGTATGTGAGACTGAGCAGCAGTCGACCTTGACAGAAAAACTTCCTTTCCGCTATCCCTCCCTCCCCCAGGCTCTCCACCAGCATCTCACTTCTTCCTTCTCTCCCCCCTCTCTGTCTCTTGTTCCCCCTCTTTCCTTCTCTTCTTCTACCTCTACTGGTCTTTCTAAGTGGTCTCAAAGGAATGCTCTCTGGTCCAATAACCCAGGAGGCTGGCATCACAGAGACGAGCGCCAGAGAGGAGGAGGAGGAGAGAACGAGGAGGTTGGAGAAGTAGAGAAACTAGAAGAAGGAGACAGTTGTGAGGAAGGAAGGAAGGAAGAAGTGGAGGGAAATTAAGATGCAAGTTGAAAAGTAACAGAGCTCCAAGCTTAATATCAAAAGTGAGATTGAGACTTAATGTCAGAAGATAGATGGATGCCTAGCTTCATAAGTTTTGTGAAATATACACAGAGGAGCGTTTATTCCGCCTTGCCATCACTCTACCTCTGCATAATTACAAAGCAAAAACAGATGCCAGGTTAACCATGCAGAAAATGAACTCTTCCACAGCCGTCATATTACTCTACGCTGGCCTGTGTGGCACAAAGGGGAGCACACTGACAGCTTTCAGCCCTGGCGTTAGCCCTCTCCCTCCCTCCCAATGAAATTCATAGTAAAACTATGTTTGAACTTCAGCTGACAGGACGCTGTCCTCTTGTCTTTCTCACAGGGGAGATGTGTTGCCAGTTTAGGAGGCTCTCGCTCCCCTCGCCACAAAGCAGAAACATCCGTCAACACTGGGCATAAGACTCCCACTGCAGGCAGTCTCTTTCTAACTCTGTCTCCACACTGCTCCCGTCCTTATTTTGGTCTGTCCAACCTGAGGAATCCAGCTCCCCCCCCCCACCCACAGCAGTATTTAGAGTATGGGAGGGGGGCACATGAAGGAAAAGAGACTTTGATGATTAGTTCACTGTATAACTTAACAGGAGCAAGCATAATTTGCATTTTAAAAAGTAGTGATGTCCTCCTAATGAGGCAAGCTGCTAATTAGTCATTAGATATTCTTTTTCAATCCCACATCATCAGCTCATTGAGGGGAGAGCTTGTGTAAACATGTAGCCGTCAGCTGTTCGATATATGCTTGGCTTTACTGGAGATGGGGGAGATCAAGCTGAGCACCTGGTTACAGCTGAAATATATTACTAATACATTCTGTTATTTTTCAGATGATGATGCTTCAGATTTATGGTTTTTGGATGTTAAAAATGTCCCTGAAATAACTGTAAATATGATATAGTGAACTGATCCTGAAATAAATGATCATTAAGACATAAACAAACCTTGTCATGTTCAACAAAGTCCACAAAGGCAGTCCTCTCCACCTCCACAGGTTGGCCGTGTCTGTCGTAGAGCGCCAGGACAAAGTGGAAGAAGTTGGACTTGCGGAGATTCGAGGGCGGCTGCTTCTCAAAATGAGCTCTGGACAGAGCTACTCCACTGGGGACACAACAGGAAGAGACAGTCAGCTCCACACATTCACATTGTCTTACAATAAACTGATTTATACAGATCAATAGAAAGTGTGTGTAATTAAATTACCATCTAACAATGTATTTAATCCATTGGTGGTTGAAAATATTTCTCAAATCTAAATAAAACAAAAACTAAAAACTTTAAAGGCAATAAATCATGAAAACTTAATTTTACACTATATTCGTTTTTAAAATCATTTAATTTCCCAAGGGTTACAATATATATTTATTTTTAATTCTCAGTTGTAAAGGCCTTCAGTTTATCCATACAATAATTATCAATAATTTGCAAATAAGAAAATGAAAAAACAACATATAGATTATTTATAAATATTTTGTTTTTCCCATAACTTAAAGGCCATTTTTCTTGTCAAGAAGAAATTAATGTAGAAATACACACAAAAACCAAAGCAAAAAGGAAAACCAGGAAAACTATACTATAAATTATATATTATATATTATATACTAGCTTGAAAACTGAAAAGTCATCAATTAAATCAACACTTTTGACTTTAGAAGTGATGGTGTGGCATCTTGGATTACAAAATTACTAAATGTAAACAAGCTACTGTTGAATTTAAATAACTTAAAGATTTAGGCTTTTAGGCAAAATAAAGAGTCTGAAGGAGTTTTTCTGTAAATTTAATGTTGATCTAAAATTATTTCAAATAACCCAAAAGTAGTTCATCGATTTTTTTCCTCACAGCCTAAAACGTTTCTTTTATGAACAAAAATAAGCCCGAGGGAAAATTACGATTTTTTTGTTTTATTTTTTGTTTGTTGTTGTTTTTTGGATAAAATATTACAATCGAGATATTTAAAAATACATTTCAACGTTCAGTATAATTCTCTATGATATCAAATAACCTACATTCAGTTAGAATAGCGCCATTGTTGTATCATTTGCTATTTATATTCTATATCTATTAAGATTGAAGTATTATACTAAATAACTTGTTGCTTTCTGTTTTTCTGACTTTATACTGATTTCTAAACTTTGGACACAAGTCGGTTATGAGAACACTGATGTGTGTTTTGGTGAAGACATGAAAAATGTGAAGATGATGATTGAACATTTTGGGGAATTTGGAAAACAAAAATAATTCAACAATATTAAAACTGTTAAATCTGCTGAAAAATAATAAATGTATAAAGTGTGTTTGCCCGCTGACGATTAAAGTGTTTTCCATCAACTAAAATAGCTGGTCTGGGAAAAATATATATATATTCACCTTTAGTCATTTACAGGTTTTCGGAAATTAAATACAATCTCAAATTAAATTGTGTTAACTAAATATGTAAGTTTTGCACAAGAGTAAATTATCTGATCAAATGCTGCTTGTGTGTAACTTTATGTTAAAGTCGGATGGTTCTGATTATTAGTTTTACGTTTTGGTAAAATATGGGCCTACTTTTCTTTTGTGACCTTTTATTAGGATACTTTAAAAACAATATTAATATCAAGTGTTGCTCTTTCTTCATATTTAAAGTCGTTTTATGAGTTGGTGTCAGAGCGTTTTAAAGGGGCTCCTGTCACCTTTTGCAACAAGTAGTTTGCAGCTCTTTTTCTGTTGTTAAATAGTCACACATTATAAACTATATTGTGCTCATGATGCAAAATAAATCACGTTGTCAGGAACAAGTCTGATAGCAGCTCAGGCTTAAGCCTGGAAAATAAGAGAACAATCTGAAATGTTAAACTCTTGTGATATAAAACCATAATGCTGCACGACCAGTTTAGAGGATTTATGACTGAAAAACAAACTCATCTACAGCTACAGTGTTCTGCATCAGCAGTAAGTATCTTTTAATTGTACACGACCAGAGGAGGTTTTGTTTGAAGGCTGTTTTTATTTAGGATTCTCTGGTAAATTATATTTTGACTTTACAATAGTTGCAATTTCAAACTAATTTTACTGCAACAGTGATCCTTTTTAATGTATTTCCCCCCTTCCCTGAGGACATTTTCTCCTGTTTCAATGTTATTTAACGCAGTTGGTTTTGGGGATAAGGACTAAGTTTGGCAAATGTCTGATTTTTACTTCTTATTTTTACTACATCAATCAATCTGGAACAAAACACTCTTTTAATTCTTGCATGCTTATCCCTGTCACTGTTAGATTAAATATGTACATGCATGTTTAATCTAGTGACAGAGAGTCAACAGATGACTTTATTGTACTGTACCTTTGAGCAGCTACGTTCGCATCCACGACTCCAACATTACGCACCCACGACCGGATCGGATCCATCTCCTCTGCAAGACTCCTCTCTTTTAATCCGCTCACTTCTCGTATCAGATGCTCCCCGATCCCGAACATTTAAAACCCTGTCCTGCGGTGCACTTTTTTTGAACTTAAGAAACAAAAAAAGAAGCTGAGCTGGAGAGCGAAAGCACTTTGGCCAAACAAGCGCCAGAGGGTCCAACTCCAACAAGACTCCTCCACAGCTTTGACAAATAAATGACCGATTTGATGTGTGATGATGCTTCAGAAGACGCCTGCAGTTAAAAATCCACGCACACTTTCTTTTAAGGCTGAAACGATGATAATAGATAGATTCCCACCACTAATTGCAAGCATTGTCCAAAGCGCAAAACCTGCAGCGCGCAAACGGTCACCTGCTCGGTGGGCTCAACTCCTCGCGCAGTTCAGAGCGAGACTCCTTCTCACTATATAGAGTCAGATATGTGTGATATGTGCAAAAAAAGTCTTCCTTTGTCAGGGGGGCCAGATCGGATCAAAACAGTTGATCCGAGGGCCAGGAAGCTCGCAGTGAAGTGCTTGTCTGTCTTGAAGCATGAATGAGACCCTCTGCCTGGATGGAGCCTGGAGGAGGGGCCTTAGTGCCATATGGAGGACTGATTGTTGAAATGGATGCTCTTCATTGGTGTAAAGTGCATCCCTTGTTTGGACTTCTGCCAGATTCAGCATCCAACCAGTGACTCAGGCAGCAAACTTTTTCACACATTAAGTTGGACCAGGGTGATGATAAAGTGAAGACTGCACAGTCAGTTTAAAGGTCCCATATCATGCTCATTTTCAGGTTCATACTTGTATTTTGTGTTTCTACTAGAACATGTTTACATGTTTTAATGTTAAAAAAACAACTTTATTTTCCTCATACTGTCTGCCTGAATATACCTGTATTGACCCCTCTGTCTGAAATGCTCCGTTTTATAGTGCATTTCAATGGAATTGCAACGGAATTGCGTTCAGTTTAAAGGTCCAATATTATGCTTATTTTCAGGTTCATACTTGTATTTTGTGTTTCTACTAGAACATGTTTACATGCTGTAATGTTAAAAAAAAACAATTTATTTTCCTCATACTGTTTGCCTGAATATACCTGTATTCACACTCTGTCTGAAACGCTCTGTTTTAGTGCATTTCAATGGAATTGCAACGGAATTGCGTTGCTAGGCAACAGTTTGGGTCCATGTTTACTTCCTGTCACCTGATGTCATTCACATACACTGCAACCAGGAAATAAACTGGGACACATTTACAATGTTTACGTTTAAAACCGTCAAATTATCTAATATTGTACATTTGTGACATCACAAATGGACAGAAATCCTAACGGCTTGTTTCAAACGCACAATTTCTGAATACGGGCTGTGTGTTTTTCTCCGTATATTGAGCATTTTGATAGTTTAACAGTATTTTATATAGCACTAAACCTGCTTTATAATATAAAAGACATGAAAATCTCACTTTTTACAATATGGGACCTTTAATTAAGAAATGTAGGCTTTTATCAATGGTGTGATTGAAATGAAAGTGTGTGTGTGAGAAGAGGAGACCACCAATATTATTCAACATCAAAATTGTGCACAAATGTTAACAAAAGCTTACATGTTTCATATTTATATTTGTTCATCTCTGAGTGTTTCACTTGTTAGAATGTGGGTTTAAGTCTGTACAGCCAAATCCTGTTTGGTCTTTTTCATTCAAGTCAAAATTTCTTCTGCCAGATTCAGCATCCAACCAGTGACTCAGGCAGCAAACTTTTCACACACCAAGTTGGACCAGTGGTGATGATAAAGGGAAGACGCACAACTTTACGCATTTTAAAACATCAGTTTAAGTAAGAAATGTAGGCTTTTATCAGTGGTGTGATTGGAATGAAAGTGTGTGTGACCACCAATATTATTCAACATCAAACATTGTGCAGAAATGTTAACAAAAGGTTACATGTTTCATTATTTATATTTGTTCATCTCTGAGTGTTTCACTTGTTAAAATGTGGGTTTAAGTCTGTACAGCCAAATCCTGTTTGGTATTTTTCATTCAAGTCAAAATTTCTTCCTCCAGATTCAGCATCCAACCAGTGACTCAGGAAGCCAGGGTGATGATAAAGGGAAGACTGCACAATTTTACGCATCAGTTTAAGCAAGAAATATAGGCTTTTATCAGTGGTGTGATTTGAATGAAAGTGTGTGTGACCACCAATATTATTCAACATCAAAAATTGTGCACAAATGTTAACAAAGGGTTACATGTTTCATATTTATATTTGTTCATCTCTGAGTGTTTCACTTGTTAAAATGTGGGTTTAAATGCTCCCATGCAACAGCAAATCCTTTTTGGTCTTTTTCATTCAAGTCAGAATCTAACACAAGTGCGCTCTCGACAGGCGCGCATTCAGCAGCTCGCCGGCCGGCCGTCTGCTCCTTTGAACGCGGTGATTCCTCTGAGGAGGCATCGCATCAGTGTCAGCCGACACAATGACCGTCTGGTTGCTCCATCAATCAGCTGCAGCGCTGCGCTCTGATTGGCGTTTGGAGCCGCAGCCTGACAGAGCTCTTAATCAATGCAGCAGACTGTCTTATCAAACCCAAAGTGGTCATGAGAGGTCGTGTGATTTCCTTCCTATTTAGGGTTAAAAGAAAATCTTAACAATTTAGGGTTTGTTAAACTTTATTTTTATTGTCCACTGTAGTGGACTACAGGACTATTTCAGTGTGAAAAGACTAACAAAATGAACAGATTATTGCTGTAGAGTGATATTAAACCAAGAATACATTCAAATTGATTAAAACAAAAACATATACCATATCACTGGAAAGTCTATGTCCTCTTGGGGTTGATAGAGTTGGTCAAAAGAGTAAGAGGATATACATGTGGACAAAATGTCCACTACAGAAGACACATGTCAATGGGCTGGGTCTCAGGAGGATATAGGAGGATTTCCTATTTGCTTGATTCCTCTGTTAAAATGTACGACTTTCAGCCACTTTCACAAAGAATACATAATAGAAATAATAGACAGCTGATTATAGGAGACGTTTGGGAAATTTTAAACTCTCCATTCAATGCGTAATCATTGTGATTAATGTCTTTTTTGGACAAAAAGAGATAATTCTGAACTAAATAAACACAATTTAGAAAAGTTTCTTTAGCTGCTGATTTGGATCATTTCAGGCTGTATAAACCTAAAAAGTGTACAAACCCAAGCAAATTTTTTTTGCTTTACATTTTAAATAAATCAGATTATTTGTTTAAATAATTCTCAGTTTCAAAATGAGTTTAGGCCCAAAAAATATTTATTATATTTTTTGCAGACTAAAAATTTAATTTCCTGTTCATCTGGCGTTGAAAAAAAAAAAGGAAAGTTTTTTTTCTTTTTTTCAACCCTGGTTCTTTGCCCCCTTACCGATACTATTGTCTCTGTGTGGAGTTTGTGCTCCCGGACAATGGATGTAAATCTCCCCCCTTTGGATCCCGCCTCAACCCACCATCTGCCAGCCAGCGCGGGACAAAGTCAGATGTTCCCCCAATTATGAGAGCAGTCCTGGGGAATCCTGCTGCTGAGTCTCCGCCCTGTCGCAGGGTCCCTCACACACTTCCCCTGACATGATTGACAGCTCTACTTAACCATGAAAAATCTGTATATGATGACACACTTTGGTAAAATTCCTCCACTGAAATAACAGAGAGGTGCGCTCTTTAAAATACCTTACTTGTGTGGATTTATTGGCTGTCATTTAAGAGGAGAAGCAACACATCAACATTGTGCAGACACAGGACTGGTGTCAGATGCCTTGCTCAAAAACTCATGTTCAAATGGTTTCACATGTGCAGGAAATCAAAGCCTTTATATGGCTCCTCTGCAAATTTAAAGTAGGCCATTAGCCAATTAAAACTTTAGACTTGACCTACTGTACTTTAATTGCTCAGGGATGTGTGTCATGGGCTGAACACTTAAGCATTTATATGGAGGCTTAGACTGTTGGGCAGTGGCAGACACCAATCATCTGTCATTAAGCACACTTGTCATAAGTGATCAAACAGGTCACTTATGGTGTCACACTATGTTGTGATGAATCAGGTGATGTGAGCATCATTGTTCATTACTTCACATCTACCGTGTTTATTTTGTTCAGAATGATCTTTTTTTGTCCAAAAAAGACATTAATCACAATGATTACGCATTGAATGGAGAGTTTAAAATTTCCCAAACGTCTCCTATAATCAGCTGTCTATTATTTCTATGATGTATTCTTTGTGAAAGTGGCTGAAAGTCGTACATTTTAACAGAGGAATCAAGCAAATAGGAAATCCTCCTATATCCTCCAGAGACCCAGCCCTTTGACATGTGTCCTCTGTAGTGGACATTTTGTCCACATGTATATCCTCTTACTCTTTTGACCAACTCTATAAACCCCTGGTGTATTGTAAAGAGGACATCCTAGGCTTTCCAGTGATATCGCATGTGTTTTGGCATTTGAATGTATTCTTGGTTTAATATCACTCCACAGCCATAATCTGTTCATTTTTTTAGTCTTTTCACACTGAAATAGTCCTGTAGTCCACTATATAGTGGACAATAAAAATAAAGTTTAACAAGCCTAAATTGTTAAGATTTTATTTTAACCCTAAATAGGAAGGAAATCACAAAAAAAAAGTCATTGGAAGACACTTTTTTTAACTCGGTTCCCAGGAGAATATATCATATCCGTGATGTGTAGTGTTCTTGTCTCTCCCCTTCAGCCCCTACAGGTGCGACAGGTCTCGGCCCAGATTATCATCCCAACCCTGCAGGACTCTGCTGTCTCAATGTGGCTTTTCTAAATTGGTGAAGCGGAGAGTCGGGGGCGAAAATGGGGGATTAGTCAAACCACAAACGTCTTTCTAATCAATTTAACCCGCTGAGACGGTCAGCCCGTGTGTTTTAGGGAGGAGGAGGAGGTGGAGGAGGAGGAGGAGGAGGTGATGGAGGGGGGAATCAGTGACTGCTAAACCAAACAATGGGGTATCGTGTGCCGCTCGTCCTCTCCAGCATTCCCCTGCTCCCATGGGACACCCAGAGCCCTTCTGTGTGGATGGCACTGTGTCCACGGAGGTCAGGAGGTCAGGAGGGGCGTGGCCGTGTGTGTGCGTATGTGTGTGTGTGTGTGTGTGTGTGTCTGAGAGTGTGTGTGTGTGTGTGTGTGTGTGCACACCGACAATATTTGCACTATCTGTTTATATCATGTTTATAGCTTATTTTGTATATTGTATATTGGTAGAAATTCAAATTTTTTATTCTTATTTTATTCTAACGTTTTTATCTATTCTTTTGTTATTATACTGTTTAACTTGCACCAACAAAACCAAACCATTCCTAGTGTATACCTCTTACACCTGGCAATAAACACCACTCTGATTCTGATTCTGATTCTGGTGTGTGTGTGTGTGTGTGTGTGTGTGTATTTGTGTGTGCGTATGCGTGCGTGTGTGCGTGCGCGCGCGCGCGTGTGTGTAGACGCAGCAGCAGCTGGTTCCCGTCCCTCCTCGTCTCTCCACTGTGAAGAAAACAACAGAGCTAATGCAACCCCACCACGTCTCCTCATCGATCGCCATTCACTGCGCTCGTTTTGTTGTTTACTTATTTAGGTTTTTTAGGCGAGGATGCAGATCCCCCTGAGGAATGTATGTCGGCATCCGCAATTACAGCAGAGTGACCACCTTTAGTCTCATTTAATTTTATTAAAAAAAAACATAATCTGCTCCATTTGGATTCATCTCAATATAATTAAGGCCTGTTGTGATTTAAATCTTTTAAGAAAAGAAAATTAAGTATCTATAGAAGGATACACAGCCACAATACTAGAGAGGATTAAAAAATACATATAGCCTAGAAAGTTCAAAAGTTAGTTCTGAGTATCACAATATTACTGTAAGCCTCAATATCACTGTTACAGTCTGTACTTTTTCACCTGTTTCATACAATTTGACATGTTTGGTTTTCTGGTGAATAATAGAGATGCAAAACCAAACTGTACAAACCAAACCGTGGGCTTTTTGAACCACTATTACAGTTTTTCTCATTCACTTTGGCTCAATTCTCAAATATTTTTTTTCCAAAACAATAAGCTCAGATCTCTGAACAATCAGTTTGTTGTTCACAACAGATTATAATTTTCCATGCATTCAAGCTAATTGAACTAGTTTTGGCACATGTGTGCAAAGAGTCCAATTGTCTACAAGTTGCACGTGTCTTCCTGATCAAACTGAGATTGTTGTCCTCTTCTCAACTTCTAAATATTGTTTCATCGTCAGTCATGACATGCAAAATGATTCATTCAATTATCTAAACCTGTCAGACACATATATTCCATAAATATCTATGGCATGGTGTCATGTACTGTGAGGAGGCACAAGTTGTTCTTTCACTGAGCTACAGCAGGTTCTTTTATTGTTTGTTTGTTGGCATAGATGTCATTTTGTGGGTATATGATTTTATAGGGAAGATCAAAGGTGAATTTTCTATTTATAATACATGTAACACACAGATTTGTATATAAGAAACGTTTTTGACTGCCATGGTGAGAAAACATCTAAACATTTTGACCAGTACGACTCACACGATGACAAAACAACTCTTCACTTTGGTGGCACTGTCCAATTTACTGACACAATAACTAGGTTTTGAAGCCTGAATGAAGTGTTTTGGGTGAGTTACTACCTTCTGCAGGTATGAAAGAGAGTTGTGATGTCCCGTCAAACAGTTGTGACAATTGCACTTACAGTTTAGAGAAAGCAAAGACTGTTTTGAGCAAAAGTGATTGAGAAAAACTGTAAATACAGACCTGCTAATTATTTGATGAGCTGCCAAAGACATAAGAGGCAACTATCTGAACATAGTCCTACTTGACCATTAAATCTGCCTTTTCATGTATAAAATCAGTGTTATGGCTTCATATATATAATATCAATCATTTCTATAAATCAATCAATCTCTTTATATATTTTGGAGTTGGAAATGTGTTTTTCTTCTCCCTAACGTGCAAAACAAACCAAACTGTGTCCCAAAAATCACAACACAAACCGAACCGTGGCTGAATAATATTAATATGGTTTACCTTTTCAATCACCTTCCCCACAGACAGGCCCTTACATGTCCTGTAAGTGTCACAGGTACTTATGTTAATTATTGTGCCCAGCCCACATGGACTTAAAATTACTGTTGTGAAGTAGTTCAACATTTGTCAGACAAAAACAATTACCGTTTTTTCTTAAATACATTACAAACAAACTTTGTTTCCAGTAAAAGTCGTGCTAGTGAGCCATCATGCACAATACCAAGGTGTGGAAAAACGGCCTAAATCTAAGTGATAGTGTTGCAAGTTCCTTTAAATGAACAATTATTATGCAGTGATGCCAGTGCACTTCAAAAGACGTGCTGAAATAACTCTTAAAACGTTTTTCCAGACATCACAATGTGTCAATAGTTTGCATTGAAATATGAAACTTATAGGTTGAACACAGCATTTGTTACGTTTAATTGATTCCTCAAATATAAGAGGAATCTCACTTCCAAGTGATGAAGAGCTGAGCATTAATTCACTAATGGTATTAAGTAATAACTCATATTGCATACTAGCTATACAGATGCAGGTAAATCCCGTCTAAACTCACTCCCTCATTCTATCTGTTTTGTAAGCTTTTACCGTTTTTTAGGCTCATATGTTTATGGCACACCGTAAATCATTTGTACAGTAAAACATTTGTTCCTGAACATCATTGAATGATAGCATGCTATTTATGATCTGCATGATTTGTTACTACTGTAAAAGAAACTTTGCAACTCATCAACTAGTGAGCTGAGGTCATCTGGGTCTTTCCAATCCACGGGAAGAGGTTTAGGGGAAACAAAGTTTTTAAATTTAGAGACTGTAGATGCAACATAAATAAATATCCCCTCTTTCTCTTAATTTAGCTCCAAGCAATCAACTAATTTTGACTATTTGCTTTGCTTTAAGAAGCTATTACAAAGACTTTATTTTGATTTTTTTGTATGATATCCGTATAAGCCACAACTACAAATCACCAGTTTATCTTGAGAACCATTAAGTCCAGTATGGAGAGCAGTAACCACAGGTTGTGCCAGCTTTCCTGTCCTTAACTGACTGTATGTCGGTGCCATCTACTGGTCTCTTCAAGAACATCATCAACTGTGGTTTTCTGGCTCTGCAAACAAACGTGTTCCTCTAAAGCTGTTCTGTATCATCACAAATATCATTCAGAAGCAGTGGTTCATCTGTACAACAATCATTTATTCATGTAAGACTTAAATTGACTTACGCTTAAACTCCAGAAAAACAAGAATGTTTTCCCCCAAAATCAGTTCAAAATCATAGCTCTGGCTCTTGTAGCTTATTTCAAGATTACATCACAGTTTACATTCATTTGCCAGACATGGGCTGTACAAATTGCATTGAACACTTTTCAGGAGAGAGGTAAAGACAATTAAATTAGTCATTCAAAAGAAAATGAGTTTCGCACTGCATGCGAAACAGGTGAGGCGACTGAAGAAGCAACTTTAAGACCGAAGGAAAAGACTATGACAAATATGTCTACAGCTAAGTGACTTCTTAATTAGTTGAACCGAATCATGCCAAACGTGTTGTTCTTTAATAATATAATTGCTATTATGATTGTTAATGCCTGGTACATTCTGTACATGGAACACCCATGTTTGGTCAAAGAGAAAGAATTGTTTTTTTTTCTTGCCTAGAAAAAACACCCGCTGCTGTATATATACATACATACAGAAAGGACCACTACAAAAAAAAACTCCATTTTAAGATATTAAACTAACTAACTACTAACTGGTCAAAACTGATTTATTTTTGCTGTGTTTTGAGGATGTCGTGGGTCAACAGCTGTATCAAGTCAACAATTTCCTACTCTGTGAACAACAGATGTCCTGAAAAGACACAGTCCTTGGTCAGACCTCTGTTACCTCGTTTGGACATCAGATAGACCTGGTCTCCCCTCGCAAGCTTGATGTAGGTTTGGCCACTGACTGTGATGTAACCTTTATGCTTGGTGGTGACTGAGTGCAGAATCCGGAGATTGTTACGCATCAGACACAAGCTTGTAGCCTTCTTCTTGATGGAGCAGTGGAACTGGAATTCGTAAACACCCGGATGGTTACAAGTAAAATACCCTGTATTTGTGTTATAGCAGTTCTGTCCATTGTAGATGACCTCATGGAAGGAGATGGGCAACCAGGGTCTGGGGGCGTTGTATCCCAGTCGCACAGAGAAGGCAATTTTCACCATGATGCCAGGAGGTCCAGGAGGTCCAGGAGGTCCACGAAGTCCAGGAGCTCCAGGAAGTCCGGGAGGTCCAGGGGGGCCGCTCGGACCAGGTGGTCCTTGGGGTCCTTGGGGTCCTGTATTTAAAAAAAAAAGACATTATTGCAATTATATCAACAGGACCTTCCCATTACAGTATTTTTAAGTAATACTTTTAGTATATCGATTTAAGTATTTATGGAAAAGTGGTAAATTTACCTAGTGGTCCTGGGGGTCCAGTTGAGCTTGGTGCTAGAGAAAATTAAAAGTGAAAATCAGTATTTTCAAAATGTTCTAATGTTGGCACTGATTGTCTTTGGTCAGCTGTGTCAGAGAGGATTTCAGGACATCAACTCACCCTCCTCCTTCCAGGGACTGAGGTCAAAGACACTGATGCTGTTGCACTGGGTGTAACCGGACCCTCGAGGCCGGTACAGGAAGGGGTTTTCTGGTACATCAGTGATACCAGTGTTGTCACAGATGATGCGGGCAAGTGATGTTTTCCTCAGGGAGTTCTTCTGGGCCTCAGTGAAGACCCCATTGTTCTCCCACCAAAGTCTGAAATTGGACAGTTTGGTAACATTTAAAGTCTCTGGATTTAAAAGTGAATGTAAAGGTGCAGCTAACACAAATATCTCAACATCTTTAGCAATGTCAGTTATGTGACATACCGGTCTCCCTGGCGGGTCTTCTTGAACTGGGTGGCAATCAAACAGGCAAACAGGGGTCCCACTCTTCCTCCACTGACAAACGGCTCAGCCGCTCCTCCGAACCACACATCAATGTTTTCAGGTGTTCCGTAGAGATCCAGAAGCTTCTTGGCCAGTGTGGCATTTTTCAGCACTTCGGTCAGCTCTGGCAGATTGCGTGGCTGTGACAGCCCACAGAATTTGCGCCATTTGTTGTAGCCTAAAAAGGGACACACAGGGTGAACATGTTTGTGTGGGATCTGTAATGCCTACGATATCCTAGATATATAGGCAAAATTCATTCTAGACATAAAGAATACATGGGTATAAAGAATAAGGAAATACCAGGGAGTCCATGGTCTCTCCCTCTCTGCATGTTGAGCGAGGCCAGATCCAGTCCCAACTTGCTGGTGAACTGAAAAAGCTTTTCCCTCAGCTCATCAGACATCATGTGACTCTGCGTGTTCAGCTTGGCCTGACGACCAATCAGGCCCCTCACAAATAGGTCAATACCACCTGAAGAACACAAGGGGCAATTTTATTTTGATTAATTGTATTCATTCCCTGTTTAGGAAAATGACAAAGAAGTTGAAGATCTTGGCCATACCTTCATAGACGATCCTCCACGGTGTGAAGAGGCTTTTGTGCAGCAATGGACTGGGGTGCTCAGTGCTCTCCTGGTACTGCTCATTAAGACGAAATATGAAAGGCTGAAGCATCAGATGGCCAAATCGGTAGGCAGCTGTGGCGAACACATTGGAGATACTGGGGTCCACTTTTTCATCATAACCAGGGTAGGTGGATAGCCACTTGGCCATGGAGTCTGGACCAACAATGAGAGGTAGGAAGTCTCTGAAAGTGAGAACCTAAGAGACAAAAAATAAACTTAGTCAACTGAACCATGTGTGGGACATACCATCCATCATTTACATCATGAATGCAAAATTTCTGTAATCCATGCAGCTAAGCCCCTCTCTAACCTGAAAGTATGCTGCCATGATCTTGCGCGCTTCATGGTAGAGTCTGTCTCCGTTCCAGTGAGGATTGATGTTGGCCAGAGCAAGTGCCACACGGTTGTGCTCACGTAAATACAGTGTGTGAAGAGCCGACAGACCAATGTTCTCATTGGAGCGTGTGTCACCTTAAAAGTCAGATAAAATGAGGAAAAAATTGTTGTCAGCCCTGTGCGATGCTTGGAATGGATCCAACTCTTAAAAATGTTTGTACGTCAGCGATTTGGCTGGCACTCACCAGCCTCAAAGCAGGGCACCTCCTTTGCAGTACTGTCACCAGTAATGCGGACTCTGGTGGCACACATGTTGGGAATCATGGTGGAGAAGGGCATGAGAGGACGGTTACCGTCTTTGTACTGTTTGTTGATCCTCAGCAGGCCCTTCTTTGAGTCGAAGTCGCGTAGGAAACGTGCTCTGTTAGCGTCGCTACCGTAAACCTGACCTCCATCAAGGAAAGATGTGATAGCGTTCATCTGCTGACGGACGGAGTAGTATGAGTGGTGAGAACCACAAGCTGGTGCTGAGCGGATGAAGGGCATGCACTTTTTTGAGTTTGTGCCATGGTGTGGGTCTTGGCTGGGAATCTGTTAAGATGACAAGAAGCAGTTAACATCCAGTATGTGTGTGTTTTAGATGTATTCATGTTTCTTGTACAAATCCAACGACACTGACCTTAATGGGGAAGCAGGGATCTATGCGATCACAGCTCTTGTCGCAGTCTTTACCGAGACTGAATGAACGGATCACAGGAGAGGTAGGAGTCAAGGACAGGTCGTGGTCAATCCACTGGGAGAATGTTACCAGTAGGCCAGTGTAGAGTGTGTCGCTCTCGACATTAGAGTTTGATGTTTGCAATAGAGTGTTGGACACTTCCCTTACCTGAGGACAGGACGTATAGACAATGAGCACCTTGGTGAAAAGGATTTTGTACAACTACGAGTGTTTTTTTTATATGGTCATTTGCGGCGTATAGCCAGTAAAGATGATATTCTGAAGTATGTTACCAAGGGAAGACGGTGGTTGTTGAATCTGTAATAATAGTCCCAGCCTCTGGGCAGAGATAAACCATTCTGGTACTCAGGATGAAGCCAGCGGGCTAGAGCTGTGTTGGAGGCTCCCCATTGGAGGTGTTTTCTAGGCAAGAAAAAATAAATCCATTATTATACTGTGTATCTCTGCAAAAGGAAATATTGGGGAAAGGATATAGGGGGACAATGTGCAACACAATTCCCAAGCCCAAACCCAATATTAGGGGGCATTAGAATTGGTACTACTTTACTATGGGTAAAGTTGCCTCACTTGTTGTTGCAGGCATTGTCTGCAGTGTAAAACTTGTCTACTTTGCCACTGGTCGAGCAAGCATAGAGACGATGATGGGAAGCACAGCCTGTCAGTTGAGCAATGATGTGCAGATCCTCGTCAGCGAGCGAAACTAATCAACAGAGACAAGGAATGAGCAACTCAGTTGTAACCGATATGCAAATGTTTGGATAGTTCAGAGGAGATGTAAAGGATACACACCTGTGTTATTGCTGGAGCGTTTTTGACGTTTCTCCAAAGATCTCTTGACAAGTCTAATAGCATTATCCATATAGTCAGCAGCACGCACAGCAGTACGGGTCTGCCCAAAAGGCTGCTTCAACAAACGCAGGACTTCTGAAGGACTCGCTGCACTCCTCTTCACGCGTTCAAGGCTCCTGTATTGTGTGGAGAGGTCATATTTAGGAATTCATTAAGAATGTCTTCAATAATTGCAATTGCAGAGACCTTTGTTGTACTCTTTTTTTTTTTAAGGTCACTGAAGAATGTGTGGAGCAGTTCAATAGGTTTGTGCGCTCACTCTCTTCTGGAGTAGACATAAGCTGAGTCGACTGTGGCCTTGGCTTTAATCACAGCTTTCTCAATGATACTCCTCTTCAATTGGGATTCTGAAAGCATAAAATACATTTTGTTTAATTTACTTTATGGATCATTCTTAAATGTTGATGTTTTTGGTCCTGGTTCTGACATGATTGTTTTTAGGTTTCATTCATGCCACACAATTACAGCATTTACAAATATATATATATATATATTGTTGCATAAACTAAAGAACAAAACATAAACTCAGACTGAGACCTGATTAGTTTAACACAAAAAATAATAGATTAAATTGTAATAGGGTGACATTATTTTAAATCAATCAGATAGTGAATGCATTTAAAGCTATGTGTAGCTATTCTAAGTATGATGGAAGAGGTATTATACTCACTCGCATCCGCCTGGCTTTGCAAGCACAGGTAAAGAACTGCAGCCAGGAGGCACAGAAAGCGATTCATCTCTGCAAAAAAAGACAAATATTCTCCAGTCAGTAATGCATTGGTCATATAAACTAATATTTACGAATTTTCAATATATAAAAAAAAGAAAATATAAATAGCCTATATAAAAAATAAATAAATATAAATAGCCTAAATAAAAATAAATTATCAAATCTACATTATTATTGACCATAGCATATTAACTATATCTACTGAGTCAAAATAAATAGTATAAATTCAGAATAAAAGGAAGGTTACCTGTGAAAAGCACGAAGCTGGTGTCCTCTGATGTCCTGAAGCAGCAGATCTCAGAAGTCAATGCTGCTCATAAAATGTCAGACTTCATATATAGTCTGGCTGAGGCATCACTTTTCTATCCATAGGAATTCCATTTTTGTTTTTGTTGTTGATTAAATAATTATTAGTTTCTTCTTCCTTGCTCCTCCTCCACAGCAGCAGGAAAAGTATGAAGTTGAACAACTTCAAGTGTGTCAAAACAATCATCTCACGAGAATAAAGTCGGCACAGCGTCAATGTCAAAGAGAAAGCAAAGGCCAGCAGAAGAACAAGCTGTCATTAAACATTTAAACATTTAAACCACATTCTGGTTAATCCCAGAGAAAACAGAAACTCCCACATAGTGAGGCATTTTGCGTTATAGGTCAGCCTATTGTGTTGTTATTCATCATGCGTTTATGTTTGTTTGTCAGTTACAATGTTTTTGGAAATTGTAATTTCTGTAATTGCATTTCTGTACAAAATATATAAAATATAATAATGTTGGACTAAACTGCTTAATTATTTTATTATCTCTATTTTTTTTAATTTTAGCTTTTACTGTAGTTTTTTTTTATGTCACGCACTTTTCTTCAACTGTTCTTTATTTTAGTATTTTAATAATTTGTTCACGTTTTTGAAAAGTGACATGTAAATATTATATTATACATATATATATATATAAGTATATGTATATATATAAGTATATATAAGTATATATATAATTATATATAAAGTAATAATGTATGTCATAATATAGGGTGATTGAGGTGAACTCTGCGGTAGCGATAAGTAGATCGATGATGTCAGATATGTAAAGAGGCTATAATTACCTGGAGTGTAAACATCTGACAAGCCATACAATAGAATTACATTATTATTATTATTATTATTATCACTGTATAGAGAAGAGAAACTCTGTATTGAAGCCAAACGGAAACATCTTCCTGCACCAATGCTGAGAGCAACCCAAAGGCTATCGAGTTTTCTTATTGACACATATTATAGGCTAATATATAGGCCTAATAAACAGCTCAGTATTTGGTGACTAAACTCATTTTGCAATCGGTTAATTTAAAAAAAAAAAAAAAAAAAATGCTGTGTGATGTTGGATAGGCCTAATAAACAGATGAGTATTTGCTGTTGGATAGACTTACTCTGATGAACTTCAGAGGATTCCAGCTTTTTAATTGACTAAATGTGCTTCGTTTATTGGATTCTAAACAAATGTGGTATATAAATACCCCTTAATCCTTAACACAGGGAGACATAAAAATCTTTTTTTTTTATTTGTCCAAACAAATTCACTTTCTCTATGTAACCATTTTTCCATCTTCCACAATTTCCAAACATGTTTTTTTTTCTGCGCCAAAAAGGCATAATGTTATTTAATTTACAAAATGTATACGCATAAAAGAGTTCCTTGGGTTTCGGTTTGTGACCTAATAATATATAGACCGACATGTGCTGCTGGATCACATGTCTACCGGTACCTCTTAATGTTCAAGTCCCTCCTTATATTTTTAATGACACCGTCTCTCACACACACACAATTAACTTCTGTAGAAGCCATTAAGTCATTATTAAATAATCATTTAATACAGTCATTTATTAAAAAGTCAAATGAGTTTATGTCTATGTCTATGAAATGTGCATTTACATATACAATAACATTTTTAAGAATGAATCCCCATCTGCTAGAATAAGGGTTGTTGTATTGTATCTCACTGTCACACTGCCATGATGGAGACACATGAATAGAATAGAGCCATCCTTAATATAATGTTATTGGTGCTTTCATGTCTGTGGTGGTGTGAAGAAGTCCAATCAAATGTCCTCTTAAAAATGGCCTCAAACAAGTTTCCTTTGGACAGAAGTTTGAAGCATTCAGATTGACCCAATTGCAGTCAGAGGTTGCAATAGTCCACATATCAGGATGACAGCAGGCTATTTGTGTTTGATTTGTGAGTTGGCGAGACATTTAAAGGAGACACCATAATTATAAATGATTGCTTTATTATTACACAACAGGGATAGCCACGCAAGTTTCTTCTTTTAGCCTATCAGATGCAGGCCCACACCTTCTTGGCATAGCCTACTATATATTCATTTTTAATTAATGTGCTCCAAAACTATTTTTGTTAAACGTCATCGTGTTTGTATAAATATTCCTCAATTCTTCTCTACATCAATAAAGTCAGGAACCTTCAAAAACATTTTTAAAAAAGCGAACTGTATCACAATACCACTCTACAGTATCCGAATAAAGTAATACAAATAAAGTAGCTAATAAAGTAAAAGAAACCAAAGTTCATTTGGAAGGCATTCAGTAGGCCTGCGTGTTGTGTTTGGTTGTAAGGTGTGGTTGGCAACAACTTTGTAGCTATTATCATAGGGTGGATGAGTGTAATGTGGGCACTGTCTATTGTGTAAAAAACTTCCAGTGAATTTCTCTCTTCCTGTACAACATTACACTGAACAAGAAGTGTGAAGTTCACTCAAAGACCAATGACATACGATTTAGACAAAATAAATCTGAATGTCTACTACTCTTCGACTATAACTGTAAATTTGATGAAAATACACTAGAATACAACATTTATGATACAATTTATAAAGATATATTCGGGCGGCCGTGTTTACTGCTTACATATTGACTGTTTGCTGGGACTCATACGTCAAAACACTATTTATTTCCATATTGCCATGTTACAAATAACATAAATCTCCTAAAAACATTGAAATAGTAATAAACACAATACATATTGACCAATATTCATATATGACCAAAGAGCTCCATGCTATACAGCAGATAAATGCAGAATTCAAAGGCCTACAGGGCTGAAACAGGTATCATTAGATCCCTCTGAATCAGAGGAATAGTACATGAGGTTCATTAGTGTTTGTCGCCATCTGGTGGCTGTATCGAAGTGCCTGAAATGAACTCTCCCAGCAGACCTCTGTGACTGTCTGGTGGTTTATAATTGCTGAAGACATGTAAGTAACTATAATCTTTTTGAGGGAACAAAGGCTAAATGTCAAGGCAGCAACGCAATCAAATCGATCAAATTTAACTTGAGGGTTATGGATGATTTTATTTAAAATACATAGTATATCTATAAGCGAAATACAAAATAAAAAAGGTGTTTATTTCACAAAATAATTTGGTATTTACAAATTACCAATATTTGTAAGTTGTTTATTTTTGTTATTTCCTACTTTCCTACATACAAAGTTAATAGCCTGCTGTTAAAAGTTCAGTTATGAATGACATGTATATCTGTACAACTTTATTGTTATAATACTTTATAATAAGACATAGTTTGGACAACATTAAATTGGTTTACAGATTCTGAAAACTGAAGACCTCATGTTTTCAAAACAGTATGCTATAACAAGCAGATCTTCTATTAACAGACTATCTTGGATCAGAACTTTCTGTAACTAGGCCACAGGGGTTAACTCGGTACCGTGTTCTTGGGCTCAAGAAAAACACCACGGCGAAAAATTTCATAAAAACATGCTTCATTTTGATCACATTGTTGGATGTTGGTTGTTTCTAAAGAGGTTTTAGATCACATACTATGCTCATTTTCGGGTTCGTACTTGTATTTCGTGTTTCTACTAGAATATGTTTACATGTTTTAATGTTCCAAAAAAACGTTATTTACCTCATACTGTCTGCCTGAATATACCTGCATTTACCCTCTGTCTGAAATGTTCTGTTTTAGCACATTTCAACAGAATTGCGTTGCTAGGCATGTTTACTTCCTGTTAGCTGATGTTATTCACATACACTGCAACCAGAAATAAACTGCGACCTTTAGAATGTTCAAGTGAAATGGTCAATATACTGTATATTTATGACATCACAACCATACGGTAATCCTGACGGCTTGTTTAAAGACAGAATTACTGAATACGGGCTGTGTGTATTTCTCCATGGATTGAGTGTTTCAATACTTTTACAATATTTATACAGCACTTAAATCCTGCTTTATAATAAAAAAGAAAAATCTCCCTTTTTACAATATGGGACCTTTAAAAAAAAAAAAATAAGATCCTATCAGTACTTTATTGTGCCCCAGAGGAAGATAAGAGCTCAGATAGGAACTATGAGGGGGAAAGCTGCTTTTTATATCAAAATGTTGTTTGAATGCAGTACTTTCGGGTGGTAAGTATTTATTGGTTGGTTAAAGTTATTGTCAACCAAATATAATTTTTATTCATACATGGTGAAAGTTAACCAAATTAAACTAAACAACACATTTGGAGTTCACACAAGCAAAATGGCATAATTTAAGTATATATACTTTAAGTATATATGAAGCATTTCATAAATCATGCTTTCTAAACACATTTCTCCTAAATACCTCCGCCAAGGCCAAAGGCCTAGGAAGGAGGTTATGTTTTCACCGGCGTTGGATTGTTGGTTTGTCCGTTTGGACGATAACTCCAAAAGTCCGCAATGGATTTGAATGAAATGTTTTGGAGGGGTGGGGTGTGACACAATGAACAATCCTTTAGATTTTAGCGATCCGGCTTCGGGAATTTTTTTAAATAACTCCACTCAGCCTGTGCATTAATACCACAGGCCACCACAGGGAGGCAGCGACGTACATGAAACCTGCCTTGGCGGAGGTCTGCTCTCTCCAAGTGCACTTCTAGTTCATATTTCAATCAAGCTCACACAGATAAAATTTGTAAGAGCTCAAGCTGTGACACACAACACCATCAAATAAGTTGATCAGTGGATCAACTTATTGTGGTTTGACTTTTACATATGATTATTATTATATATTATCTTTGTTACATGTTAATTATTTAAACATGATCTATACCAACCCAGCGTGACCCCTGTCTGCTGTGTAATACATGTATTTTCTCCTGGTCCAATGTTGCACAAACACCAGAGATCTTGAAAATATAGTTATAAAAATCAAACTGAGTCATAGTTATTCGAATAACATGTGTTTATTATGTTACACTTATGGTGATGTAAACCATCAACTCTTAACTCTTCTCAAAGTTTACATTCATTCGTCAGGCATAAAATAAAAAATCAACATTTTAAAGAGAGAAAAAAATGTAATTAAAATGAACTAAGAAAATATCAAATTTCCTTTCATTTAAATTAAAAATGTAGATAGGAAATGATTTAATTACACACAACAAAATCAAACAATGACACAGGTTTTAAACATCGTAGTTTTGGGTCAGTGATGTATTAAAGAGTCAGCTGCAGTGTGAAGAAAGGTCTCATCTTACACAGCAAAATCAGATGCCCTGAGATGTAGCTGTCTTTAGTGAGCGTCCCTCCATGGACTGAGGTCAAAGGTAGGGAGGGTCGTACACTGAGTGTAACCGGAACCTCTGGCCTTATATCTGAAGGGCTGGGCTGGTACTTCAGTGATACCAGTGTTGTCACAGATGATGCGGGAAAGTGACACTGCCCTCAGGGAGGTTTTCTGGGCTGTAGTGAAGACCCCATGGTTCTCCCACCAAAATCTGAAAGTAAAGTTTGTTCATGTTTAAAAGTGCGTCTAACACCGCTATCGCCTCATCTTTAGTACATGTCAGTCAATAATGCATTTTCAGTGCTTACCGGTCTCCCTGGCGGACCTTCTGGAACTGAGTGGCAATCAAGCAGGCGAACAGGGGTCCCACTCTTCCTCCAGGGACAAACGGCTCAGCCAATCCTCCCAGCCACACATCGATGTTGTTAGGTGTTCTGTAGAGATCCAGAAATTTCCTGGCCAGGGGTCTGTTATTCAGCACTCGACGCAGCTGTCTCATATTTCTTGGCTCTGACAGCCCGCAGAACTTCCGCCATTCGTTGTAGCCTAAGAAAGAATACAAAGGGTGAAAATGTAGCCATGTTTAAGATAATGCATGACTGGTAATGCCTGCAAAGACTCAGGTGCAGACCAAATTCTAGCGGTACATGACAGAAAATAAATAGAAAGACTAAATGAAAGTAATACCAGGGAGTCCATGGTCTCTGCCCCTTTGCATGTTGAGGGCGGCCAGATCCAGTGCCAACCTTTCGGTGAATTCAAACAGCCTGTCCCTCAGCTCATCGTGCATCATGTTTTCCTGCGTGTTCAGCTTGGCCTGACGACCCAGCAGGCCTCTCAGAAGTGGGTCCACACCACCTGAAGAACACGAGGGATAGGAAAAATGTAAGCTACTGCTGCTGATCCCACTGAGACTCATGACCCCAATCTGCAGCTCATTGTAGTTTTTAGCTGCTTTGTGTTCATTGTTTTTGATTTGACAATCCATACAGTTTGGTACCAACAGTTCATTGTAAGTAGTAATTGTCTGCTTACATGGTCACCAAGAACTTAAGCTGGTTGCATGTAGCACATTGGGTTACACTTCTTAGTAATACTTTGAGTTCATACAAAAAAATGTGCTTACACAATATAATACAAAGAAGAGAAAACATCTCATGAAGAGGACAATGCCCACAATATACAGAAAGTGTCGAGGTGTGCATCTCTTTTGACTGATGTTCAGTGTTCTTTGTCTTGTCTTCAGTTCACTTATAATTTGTTTGACTACTAGAGATGGTTGGTGAAGGACCACTGCACCTTGTCTTCCATATTTCTGTTACATTTGTACATATTATCATACTATAAAATTCTTGCTGCAATTTGGGCAGATTTTCGAGAAAAAAAACATACACCACTACATTATAGTTCACGTTATTATTAAAATCAACACCTGTAATTTTTTCCCATACACCTCTAGACCTCTGGCATTTTAGAATTTAGTGTTCAATAGTTTAATCTTCATCACAATTATCAATAGGGCACCCTTTCGTTTTAACGAAGCAACTCCACTTTATCACCAGCCGAACTGCTAGTCTACAAACTGGTACAAGCCACACAATTATATTATACACATAATTATCTTATACACATAATGTTTATTTTCTGATAAGTTTATATGAAATATGTTTTCAATACATACCTGGGATTCAGATTCATCTAGATCCTTGTAGCGGAAAGCACCACCATAAAAGTGATTACATAATTTAACATATATATTTTTACTGGACATTTCAACCCACTCAATATTTAGGTGTGTAACACTTGTCACAAGTTTCTTGCGTGTCCTTTTTTTCTTAGTCCAACTCAGTGCTTCACCGACACATCCACATCACCTTTCTTTTGAGACCAGATGCAATGTTTTTTTACAGAGGGCGAAATTTAGTTTTAAACCCAGATCTATGACACCAAGGCATCCGTCTTTTTTACTTTTGTACATTAAATTCCTTTTTGTGACTTCCCTGGTGGTTCCCCAAACAAAATTAACTGCAATTTTATTTATTTCATTTATTGTCTGTTCTTTGGGGGGAGTTCTTTTCATAGCAGTTTTGTTACTTACTTGTAATCTCGACAAAGGTCGTGTGTCATCTCTTCTAAACCAGACTCTGTTTTGTTATGGTGTAATTTTGCAACAGATACTTCTTCATATCGCTGAAGATGTTCATTTATTATATCCAGTAGAGGTGTAAGAAAATATTTAAAATATCGATTATCGCGTTGTGTTTTGTGATACTGTATCGATTCTCAAAAGCCCCGTATTGATCTTTAATTAATACTTTATATGCAAAGATGATTCTGATTTCATTTGCAAAGAGATGCACTCTCTCAGTGTATGTGTCCTCAAAGTAGTGCTATGATGTTGGATGTGATAAATGCAAATGAATATCCTCCTGTTCTGATTGCATAAAAAGATTATTTAAAACTTAAACTAAATTGTATGCATACGATGGTGTGTTCTATGTACTATGACAATTTTCCTAAAATTTGATTTTAAAAAAATGCAATATATTGAATCGTAACCCCTGTAACATGATACGTACCGTATCGCCAGATTCTTGCCAATACACAGCCCTAATATCCAGTTCATTTTGGTTCTTTATTATGACAGTAATATGGTCAGCATATGCCAGACAGCCACCTGCTCTCCACTACTAGTTCTGGTACCACTATGTCATCATCTTTGATTCTTTTCAATAATAGGTTTGTCACTAAAATATAAAGGGCCGCTGATAAAGGACAGCCTTGTTTGTTACCTCTCTCAATTTAAATTTTTTTTTGTTAAAACTCCATTTACACTAACCTGAACTGTTGATTGTGCATACAGCAGCTTAATAACATCTATAAAATCTTCCCTAAAACCATCAGCTTTCAACACTGCCCACAGAAATTCCCAAGAAGGCCTTCTAAATCTCAGCCATCCTAAATTATCCCACATCAACCTCCCCTAAATAACACACGTCTGCTCTTTTTCAACTATTTTTTTTCAGTACATCATTCAGTCTATTCGTGAGCACTTCTGCAAGGATTCTATAGTCTACATTCGTCAAGGTGACATGCCTCCAATTATTTATTTCATCTCCTTTCTTGTAAATGAGTGATATATCTCCATGGTAAAAGGAGCTATGATGTTTACCTGTCCTGATTCCAGTATTAAACACTGAGGTTAGCAGATCTGTGATGTCATCTATACATGTTTGGTAAAACTCACTAGGAAGTCCATCTGGAACTGGTGCTTTTCCATTATTTAATTATAAAATAGCTTGTTTTAATTCATCTTTTGTAATCTCTTCACCCAGTAAATTTAGGCCAAACTCATTTCAATGGAATTGAGCAAAGTACCTAACATAGACTCATTTGTATTAATTGTTTGATAATTTTTTTCACACTGGTCTCTAATACTTTCCCTCTTTGCTTGCTCATCTTCAACATCTGGCCCGTTATTGTTGTGTTTTCCAGCTACATATTTATTGTCCTAACTTTCATTGCTGAATTAGGAGGTGTATATACATTTCTAATTCTCATTCTCGTATTTACATAAAAACAATCAACTAATAAATACACACACACACACCATTATAATTACATTATACACCCTATTGGAAATCACCATCACCCCATTGGAATAAGTCATGCATTCTCTCCTGATGATCTTTCCTTCAGTGATTTAATATTTTCAATTCAGGTGAATACTAACAAGTTAAAGATCTTGGCCATACCTTCAAAGACGACCCTCCACGGTGCAAAGAAGGTTGTGTGCAGCAATGGGCTGGGGTAAGTAGGGTGCTCCTGGTACTGCTCATTAAGACGAAACATTCTAGGCTGAATCATCAAGTGAGCGTATCGGTAGGCAGCAGTGGCGAACACATTGGAGATCCTGGGGTCAACGTTTTTATCATAACCAGGGTAGATGTTGAAGGACACCCTGGAGTCTGCACCAACAATGAGAGGTAAGTAGTCTCTGTAAATGAGAATCTAAGAGACAAAAAATAAACTTAGTTAACTGAACCATGTGAGGACATACCATCCATCCCTTAAATCATGAATGCAACGTTTCTGTAATCCATGCAGCTAAGCCTCTCTCTCACCTGGAGGTATGCTCCTACGATCTTGCGTGCTTCCTGGTAGAGTCTCTCTCCGTTCCAGTGAGGGTTGATTACGGCCAGAGCACGTGCCAGACGGTTGTGCTCACGTACAAACACTACGTGTAAAGTCGTCAGACCAATGTTCTCATTTGAGCGTTCGTCACCTGGGGGACAAAGCAGACGTCTGCATTTAATACCCTCAATTAAATGTTGCCTTGCCTCAGCTGTGTTAACTGTGACAGCCACAATGTGTCATAAAATGAATCTGAACTGATCTTAACTGAGATCCTGTTATGGTTATGTAAAACAATGTAATGCTTCTATTGGGTCTAACACTTTGTACGTCAGCGTTTTTGCTGCTACTCACCAGCCTCAAAGCAGGGCACCTCCTGTGCATTAACAGTATTAGTAATGCGGGCTCGGGTGGCACACATGTTGGCAGTCATGTCGGAGAAGGGCAGGAGCGCACGGCCATTGTCTTTGTACTGTGCATTGACCTTCAGCAGGCCCTGACCTGTGGTGAGGTTGCGTAGTTTACGAGCTTTGATATCGTCACTACCGTACACCTGACCTCCATCAAGGAAAGCTGTGAGAGAGTTCATCTGCTGACGGACTGTGCTCGCACCAAAGTTGTAGCCTGTGTTGCCAGAACCACAAGCTGGAGCAGAGCGGAAGAAGGGGATGCAATCAGCTGAGTTTGTGCCAAAACGTGGGTCTACGCTGGGAATCTGTTAAGATGACAAGAAGTAGTTAACATCCAGTATGTCTGTGTTTTAGATGTATTCATGTCTTTTCTTGTGAAATGCAACGACACTGACCGTAATGGGGAAGCAGGGCTCTGTACGTTCACAACTCTTCTCACAGTCAATACCGTTACTGTATGAACGGATTACAGGAGAGGTAGGAGTGAAGGACATGTCGTGGTCAACCCACTGGGCGAATATCGTCAATAGGTGAGTGTAGAGTGTGTCGCTCTCCACATCAGAGTTTGCTGTTCGCACAATTATGTTGGACACTTCTCTTACCTGAGGACAGCATAGAGACAATGAGCACCTTGGTAAAAAGGATTTGTAGGGTAAGTAAGTAACCAAGTTAGTAATTTTGTAGGGGAGATTTTTTGTAGGATTTGTAGGGGAGACCGGGGGCAATTGTAACAAGGGCAATTGTAATATCTCAAATATCTCTAATCAGAAATTAAACACAACATCTGTTGCACATCTGTCCATCCTGGAGGGAGATCTCTCCTCTGTTGCTCTTCCTGAGGTTTATCCCATTTTTTCTTTTTTCCCTGTTAAAAGGTTTTTTTTTGGGGGGTGTGGGTTTCCTTATCCGTTGAGAGTGTCGCACTGTAAAGGCTGTCGTATCCTGTACAGATTATAAAGTCCCTGAGGTAAATTTGTGATTTTGGGCCATACACATCAAATTGACTTGACTTGTTACAATTGACCCCGACACCATCAAAATGGTGTCCGACTTAGTAACGACATCAGAATAGATGATTTTTTCTATAATAACTCTAAGAAAAGTGTTTTGTGTTCAGTTTAAATGTCTACGTAGACTCTATTCATCATGAATTTTATGGCAGAGTCCAGTGGTTACGTCTCTTGCCTCTCAATGTGGGGACTAGGGTTCTCGTCAATTCAAAAAGAAAGTACTGCCATATTGGCTGAAAATCAACACACAACCTATTGAAACTCAGATTTAAAACCTGGTTGGAGCCATTTCATTTTTACATATTTTAAACAAGGGAAATGTGTAACTAATGTGTTTCTGCCAAGACTTTTTTTGAGGTATGAAATTATTTCATTTTTCAATGGATATTAAATTGTTTTAACTATATCTATGTTCTTGGTAGTTTGTTGTGGTCCTTGGTATTTATATGAAGGTGTTAGTGTATTGTTTCAATTGCCCTCAAATGCTGTTACAATCGCCCCTGCACCTGGGGGCAGATGTAACATTTGACATATAGTGTTTCAAGCAATATTGTGACTAACATTGCTTGTAGAAACATTTGATGACTGTTAACAAGTAGAACACAAATACAAGTTACCTACATAAAAATTGTATACAAATAGCTCAAGAGGTTTTTGAGTAATGACATCAAAACCAAAAAATGTTACAATTGCCCCCGGTCTCCCCTAAAACTACAAGTGTTTCTTTTCCATGGTCATTTGTGGTATAGCCAGTAAAGATGACATTCTGAAGTATGTTACCAAGGGAAGCCTCCTGTTGTTGATTCTGCGATTAGGGTCCCAGCCTCTGGGCAGAGAGATATCATCCTGGTACGCAGCAGGAAGCCAGCGCGTAAAAGGTATGTTGGAGGCTCCCAAGCGGGGTTTTTCTCTAGGCAAGAAAAAAACTATTATTTTTCTTTGTCTTTGTCTCACACATGGGTGTTACATGTACATAGTGTTCCAGTCATTGACAATCATACTGCCAATTATATTTTACAGGAAAATCTTTGTCACAATTCAATCCAGCCCCAGGGGCAAACAAATGAAAAGTCAGTTAGCTGTGGAAATATTTGTCACTTGTTCATTTCCTTCAATCTTAAAGTTGCTACTTAGCAGTTGCCTTACTCGTTGTTGCAGACGCCGCTTGCAGTGCGAAACTTATCCAAATTGGTCCTGCAGGAAGGAATACGAATTCGGGGAGAGCAACCTGTCAGTTCAGCCAAGTAGTGCAGATCCTCCGCAGTGATCAGATCTAATTAACAGAGACAAGAAATAGACATAGCTGATAATAGACTGATAATAGATACCACCTGGATGGAAAATTCAAAGAACCTATTTTGGATACACACCTGTGGCATTGATGGAGCGTTTTTGACGTTTCTCCAAAGATCTCTTGACCAGTTTAACGGCATTATCCATATAGTCAGCAGCACGCACAGCAGTACGGGTCAGCCCGACAGGCTGCTTCAACAAACGCAGGACATCTGAAGGACTCGCTGCATTCCTTCTCACACGGTCAACGCTCCTGTAGTGTGTGGAGAGGTCACATTTATGAGCATTGAGATGCTTCTGATGGCGTACAACCTAAAGTTTGAATGTACTGTATGCCTATACTTTCATGTTGTGCGTTTTGTTTTTCTATCACTGCAGAACTTGTGCAGCAGTTCAGAGGGTTTATAGACTCACTCTCTTCTGGAGTAGAGATAAGCTGCATCGACTATGGCCTTGGCTTCAATCACAGCATTCTCAATGATACTTCTGCTCAAACGTGGTTCTGAAGGCACAAAACATCTCATTAAACATTTCTTTATTTTCTCATTCTCTCTTATAGGTATTATGAAACCGTTGTTGGTTGCTGTTTTTAAACACACAGCATTCAAAGTTGGTCCCTTGAGCCGAGAGGGCGATAGAGAGCAGCGATGGTCAGGTGAAAAGCAGTGAATCAGAAAGATAAAACATTATTTTAAGATTTTTTTCACAGCGGTTATGTTCTTAACACACAACGAACTCCAAACACCTCCGCACAACAACCCTGCGGGAAGGTGCCGTGTTGCAGATTTTGAATGAATGCAGCCAAAGGGCAGGCTGTCCTCTCTGCTTGGTGTGTGTGCCTTGGCACAGCGATAGCAGCACACAGCAGAGGAGAGAGAGATGAACAGGGGAAACCTACAGTGATGTAACAAACCCATTCTTATCTGTCAAATATGGCCGCTTATTATCTGACAGAGCTAAAGGGGGACTTGGGCCTCGGTATCAAACGCCGAGGGGCGTGACAAGGCAGCGGTATTTAACGACCTGAACGGGCTGCACACCCTGTGCGCTGTTATTTGCTGGGGGTTACACCTCCACAACGGGCCCAAAGGCTCTTTGCAGACAACCAGAAGAGTCCCGAACACAGCAAAATAAGAACCTAATTGTTTTAAAACGTAACCGCCGGGAAATAATCAGAAAATAACGTTTTATTTCTCTGATGTTGCTTTGTTTTCACTGTGGTCACTCTCCGTTCACTCTTTAGTTCGCTCCACCATAGCTGTTATCTATCTCTCCCTCCCTCGCTCGTTGAATGCCTTGTGTTTACAAACAGCATCCGACAACGGTTACATATTACTTTAAGAACAGCTAACCTAATCAGACTCTTATTACATTGTAATTCATTCCCATGTATGCTGCTCAGTTATGGTACTTTCAAGCTCTACTCAGTAAAATGAGAATTGGGCGATGGTAGATTAAAACGCTATCATAATGCGCTCAAATGTAAACTTGTTAAATTCAGTTTTTGGTGAGAAACTTGAATAAATCCAGTTGTTTGAAGGAGATTTATTCACAGCACTATAAAACAGATATTAGAGAGTGTATTATAACCTGTTCAGCTTTCTAACACTAGCTTTAAGCAGCTTCTAATATATAAACTACTAATTCCCCAAAAAATGTTATCAATAAAAATAAAATAATTTATTTCCTGATCATTTGAATTTTGTGTTTTTATGCAAATAACCACTATAGATGACAATAACAAAGTAAAAGGACAACATGTAGAATTTTTGACAGTTGGAATTTAGCATAACATCGAAGTGAAAACAGCGCTCTGTTTATTTAAATGTGAATTTGCAATAAAAATATTTTGTCCCTAAAATCTAGGAATAATCATGATAAATAATCGTGATCAATAATATTGATCAATAATCATAATTAGCATTTTAGCCATAATTGTGCAGCACTACCTTTAATATTGATGGGTTTTTTTCGATAAATTACTGAAGCTATTGAAGCAGACAACCATTCACACTCACACTCACTCCTACGGGCAATTTAGAGTCAACAATTAACCTAACCTGCATGTCTTTGGACTGTGGGAGGAAGCCGGAGAACCCGGACAAAAACCCACGCTAACACGGGGAAAACATGCAAACTCCACACAGAAGGGCCCCAAGCCGGGTTTGAACTTGTGACCCTCTTTTAGTTTTTATCTAAATAACAAAAAAAATGTAGTAGGAGACTATTTTATACACATTTATAATAACTATATTTAATTTAACTCAATTTGATAGAAGTATTACTCACCAGCATTCACACGGTTTTGTAAACACAGGTAAAGACCTGCAGCAATCAGGCACAAAAACCCCTTCATCTCTGAAAAGACAAACAAAATCCTGTTATAAACACACTGATCAATGGATAAAATACTGACACAACAAGGCATGGTTGCCTCAAATACATCAATTACAAGTGTGAAGAAACAAATTATGAAAGTTTAAAAGTCAGGCAAGAAGCTGCAGTAGGCCTACCTGTGATGATTGATGCTCCAGCTGCAGTCAGGAGTTGTGCCTTACACCATTTGTCATCTGTACATATAGTCTCGTACAAACTGTGGCGGGAAACACCCTTTTGCCACACCCGAGGCATCTTTGTTTGAGCAGGACTTTACCTGTGTGGTTTAACAAAACATCAATGTGCTGAGCTGTCAGACAAAATTGTCCCATGATTCACATTTGTTGTCATTCTTTCCACTTATTAATGAAGAGTTTCCTTGTTACAGCCTACCCCACTACTTGGGGAAATTACACACCAGCTGGTAGACAGAGTTACAACTAGTACCAGTCTCCCCTACATTCTTAATTTCTACAGTGAATAAAAGGTATTAAGATATATTGGCTTTGGGGGTCCACCCCCTAGAAAATTTGAAGGTTTTTGTTTTGAAACTATGTAATAATAATTTTGGACCATTATTATTATAGATAACGCCCAAAAAGCTTAAATAGAAAACTTATATTTAAAAAATTATTTTATCATTTAAACCTACAAATATCACTGTCTTTGTCTGAACATTTAATTCTTCTGGAAATGTTTGCCCTGTAAAATCCTATTCTGTAAATCAAAAGAGCAATGTTTCATTAATTATATTTGTTCACAAATGACAAACAGATCACTAATTATTTTACAAAATGACGTGAACGTTGTATCAATAAATTACAGCACGCACATTCTCATCCTCCGGCACACCCAGATGTTTTAATGATGAAAAGGTGCAGCACTAAAATGCTGGTGCTGCGCCTTATCATAAAATGTGATTAATTAATTATGAATCACACAGAGAACCTGATATGGAGAGGGCAGAAAAGAGAAGCCTACCATAAGCCATTTATGAGAAGTGCCGGTGCACAAGAAAAGGTCAGTGTACACCAAAGAGTAAAATATACGCCCCCAGTTTGGAGAAATAAGCGGGAGTACCGACACAGGAGCAAATCAATATACTGTTGTGGATGGGGGCAGCTATAAAACGTATTGTAACTGAGTGACTGTGGGCAGGGAGGGGAGCCACTGCGGACACTAATTACAATGAATGGCTGAACCTGTGCCTGATTAGGGCTAGGGTGGATGGACTAGGAAGTGTTGAAAGGGCGTGTGGTCTGGGGAGCAGCGATTGGTGCAGACAGCCAAGCCTAACTGAACATTCATTACTGGGGGTGGGTGCCATTCACATACCAGTCCCTGCGTTAGGGAAGGCTAGATCAGTTAAGTCGGGGTATTAGGAGGGCGACAGCTGCTTCTCAGCCTGTGTAGAGGTGCTGCTGCTGCATGTGGAGGCCTCCCAGCACTGGACCGGCATTTCCCCCACATATGATCCTGTAAAGGGCCGGACCAGCGCTAAAGCTCAGACCCTGGGAGAGTTTCACGAACCCCGGGGGAGTTTCACAAACCCTGGGCAAGCTAAGACTTTTAAATTACTATTTTCTTTGTTTTGTTTGTGTTAGTGTTAATAAGTGTGCCTTGTTTGTTTAGTCAATTCTACAGCAGTTTAGCCACAGTGTTGCCGGGGAGTAGGATTGTTTAAGGGACCGTTCATTCTATACTGGAAAAACAAAGTTTCTTTCGATTATTTCTGTGTTGTTACAATGCTAATTGGCATTGTATTTTACATCGTTGGAAAGCCTGTTTATTTACCTTCGCAATGATGTCCAACTTGTAAGGTTCATGCATTTGTTGGATGAGCAGCACAGCTGATTATGTGGGTAGCGACCAAGAAAAATTTGCCAAAATGCTCTGCCAATGGTAAACAGTGTATTCTCATAAGGCTACCAGGAAGCCTGCAATGACTGCCCTTCACCGTTAGGCCCACTTGCGCTGGTGTCAACAACACAGACAATCGGACCTTAACATGTGAAGGAATGTCATGTTCAGTGATGAGTCCAGGTTCTGTCTGAACGCTATGCTGATTGTTGCACCGATGGAGTAACAGCTTTTGGTGGGGGCAGTGTCATGGTGTGGGGGGCGGCATCTCCCTCACTGGCAAAACAAGGCTTCTCATCATTGAAGGCCATCTCAATGCAGGGAGATATCGGGATGAGATTCTGCAGCCAGTGGCGATCCCATATCTCCACAATCTGGCACCTAACTTCATCCTCCAAGAAACAACGCTCACCCCAACAGAGCCAGGGTTATCACAGACTACCTCCACAATGTGCAGTAGAGAGAATGGAACGGCCTGCCGAGCGTCCAGACCTCAACCCAATTCAACACTTGTAGGATCAGCTTGGACGTGCTGTACGTGTTAGAGTGACCAACACTCCATTGAGGAATGGAACGCTATCCCACAGCAACGTGTGACCAGGTTGGTGACCAACATGAAGAGGAGGTGCCAGGCTGTTGTGGCTGCGTATGGATCTTCCACCGCTACTGAGGCTCCTGACGGTGTATTAAATGAATAAAGTGTAAAATTGCCAATATGTCTTGTTTGTTCCTTGTTACTGATAGAGAGTTTAATCATCCAATCCACCAAACAACTCAAAACAAGAGTCAATACCAACAGGAGAATACACTGTTTACCATTGACGGAGCATTTTGGCAAATTTTTCTTGGGCGCTACCCACATAATCAGCTGTGCTGCTCATCCCACAAATGCATGATCCTTACAAGTTGGACATCGTTGCGAAGGTAAATAAACAGGCTTTCCAACGATGTAAAATACAATGACCATTAGCATTGGAACAACAGAGAAATAATCCACCAAACACAAGTTTCCAAACTTTGTTTTTCCAGTTTATATGCCGGTCGGCATGCACCCTTAAAGGTACAGTGTGGCGACCTGAAAATGAGAGTGGCCCTATCTGGAGCCAGTTGTTGTAAGAGTAGCGTAGGTCATTTGAAGATTAGCAGAGCCAGCGTGTAAAGTGTGTGTGTATGTGAGAAGTGAGTGGTGAAGCAAGAGAGAGAGAGAGAGGTGACGAGTGTGTGTGAGCGAACAAGTGAGCTAGTGGAGCAGAAGACAGAGTTAGTTTAGCTCTGAGAATATTTTTGTTTTTTAGTTTGTCCATTCTGGGCTACTGTAGACACATTGCGGTCAGCTCTGTAAAGAGGACCCGCCCCCTATGTAGATATAAACAGCTCATTCTAAGGTAACAAAAACACAATTCTTATTTTCAGGTGATTATACATTAATGAAAACATACTTATTAATATCATATTCCATTTCTGCCAATAGATCCCACAAAATGTTACACACTGGTCCTTTAAAATACTTTTGTTGTTGTTGCGGTGAAGTTTAATGAGTATTTGTAGTTTCATTTTCCTGTGTGCGGTGCCCTAAAGGCCTCGAGAGTCAAGTATGGTGTGATAAATGGCTTAATGCCCATCCAGTCGTTATTGGCCTCCAAGGGCGGCATCTGAGAAGAAAGCTAGGACTTTGACTTTCTCTAGTCATCTTGTGTGTACCTGAATGGAAGATGCATGAATTATTATAATAGAGGTGTTGCCTGTACTATCTATTCATTTTTGCTGTTTAATTACAGAGACATTTGTGACTATACTTACTCCAAAATCTAGGTTTATTACACTGGTGGCAGCAGTGGGATGTTTCTTGCTCTTGACCTTTATTAAACCTAGAATATAGTCACTTAAAATGTCAGAGGCAAAGGGTAATTCACAGGAACGGAGTAATTCGAACATTAATGATAATGGCCCTTCCACAAGTAGGGGACACACTGTTACAGCCTTAAAAGTGGCTATGGCAAGATGTTTTGAGCCATGTACCAGTGATGATTGGAGCAGGGCTAGCTTTATAGCTCGCCAACGCATGCACAATGAAACGGCAAGGGAATATGGCAATGCTTTATGGCGGCTAGCAACCAGAGTTTACCCCACAGCTGATAATTGTACATGTGACATGTTAGCAAGAGACCAGTTTATAACACACTTTGTGACCGGTGATTTTCATGTTAGTCTGCGGAGTGCAAATCCTAGCATCGTAGAGGATGCCATGGATCTTGCGTCAGAAACTTAGAAATTTAAAACAGGCTAATGTTACATCTGATGGTAATGCGAGGGGGGTGCTGGGGCATAAATCTAAAAGTGATGAACAAATGAAGTGCGGTTTGGGGTTGCGGAGGAGTTGAGGCAGGAAATGAAATCTCTCTAGACCACAGTTAACAATATACAATCAACCAAGTAGGAACAAAATCCCACTGAGCTCTCTGTGAACCCAGTCAGGGACCCCTGGGAAAGGGAAGTATTTTATGGGGCCTCAAACTGTGGAGCCAGAGGACTAGGGGTGGATGGTGGGGTGTGACAGACACATAAGACTTGATTGCCCATATTTGCAGGGGCAAGTACAGTAGGACAACTGCCCGCCTCTGCAAACAATCATGGTGGATAAAGTTACGTCACAGCTAAAATAGGTGGATCAGATTCCTGTTTATTAGTAGATAGTGGTGCAACATCATCTGTTATTCCAAAATAAGTTTGGCTTGACTCCACCAAGGGGGGATCGGAATTGGCCGGGCATTAGAGAGATGTTTCTGCAGCAAATGTGGAGGTATGGGAATTCTGGGAAAACAGCAAACAGTCTGCCTGTTTGATTCCCTAGCATTAGTTGCTGAATTCTTGCTTGCAACGTTCCTTTTCAGGAAATTCTCTTGAGGTGGAATAATAAAATGATGAAATGTTTCCTTTCCTTGTGCCAGCAAACATGGATAAGCCACGAACAGTCATAGTTCCTGATGCCACAGTAATTGGCAAGGTTGAAAATGCACTTGAAAAAATCCACTTACAGCCACTCTTCCAACCACAGCATGTAATCACACAATAAGCGACAGGTGTGGACGGTGACGCACACAATTAGTCAGAATGTGATACTTCATATTCAAATTTAAAAGGTGTTTTAAGCTGAGGCCTTGCTATTAGCTGTTGGGCCCGGCCACGTTTACACCATTTAAAGTTGTGTTTGGGCAGGTGATAGTTCTTCGGTGGACATTATTGTAGATCATGGTAACGGGGGAGAGGTTCTCCTCTGTTACAGAAAATGTTTCTAGGTTAGTTGACATGACCCATTGTCCACAGTGGTACATGCTGTACCAGGCAATGGCCTCCTGTCGACAAAGAGAAGCCTTTGATTTCAAGGCACATTTTCAGTACAACTCAGAGGAGGAGTTTTAAGGCTAGAAAAAGGGGTGTGTGTCCGAAACTGCAAAGACGGTTTAAGGGCCCTTATAAGGTCATGGAAAGGATTACGGAAGTCCTGCCTCGAGTAGTGCTAGTTGAGGAGGGCAGATTTGGTTGTGTATTTCAATAGACTCAAACCTTTTCATTTTCCTGCACCAGAAACCGCAAACCAAGGACAGAGGAGGCAGCTGGCAGATTCCACACAACCTGAAGCAAGTGGAGGTGCTGGGTGGTCTAGCATCTACCAATACATTAAAACATACATAAATAAAAAAAAACACAAAAATATAATGTTCAAAATTTACAAAAAATATAAAAATACAGTTAGTTAGAACAAACATTTGGAAAAAAGGGAAAAAAAAACATTTAAAGATGAAGTCTGTAGGTTTTATTAAGGTGGGGACACACCAACCCGACATCAAAGAAGTAGCGGCGACGAATTCCACGCCTTGAGTCACCTCATGTCGCCTTTGTCTTGGCTAAAAAGTTGCAATCGAACACACCGCAAAGACGACAGCCAACAGCCAACAGCCAACTACCGCATACGTTCTGTGCCTGCATGAGATGAAATAACTCTCCACACCAGCAAGTCGCGGTGGTCTGAGCGATCGGATCTCAATGCGTCTTGAGTGCATTCACACCTGTGGTCAGAGCTGTCCACTTGAGTGAAATACCAGGGGTCTCATTTATAAAACAGTGCGTAGGATCCATACTAAAAATGTACGTTCGCACAAAAGCCGAAAATGGCATGCGGCAAAAAAAATAATCAGACTTATAAAACTGTGCGTACGCACACCTGCAGGCAATGTTCTCTTTATAAATCACAGTCCACCTGGAAATGTGCACACGTGGATCAGCCTCATATTCCGCCCTCTACACGCCCACATTCAATGCAAAGCACCTCATGAATGTTTCTGAATGTGAACGAGCCTATTGATCAGTGGATCTTTACGGTGAATCACGGCGGCTCCTGAGAGGAATACCAAGAAAAGCAGTTTTTCTGGCACAGAGATCGAAGTGTTTGTAGGTGAGGAGGTCTCTGAACACTCTGTTCCCTCCTAATTCTTTCATTTACATCACGTAGTCCTCACAATGCCGGTGCATCCACCATGCAGCATGTTACGAGTGTCACCGCTGTGTTTATATGTTTACAGCAATCAGACTGATCCATTCACAACTTTCCAAAATGATCAAGACAATCAGTAATATCACCCACCTGGATATCATTAGAAAAAGGAAATTTGATTGGTGAATACAGTTTATTTATTTAAGTTTTTAAAGCAAGCTTGTCCTGCATTATGATTAGGACTGATAATGATAATGACCAGTGGCGGCTGGTGGATTTTTTTTTTGGGTAGGGCCAATCAATTTCAACAAACATCCTAGTACGATTCAATGCAAAAAAAGGTATCAAAAAGCGCTACTAGTGCTTGGCTGTTCCATTGTCATGCCGTTAAAATGGGCTGTGAGAGAAGAGAAGTGGAGAGAAGCGAGAGACGAGAAGACAAGATCACGCGAGAACTGACATGAGCCCTGACGAGAACAGAGAGAGACACACGTGAACGTGCGCGCGCACACCATGGGCCAAATCAGTTTGGCCCTCCCGGAAGTCTTTTTTACGGCGCTGATTGGATGAATTGTATGTCATTCATGCTTGTAATCATATATCTTTAATCAGTGATTGGCTGTACTGCTTATTAGACCCGCCTTCCTTGGGCCAAATCCATTTGGCCCCAGAAAGTGCACGTGCAGCAGAGCAGCTGAGAGGTGCACTAGCAGAGAGTTCAAGGAGGAAAGCAGATATTTGGCGCAGTTATCCTATTTTACAAATATTACGGGTATATTCCATAGGTCAAAAACACACATATTGACAATTTTTATAATTTTTATAATTTTTATAATTAATAATTTTATAATTTTTTTTTTTTTTTTTGGTGGCTCAAGGTGGGTGGGGCCAGGCCCCGTGGCCCTCTATTGGCCGGCCGCCACTGATAATGACGATATGGAGTGTAACGATTGTGTTAGAGCTGTCACTGGCTTTATTTCCACACTTTGCTAATTTACACAAACTATACTAGTGAAGATGTGCCGGGTGGAGGTGACTGGAGTAGGCAGAGTGTGTGTGGCGCACTGAGGGGAGCACTGGAGACAGTCTGATAGTTGCATCGGATAGCTGTTTTCATTTTGTCCACGTATACTGTATCTGTCCCTATCTAATAAACCATCAATAAATTAATAAGTTATGTCATGTTCACTGCAGCGATTTTACACACAACAACTTTATGAAAACTAATATCGTACTCTGCACACTATTAGAAGATATTATTAAAACTATTGGCGCTCTGTTTTGCCATTCTTTAATGCTATTTGATATAATCTTGGATTTCTACAACCGATGATGATGATTTCAACAGCTGCTCCACAGCTGACTGCGACTGTCGGTTGTCTGGCCCGATCTCCTCTGCGCCCCGAAGGTGGAGGGAACGTGATGGTGAGACAGCGCTGATGAGATATTGAGCGAAATTTGATTTGAGATTTGAGTTGATCTTTTACATTTGCAAGGTGCTTATGGAAAAGTTATGGCTCACGAGCACAAATAACACTGCAGTTTTAAATGTTTATGAAAAAGTGGATATAGGTATGAAGAGAACCTAAATGTGTGAGAGGCATCATTATACGTATAATGATGTTGCTCACATTTAATTTCTACAGTCTGGCTTCAATTCACCACCTCACTATCAGTTTCCCCTACCTCGGTGCCTCCATAATGTGCGTACGCATGCGTACCGGTGCACACATTCTCCCGTCAAGTTTGTTTTTATAGATCACAACTGTTGCGTGGGAAGAGGCATACGCACATTTCAGGCCCTGTTTTGCGCGTACGCAACAGTTATAAATGAGACCCCAGGTCTGAACAGGGCCTATGATTGTGGCATGTAACAGTTGTTTATTCTTCTATTACTAAAAAAGCTAAAAGAGCTTGTGAAACGAAGCGAACTACTGGCAGTGTAAATTCAAACAGAAAAATAGCCCTTGAAGGTATGTAGGTCACGTGGGCGCTCCCCAATGGACAGTTCCTCTTAGGGACTCACTAGAACAGTTTGGTCTGAAAACGCCTATTGCATGCAACAACCTCCCATTGTCCCAATACCATTTATTTTCTACTTCCGTATCAGTGTGTCAAACACCTTGTGGCAGTGTGCCAGACACCTTGTGTTTGACAAACACCTGTACACTTTATCCTGAACTAGCCTGTATGAACATGTCATGAAATGAAGCTCGAGATCAGTCATTATTATTCAATAATCATATCTTTATCAAACTGTTTTCATTTTTTTTTTATTTGACAGTTGGATACATTTTATAGAGGGGAAAGAGGGACATTTTGAGCAGCATTTCTATTTATTTGTTGCCACTGCCTGCAATAAAATTTGGGAACATTTATTCATATCTTGCACTGGACATGTTATAACATGTATTATCCAGGTTGATTCAATTTTATCTTTATCATTAACATCTATTTTATTTTAGTCTTTTTGAATCCTATATATATTTGTCTTTTTTTTTTATCTTTTCTTGTGTTTCATTTGTGTCTTGTCCTGATGCCTTTTCATGTAAAGCACTTTGAAGTGCTTTGTTGTTGAAAGATTCTTTACAAATAACTTTGCCTTGCTTTGCTTTTAACAGGTGTAGAATACATTTTCAGGTCCACTTTTCACAATTAAAAAGCTAATTTATGATTCAAATAAATAAAAAACATATGCTAAAAGACAACACTCGCAATATTCATCTATTTGATATGTATTAGCTACTGAAGTGAAGTCACAGATCCTTTCTCCGCCCTGCAAGGGCTCTTCAGGACACGTTAACAGGTTTCTTCAAAGCTACAAAAAATATAGGCTAAGCCGTTAAAGACAATAGATGGATGGATAACATCATATTCAGGAACAAGGAGGTAGAACTTGGCATTCGTTCAAGCATGTGACCTTTCTGTTTTATTACTTGACTGCATTATAAGCTAATTAGAAATCTGTCTATAAATGTCAGAAAAAACAATAGCACTAAATCATAATAATTGTTTGTTCTAAAAAGATAAGTCTTGTTGTGTGGGCTCAACATTGCTATAATGCTACAATATTGATTAATAGAGTCAGTGGTCAGTGCTAATAATATGTAATAATCAACAGAGTATATTTATTTAATAAAAGTTTTCTTGTCCGTGGGTGTTTTTAGTGTTTTGTAAGTTGGTAATGTGATTGTAAGTAGCTGCTGTGAGGCAGGAAAAAGAATATAATTTTCCATCAGTGCAAGCTGTCATTAACAAAATGGCTTTATTAGTCATAACCTGTGTGCCTGTTGTCTTATGACTGAGTGCAGAGGAGAACAAATAAACCTAAAACAGACTTCATCTTTTCAAGTTTTTTTTTTCATTGATTTTTTTTTTCTTTTATCCAAATGTTTGTTTTAACTAATTGTATTTTTTTTATATATATATTTGTAAATTTTGATATTACTAGTGCAGTGCGTATTTGGTGTGCCTGCTGTTACATTGTCCTCACTTATACACATTTTATCACGGTTACAGCTTTTCAACCATCTAACATTGATTTTGTACAGTATCTGTTTTTTGTTGAAGACGATGTATGGGAAGTCATTAAAGCAGAAGGCTAATCCACCTGTGCTCTTTCACAAAACGTGTCTCAATAGTCTTCTACTGTAAACTGTAAAGACTGGAAGCAGGTGGAAGCAGCTAGCCTGGCTCTGTCCAAAGATAACACAATCCACCTACCAGCATTTCTGAAGCTAGCTGTTTCAAACACATGCAAATTGTTGTCTATGTATCTCAGCAGGTAACAATTACAATTTCACACACCATTAAGTCCTAATAACAAGTGCAAAGAGTCAATACTAACTGTGAAAGAAAGAAAAAATAAAGTGGCTGATGTGTGGGATTCTTTGGTTTCTTATATGTACCATCTGCCATCATTTTGTATTTACCCAAATATAAATTCTAGATATTCTCAAAAAACACTGCTTCTGCTGGTTTACATACAGTATAGGCTATATCTCTCTCAGACTGAGATATTATACTGTATATAGTATTGGCTGAGTTCATTGGCCGACTTTACTGTCTTTCAGAAGCTGTAGCAGTTTTAGAGCTAGAGGGAAGATATTAGTATCATATGAAACTAAAACACCTACGGGATCCATTGGTACCGTGTTAGCTTAAATAATGCTCAAAAGTTAGACACAATTTTGGCGAGTAAAAACTGTCATAGCCATATTCACAGGGGTCCCTTGACCTCTGACCTCAACGAAAAGGGGTTCTATGGGTACCCACGAATTGCAGGCAGTTTTTTTTTTTAATGCAGAATAAATGTGTTATTTTCACCCATTCTAAAAATGGTGAATTTGAATATTTCTGCATACTGGGGTCCCTAAACACTACATAAATTGGGTATCACTGTAAAGATGAGACTTTTGTGGATCCAATGTGATACCAAATCACAGCATGGCTTTTTCTATGGTGCTCCTCAAGGTCTTGGTGTGTTAATGTGGTATTCTGGAGAGCTGATTGAGCATTTTTTCATAATTTCTCAACTGGTAAAAAAAAAAAAAAGGTAAAATTTAGCACCAAATCTGTGTAACAAATGGTATCGAGCCAAAAATTGCGACAACAAATTATGAGACATAATACAGCATGGGAATGGCATAATAATAATCAGAGCCTGTCATGGCACAACCAACACTTTTAGTGGACGTAAATGACGGTGCCAGCTTGCCCTAATAGCACCATTTTGCAGCCGGTGAGCAGGTGCCCTCAATACTGGACCAATTTCAGACATTGTTGTCCCTATTAATCAGTTAGACACAAAAACATGGGAAAATAGGGTCCAGGTTGAAAAATACAAAAGTTATTCTTTAAAGGGACTGTTTGTAACTTTTTAAAAAATATAAATATATATAAATCTACCGGGTCGGTGTCCAATGCACGCTCGCATATGCGCGCTCGCGTGTGGCTACGCTGCTCAGTCCTCTGCCTGCTTGCCTTCACTCACACAACGCGCGCGTTCTCGTTCACCTCACGTTCATGCGCGCGCACACTCCACACTGTAGGAGAGTTAGTTTAGCTCTGAGAATATCTAGTGAATATACAGTGGACGTTTGTGCAGAAATAAATGCTGCAGCTCCTCCAGACCAACAGAGGTTTTCTGTGTCTTGTGAAGTTACGGGGCTCTGCAGCGAGAAACGTTAACGTCTTCCTCCGGCTGCGGTCAGAGACGATAACGTTTCTCTTTGCTGAAGCAGGAAAAGCCAACACTAGGATCAGCATTGATTCATGGAGAGACCTTGGTCTGGTCAGCTAACATTACTGCCAAGCAGGTGAAATATAGAGTGATATTATGGTTTTAGCTGACGTGTGTCGCCTCACTGTTTTGAGCAATGCTCGTTGATGTCTATGTAGAGCGAGCATGCACGAGCCCGACACTGGCTTTCGTTGACTTAATGGTCACAGGTGTCGCTGTTAACAAGCATTTCTGAAAGTTATAAATAGTCCCTTTAAGTAAACTAACTGTAACTTGAACCATGTTGTGGCATTGTCAGACAGCAGACAGCCTTGATAAAGTTGGTATTGGTAATCATACGATAATCTTGATTGTTTACTCACTTTCAAGAAAGATGGGAGTGTCATGTGTTTGCATGCTGCGTTTTTAACAACCTGGTTGGCATCTCTGCAGGCTGGAAAATGCGGTTTGGGCACAGACTTACTGGAAACAGTGTGTCCAAAAAGATACGGAACATGTTCATATGAATTCATGAAAGGCTGTTGCTCATAGTACATAACTTTCCCAGGCTATTCAACAATAGGCTAATCAACAAATAATAAGTAATTATTTGGGCTGTCACAGTTAACGCAATAATAACTCAATGACGCAAATTTGTTTTAATCACAATAATTTCTTTAACGCATTATGGCAGCTTGCTTTGTTTAGGTTGTAGCGGGATCAATTTTAAAGCTAGAGTGAAGACAATGGCATCATATGAAACTATAAAACCTAAGGAATCCATTGGTACCAACGTCATACTAGCTTGTCGTGAAGGAGGTTATATAATACTCCAAACTTACGCTAAATTTTGGCGAGGAAAAACCGGCATGGCCATTTTCAAAGGGGTCCCTTGACCTCTGACCTCTAGATATGTGAATGAAAATGGGTTCTATGGTTACCCACGAGTCTCCCCTTTACAGACATGCCCACTTTATGATAATCACATGCAGTTTGGGGCAAGTCATAGTCAAGTCAGCACACTGACACACTGACAGCTGTTGTTGCCTGTTGGGCTGCAGTTTGCCATGTTATGATTTGAGCATATTTTTTATGCTAAATGCAGTACCTGTGAGGGTTTCTGGAGAATATTTGTCATTGTTTTGTTTTGGTAATTGATATTTAAATACAAAATATATACATACAATTGTATAAAGCAGCATATTTTCCCACTCCCATGTTGATAAGAGTATTAAATACTTGATAAATCTACCTTTAAGGTACATTTTGAACAGATAAAAAATGGACTAATTAATCTGCGATTAATCATAATTAAATATTATAATCAATTGAAAGGCCTTGTAATTATCATAACACTTCCCATCTTGCATTAAGTATACAGTCATATTCTGAAAAATAACTCAATGTCGCACAATTGACTGGTGTCAATCTATTCTCTGATACCTCTTCCAGGCTCTAAAAATTATTCAAACGACACAATCTGTGTCTCCTCGACGGTAATGACCACTAAAGCTCACGGGTGTTGTAGTACTTAGTGTCGTCGTTGAGCTGAAATATGGAAAACTGGAAGAATATGACATCTCAGAAACAACGCTAAAATACAGTAACACTTGGATTGTTTAATGATTCTGTGTTGATAAATATTTTTAATTTATCATTAAAATATACAGCAGCATCTCTTCACCTTTACAGCTACAGTATGTGTTATTGTGGAATTTGTAACTTGATGTCTTGGTGGACACTTTGTACATTTTATTGGTGGTATTTCACATGAGTCGTCCCAGCTGAAGCCTATGAGCTATGTGTGAGAAAGAATACTTTTTCCAAATATTGTTACTGCAGTGACCAATCTGCACCAATCTGCAGAATGCAGCAGAAAGGCTTCTGGCAAACACCGAACACAGATAGGCTTCGAGCTTACTGTTTGTCCTGGCTGGATAATATTGGTTTCCATTTTGTTTTAGAATTCCGTTTAGAAATCTATTTTATATATTTTGGATCATTCTGCATCAAGACTCCTCAAGCAAATATTGTAAATGTTGTTCAGGGCCACAGACCAGGCTCAAGTCAAAGAAATATCATGTTTTTATTGTTTTAGTTCCACCACAATATCATGTCACCTGAATGGAAGTCTGTATTAATTAAATCTCTATGTGTTAATTTATGTCAACACCCATCAGAGGTTACTGAACCTTTATGCAACGAACATTTTAATCAACCTGGCAATGATGAATGGCACTGTGTAAGTTAGGGTGGAGTGCAATTAAAACCTATTTGTTATAGAAAGGTATGATGTGGTCCTGTGCCATCTGGCATGATTTGTTTCTCTGTGTTGGAATACTGAGTGCCAGGTATTTTTGGAGCTTGCTTGATTGACAGGAACGGAGTGAAACATGGCACGCATGACGAAGTCAAAGGTGCAAAACAGTAGTTAGTTCACGAGGATTGCCTGGTATGCATCTAGGCTGTTTGGAGAAGGTATATCCAACAACAACACAGTGTAATTAGGGTATCACAGATTGTCTTATGCCAAGTATTTGAAGAAGACAAATGACACATGACGACAGATTATATAAACAATGTACTTTCCAATTTCAGTGCAGTCCAGGACATACAAAACGCCTGCTTGCCAGTAAATACATTTAGATGAGGAGATTAAGGTTTCAGTGGAGGCCTGCACAACAAACTGTCACAAAGCTATTAAGACAAGAGGCCAGAAGGTGAAAGGCACACTGATTTAGTATATAAGTACAAAAGTTAAAAAGCCTTTATTATTGTGGCTACATGATTAAGACCGGTTTGTGGTTTTGTGGACTAAAAGTTAGAGGGTTTAATGACTGCATTTTTGTAGGGATGGATGGATGGATGGATAGATGGATAGATGGATGGATGGAGACATGGCCCCACCCCAAATCTGCTTTACTCATATCAACACATGCGCATACTCTCTTTCTCCTACTAAATACATACATGTAAACTGAAAAAGACTTACTCAGTGATGGGCGCTACACGCTACTCACTCCAAAATTAGCTAATAGTTAGTTTAGATCAGTAAATTTCTCAGGTCACGTTTTGTTTTCTGCAAAGGTTGCGTACAGAGCCGGTCCTGACCCATGAGCCATGTAAACCATTTGCCATTACCTGACACCCCAGTGCTCCTACTACAATCCTCCCTCCTTTAAAACAATTTGCTCCATCTGTTGGTCTAAGAATAAGTAGACTTATACAGAACACAATGAATAAACAAACATTTATTGAATAGAATATTTTCCATAGAATCTTAAGATATGTGAATATTAACATTATTTTTTTATTTTAGAAAATGTAAAATGTAGAAAATAATAAAATATAACACTGAGCTTTGGCTCTGCTGCCTAAAAGGACATATTTTGCAATTACTTGAAAACAAATGAGCTGGAAATTTGGTCTGAATGGGTCGACACTTTATAGGCTACTTTTTTCAGTAATTTTGCTTTTGTTTAAAGTTACTGTGAGGAACTTTTAACTGGTAATAAAACAGTGTCAATGTAACACCATCAGCAAGAAGATTGCTGATGGTCTCATTTACTAATGTAGGTCATATAGAAGCAACAGCAATCTTCTTGCTGAGAAACACTACCACTTTTGTTCACAGGGGTCGCCAAAATTAACACAAAATGAAAGTTCCTCGCATTAACTTTAAAAGTCCAGTGTGTAGGATCTGGCTGTATCTAGCGCTGAGGTGATGACATTGCAACCAACTGAAGCCTCTCCTAATTAGCCTAAATGCCCCATTGAATAACACTCTCATGAGTAACTCACATACTGTACATTTTGTTACATGCGTGTATATGACCAATCATCTGTTTCAAGCCAAGTATAAAAGTTAAACACAACTAGGTTTGAGCACTCCTAATGACGCATTCAAATAACAGAAACACCCTTGAATATCATGCAGTGCAACAACAACAACAACATAGAAACTTAATCCTCCAGAAAGTATGACTCACCGACAATTAAATAAAAGGTTTCACTCAACCCAATCTAAATTAAAATCACTTGAGCAGTGCCCGTTTGCAGGGGTTAAATTGGGATTTGTTATGTGGGGGTGGGGCTCTGTGGTTTCAACAGGAAGATTTTTGGAAAAACAAGCTCTATTTTTATGCTTTTTAATGTACTTAAGCATCTTATTTACAATCAAAGTACATCTTAATCATTGAAAAATGTACCACAAAAACTGTTGTTTACTTTCCAGATTAATTTTGATTTGTGATGTTAAAAATATTAGTAGTTGTTAGTACTTTGTATAGTATAGAGTAGAAACAAAATACTTCACAACTTTACTGACTACAGTTGGAAAAACATTTACTCAAGTGCTGTACTTAAGTAGTATACATTTTATAGTACTTGAGTGTTTCTATTTTATGCTACTTTATACTTCTACTCCACAACATCTCGGAGGTAAATATTGTATTTTTGCTCTTACATTTATTTAGTAACTTTAGATACTTTGCATATTCAGATTAATAAATGATGATGTATTATTATAGATTAAACTACCCAGCAGTATGTAAAGTAAAATGATCTTTACCAGATGCAAAATATAAGTGATGAACACATTAATGCATCAATAATTATAATCCAATAATATGATATATATTATTCTGAAATGTACCATTCTGCATAATGAGTACTTACATTTTTGTTACTTTAAGTATATGTTGATGCCAATACTTTTGTACTTTCACTTTATTTTGAATGCAGCACTTTTACTTTAACAGAGTATTTTACACTGTACTATTAATATGTTTACTTAAAGGTCCAGTGTGCACGTTCTGGTGGTATCGAGTGGTGAGGAGAGGAGATTGCAACCAACTGAAGCCTCTCCTGTGTGATATAAATGTGTAGACATAAACGGCTCATTCTAAGGTAACGAAAACACAACGATTCTTATTATCAGGTGATTATACACTTGAGAAAACATACTTATTGATATTATATTCCATTTCTGTCAATAGATCCCCTTATTGTTACACATTGGTCCTTTAAGTAGAAATCTGAGTACTTCTTCCACCACTGTATGCTAACATTAGTTAAATTAAATATTAAAAGGGTTTCCTTTCACTCACACAATTTTTAGATACAGTTCATGCAATTTAGTCCTAGAGCGTACATTGTTTACCACTCCATCATTTGCTTCCGTCTGTCTGTCTTTCTCTCTCCAAAGTGCGCTATAGCATTTTACTATAGTTGGGTGATTTGCCGTAATGTGGGACACCTAAGCTCCAGTGGGTGTAGATCTTCCTCAAACAAATAAAAGTCAATACATTTTTTGGTTAACACAAGCTGTGCTGTCATCAAAATCACATAACATTTCAAATGTCCAATCATAGATTGCTTTCTTTACATAACACATATGATAATATAGGCTATGTATAGAGTGCTAGAGGAATGAGTCCTAAAACACGGATATGAGTTCGCATTTTAGCACTTCCGGTTTCCTCGTCTGGAAGTTGATGTTTTTTTTAAATGGGTTTTTAGTTAGATGCCTGAAATAAGGTCTGTGTTTAACGCAAGCTTAAGAGATTTTAATATTTTGTTCTACGATATAAAATACGTCAGTAAATATCCCACTCGTGAATTTTGAAGCCTTCATGTGTCTTAAACAAGCCGGTTGTTAACAAGTGGCTAAATGGGACTGCTAAACGCCATCACGCCGACTCGTCCGCCATTACAGCCTCGTTGTGTATACTCGCATTCAGGCGACCGTAGCTTTTTATTTCTGGCAATCATAAAAGTGGTTTTCATTTGTGAAGATTATCTTGCTGAACAAAACATGTAAATAATACCCATGGGCGATGCCAACTTTCTGGTTGGCCTACAAAAATAAGTCATCCCTGGAGCACTCTATTGTCTTTGTAATTTGCCTAAATGCTTCATAACTATTATAGTCTATTGTTTGATTATCCATAGATAATAATAGTAATAATAATAATAATAATAATAATAATAATAATAATGATAGATCCATGAAACATAAATAAAATGAGTTGTTTATCGTTTTAGTTTGTAAAATAAAATAAAACGGCACCTACCTACAATCATGTAGTGTGACCAGATCCCAACACACCAAATGTGGGACAAAGAGTATGTTTGTGTGGGACAATGTGGGACACGTTACTAAGGCTGAGATGTAGTCTATATTTTTATATAATGTTTATCTAACTTAAATAATAAACATTTCTATTCTGCCCCTTATCTTGTAACATCTCTATGCTTTGCCCGAATGCATCCATAAATCTCTTTTTGATCCGCACATTTCTTGTGAGATTCACATGAACTGTGTCGTATTCCCCATGTGTGACATTGAAAAATAACTGCCAAATTTCACAAAAAACTCTGAGAATCGCCTTCCACCGGTTTATAAATACTTATAAGTAGTTTCCTATTCTTTGTTGTAGCTGCTCTTCCTTTTCTTTGTGGTAGTTTCCATCATATTCTGCCTAAATCTGCATAGCTTGTGACTTTGTGGTGAATCGCAATTTTCTCCGTTGGGCGTAGGGTAGCAAAGACGGTGAAAGGTCAACCTGCACTTGACCTGCGTGTGCACAGCTTGACACAGTTTGACAACCCTGTGATGACAGCCTTCCCTGCTTTCTTCACAAGCATTGGATAAAAGCCAGATTTAAAAAATAAAAAAAAAGCATCTGTCCTGCAGTGGTTTGACTTTTGAAAAGTAGAACCAATGAAAATGTGGGACATCGTCTCAATACGTGGGACGTGGGACAAGGGATAAAAATGCTGTGCAGTCCCTCATAAAGTAAGTAAGTAAGTAAGTAAAGCTTTATTTATATGGCACCTTTTGAAAAACACTGTTACAAAGTGATTCACATTCAAGAAGATACAAACAACGAATAAAAACAAAAACAGACAAACACACATGTGGATGAGACCTATAGAAAGGCTTGCCTATAGAGATGGGGTTTTAGAAGCCGCTTAAAACAGTCCAGAGATTCAGCAGCTCTAATAGATTGGGGAGGTGATTCCAGAGAGTTGGGGCTAAGACAGAAAAGGCCCGATCACCTTTTGTTTTTCAGTTTGAGCAGGGGATGGATAAAAGGCCGAGATTAGAGGTTCGAAGTGTTCGACAGGTCGAATATGGAACAAGGAGATCAGCAATGTAACTGGGGGGCGAGGTCATGCAGTGCCTTAAATGTAATTAGCAAGATCTTAAAGTTGATTCTGAATTTTACAGGGAGCCAATGAAGGGATGCCAGAACAGGGGTGATGTGAGACCGACAGCTAGTTCTGGTTAATAACCTGGCTGCTGCAACAAGTGGGTCACCTGGTCACCCTACAATCATAAGACAAATGTATCTCATTATACAGTACTACATAGGTTAACATCTTACCCTTCTTACTCTTTTGGAAAAACACAAAAAGATTGACTTTGTTTTTTTTTTTCTCCACATCCTCTGTCAGTTCTCCTCTACTCGTTTTGTTGTTGCAGCTTCTGGACTGAACCAGCAGGTGGCAGTGATGCTCCTGATACTCTGTTTGTCAACCGCCGTTAAAAAACCCCACAAAGAAGAAGAAGCAGCAGCTGCAGCAGCAGCACGGATGTTATTATAGACTAAATCATCTGCGCTTGTCATCTTCGCTTTGAGCCCCCTCACACCATGTCAGCCCGCGGCTTCATCCTGCTGGTCCTCACGGTGTCTCTGAGTCCCGGTAAGATCAACATTTACCGGAAAACAACCTGAATGTCCGCATCACTGTCACCTGACTAGTCGCCATTAATTAATGCTGCTGTCAAAGATCAGGCTGGTGTTGTTGTGGGATTTATGACAAGAACTTGCACTCAAAAAAAAAAAAGGATGTGCATCAGATCTATTCTGAGCAGGGCTGAAATATTTCATTTGTTTTTGTACCTTTTAAAATGGATGTTCTTTCTCTTTCTCTGCCAATCCCTGTCTGTGTCATCTCTTTCTGTTATTAAAGGAGACTCCAGGCTCATTATAGACCCTCTGTCGCTCATCACACAGTCATCTCTGGTAAGCATGACTTTGATCACCGTTTTGTCAGATGTTTCAAAGACCAATATACCAATACTGTATTCATTTAAAAAAAGAAAAACACACACACACACACACAGACCTTCTGTCTTTTTGCACATGTGTGTGTGTTTAAAATACTGTTTTTGCCACACAGGCTACAGTCACTGGGCTTCAGCAACAAACATTTCTGCACTTTAACTCTTAAAAAAGTCCACTTAATGAGCCATCAATCAGCACAGGAAAGGAAAACACAGACAACTCCTGCCATGTCATACTAGCTTGTGGTGAAGGAGGGTAAATAATGCTCCAAACTAATGCAACATTTTGGTGAGGAAAAGCTGGCGTGGCCATTTTCAAAGGGGTCCCTTGACTTCTGACCTCAAGATATGTGAATGAAAATGGGTTCTATGGGTACCCACGAGTCTCCCCTTTACAGACATGCCCACTTTATGATAATCACATGCAGTTTGGGGCAAGTCATAGTCAAGTCAGCACACTGACACACTGACAGCTGTTGTTGCCTGTTGGGCTGCAGTTTGTCATGTTATGATTTGAGCATATTTTTTATGTTAAATGCAGTACCTGTGAGGGTTTCTGGACAATATTTGTCATTGTTTTGTGTTGTTAATAGATTTCTAATAATACATATATACATACATTTGCATTAAGCAATCATATTTGCGACCCCTAACGGGATAAGCGGTTGCAGATGGATGGACAATCATATTTGCCAACTCCCATGTTAAGAGTTAATTAAATACTTGACCCTTTAAGGTACATTTTGAACAGATTAAAAAATTTGATTAATTTGCAATTAATCATGGACACTCATGCGATTAATCCCGATTAAATATTCTAATCGATTGCAACCCTAGTAATTATCGTAACACTTACCATCTTGCATTAAGTATAGTCATATTCTGAAAAAGACCTCAATGTTGCGCAATCGGCTGGTGTCAATCTTGAATCTTGAATAAAATGTTGCTGATATGAATGTCTTCAAGCCCAAATAAATAATCTCACTGTTTCTCCCTATCAGACATTGGATATGTGTTCAGAGTGCAGCCAGGTCATCCAGCTGTCCGCCAACATGATTTCCAGCAGAGATACCAAGGTGAGGATGTTGGTGGCTCGCTCACTGTACAGTTTCACTTCACTTTCAATTCACTTTATGCTACTGACCACATGTGTCGGGTTTGTGGAATCCGGCAGACACCTCGCAGCTGGGATACCTTTAATGTCTTTAAAAGTTAAACCTTAAAATGGACATTTAAAATTGAGTTAGTTATCCGTTGTAAGCACAGATTCAATGAGAGAAGAGTAGACACCTAGTATTCTTTCCACAACATAGACAATGCAGTAACTACTGTGCTTTTGCAGGAGACTGTATATGAAGCGTTGCATGCTCTGTGCCAACGCCTCCCAGGAGAACGGGCATCAGAGTGCGATTCACAGGTGAAGATGTATTTGCCCAAAGTCCTACAGCAGACACCTGGTCATCTGGTGAGTTTATTTAGGCTTCTTTATAAACACGTACTAACACTTTGGCCGTCAATGATCACCTTTTAATGCAAGGTAATGTGTTTATGTAGAAACCAGGAGAGACCTGTATGGTTTTCGGACTCTGTGCCGTCCACACGGAGGAGGAACCGCTGAAACTTCCCCACCATGCCACCAATAAAGACCAATCCAGCTCTGCACTCAACTCAGCCGCCAGCGCCCACGTTAGTGTGAGAAAGCAGAACTGGATAAAATGGAAGTTGAAATGAAACTTTCTTTTTATTTTCATTCTATAAATGACTTATCATATCCTCTTTCTAGGGGGAGTTCAACCCAGCTTGCACCCTGTGTTTGTATATTATCAAGAAACTGGAGACTCTGTTGCCCCAAAATATGACTGAGGTGACTCTTTTTTTCATATCACTTTGTATTACATATCCCTTGCCATACATCACATCATGTCTTCTCTCTGTTGCCCTGCAGGATGCTTTGACGAAGCTCATGGAAGAGATCTGTGATCTCATACCACATAGCTACAAGGACGAGTGTGATGATTTTGTCGAAAAATACGGCGTGCAGATTGTCGAATTCCTTTTATCGTCTGCTGCACCTCACACAATATGTACTCTTTTGCATGTCTGTTTGTTCAAAGAGCAACCTCGCCCAGGTCAGTCACACGTTTATGATGTATACATTTGAGCATTGTTTGCTTATCGGTTTGACCTGAAACTGGACACCTCCACCATCAAGTTTAACGCTCCGCTGATTCCCCAGAGTTGTTCCTCCCCTCGGATTGTGAGTCGTGCCGCACGCTGGCTGTGCTGAGCCGACTTCACCTGGGCGTCAACTCCACCGAAACTCAGACTTCCTCTTTCCTCCAGTCTGTGTGCGTCCATCACCCCAATGCCATCCCCAAGGTCTGACCCTCGGCTCCCGCTAACACTAAATATCCCTCAATACGCCCAACTAACAAAAATCATTCACAAATCACAACAACTAAAGAATTTATGTCCTTAAATTTTAGATTTTCATGAAGTGATTTAATCCATTTTTAATCAGATAGACTAAGAAAAGAAAATCTTTGTCACTTTGCATTAAAGTAAGCAACTCTCTTGCTCTTTTCAGTGCGAGGCTTTCACCAGAATCTACGGCTCCCGACTGCAGAAGGTTTTGGGAAACCAGATGGACCTTCCACATGCATGTGAAGTAAGAATGAACTCTTTTACAATGACTGGTCTCACTGGAGGGACAGAGAGGATACTTTTATATTAACAAGTCTTCACACAGTATTGCAGATCCACAAGAGGATTTGTCCGCAGGAAATGGTGGAGCAGTCATGCTGCGAGTGGGTCTACACGCCTTCACCGGGGCTGAAATTAGTGCACTGACCAATCTCTGAACCCATCGGCTATCGGTCTGACGACGGATAAGCCTCTTGGCGCAAGGGGCTATGTTTCTGGGGTTCTACAGCGGATATCCAGGCCAAGAATTCCTTTTCTGTGCACAGCTCATTGTTTACAGTCCGATAAGCAACTTGAGACGAGAGACTGGGGACGGAGTTGAGAGACTAAGTGTACAACTGGATTATTTCACAAGTAGCCAGTTTACAAGCTAATTTAAATCCAATACAAATCTAAATCATCGTCAGACGATAGCCGGTGGGTTCCCAGAATTGTTTTCGTCCAATGCGTTCCGAATCTCTGGCTTTCCACACGGACTGTTTACCTGCATTCAACCAAATCCTGCTCAAACATGATTGGTCAATACCACTCGGACTACAAACGGAAACAAATTACGCCTACAGATTCGACATGTGAATACAGAATCTGTTTATAGAGATTGGCATGAATTTTACCATCATTTGCAGTCACAGTGTAGCCACTTGAACACATATTCTTTGGTTAATTTTCTCGTGATCTTTTGCCCCATCTTTCCCGCAGAGAGCTGATCTGTGCGTTGCCTCGAAGAAGTTGGAGCCGCTGGGAAAGAATCGTTGCACTTGGGGACCGACCTACTGGTGCAGAGACATTCAAACTGCTCAGCTGTGTGGTGTAAGTTAAATAAAGAACATTACAGTGTACAACATGCATTATGTTTTTCAATGAAACCGTCTTTTGGCATCTGCAGCAACGGTGACCCGAATTATCACACATCCTGAGAAGGATATTTCATTTTAGCCGACTGATTCAGGATTGTTTTCTATGTTTAGTTCCATGATGAATAAGTAATGCTATATTTATAGTAATCAGGCGATCCAACTACCAGGGTCTGCATGGAGAGTCAAGATACTCTCTCTGCAGCGAGCATGATTGGCATGAGGTTTTTGACGGTTTTGCCAAAATTTACATAATTATGTCAATCGAGAAATGTTGAAAAATGTGAAATTGGTTGAAAGGACACAATTTAAGCACACATGGGTCTCTTCTCCCCTACGCTGATCTGCAGACTACTTGAAAAAATGTGATTTTGTGATTAATTCAATTTGTGTTTCACATCCTATTTCTGTTTTTATCTGCAGAACCAGGCCTTCTGTAAGAAGTACATGTGGAAGCACTGAACCAAACTGCTGGCCTGTGTGCACAAAAATAACTACTTTCTTTTTACAAATGTATTGCACTGATCAACTCTTTCAAATTTGATAAATGTATTGCACTGAGCAACTTTTTTTTTTTGCTTTTTGGGGAACTTATCCACCTCATATGCTATTTCAGGCAATGGGCCATAAATATTCATTGGTTTGCACTAAGTGTCACAAGACTGAGGCTGGTATTCAGTCTGAAACATCAGTTTCTGCAGTAACAGTTTTGTGAACGGTATATTCTATAGATTGCTATATATGTATGTCATTATGAATGTGGAAACTGCAAAAAACGTTCATTACATAGGATGAGCTCTCTGTATGTATTAAAGACTATATGGACGGCTGACTAATCAACATAGCTGATGCTTCTGTTATCTTGTTGCTGTTCTATGATCCATGCTGCAAATAACCACATACATATGACTCGTAAGACAAAATGAAAATCAAAAGCTTTGGCATTAAAATTCAACATACAGAAAGAGACACGTGTCCTGGAGTTTGTTTATTTGGAAACTTCCATATAGTAAAAACACAGTGAAAAAAACATGGGAGTCATTTACATTTATTTGCTATTTTGTGGCTATGAAGAAAAAGTCCTGATGCTCCTTTGCCACATATTTCTATATTCCGTTGTTATTTTTTTAATCACTTAAATACCCAGTTCATTTCCAAAATGGTGACGGAACTTCTGGCCATTCACTCTGAGGGAAATGCTTGCTCGCTTACACCCCCGTGTGGTTGTTTGTGTCATCGTCACTCTCTTGTCTCTTCCAGATCTAAGAGAGAAAAAAAAAAAACTCTTTGTTATGTTCAAAGACTAAGACTTAATGATTTAAAACTGCAATCTGGTATGAAAAAAAGATTTCAACCGATAGTGAACCTCCTCTAATACTCTGTCCTATTAATCTGTATCATTAACTTTTACAATTTCACCAAGAAATTACAAGGATTCAGTCCTCCAATAAATACATTTATTAGCAAAAATCAGCACTGAAACACTAGATTACTTAAATTCTCTTCAGCAGCTCCTCATGGTCTGGTTCTTCATTTGATAGTAATATAGTCACTGTATATTTACATTACTCTTTTATATGAATATCTTTACATAAAGGCCATCACACAACAGTTAAATTCATCTATGCAAGGCACAAAAATTATTTAAAGCTTTTATATAATGTTTTTATGCATCTATGATTGGAAAGGATGCATGTTGAAAAGAGTAATACTGTTCTATTTCTTTCTTTTTATATGTATCGCTACTATTACTCCCAAGCAAGTTCAGAAGCTGCAACTGTCTGTTGTACTGTAGCATAGCCTTTAAAAAATGGAAAGATATACGAGTGTGATATGAGTGCCATCAGATGAAAGGTGATGCATTTTTTATGTCACTTCATGTTGCACAGAAACGAATGGATCCAAGCCTGTGCAATATTTACATTTTCCAACATGCACAGAATGAGTGGGAGCTTGGACTTGCCTGGATGTAGGCCTCCGACAGCGTAATCATCTGGGGGAGAATGTCCGTCACCTGTAGGTCCTGCATCTCATACCACTTCCCAGTTCCCTGATTAAACACAAGTAGAGATTATTTGAATATATAATAATACTGGCCTGGTCAAAACATAACATGATGCATTTTTAGGTTGTTTGTACCAACGCCACCAGAAATCATTTCAGAAATATCTGGCTGCAACCTACATGATGCAGAACGTGTATTCTGTACGCTCCCTCAGTGGGTTTCCCATCATGCACTACGTTGGCAACGAGGTCGTACGTTGTGTGCTTCTCTGTAACTTGAGCTTCTTCTGTCAAGTACTCACGAAGGTCTACATTCCTGTTGAAGCAAATACAAAGAGACAACATGAACAAGTGCATATTCATACGCAGGACAAATTACACACAACCTTGGCATCACTTCTCACAACAGTTACATTATACAACTAGAATGGCACTCGGAGAGCGCAGACCTTCGCCCCCCTCTCAGTTCAGCTTGCGCCATCGTCCACATGTATTTTTGTTTATGTTGAGATCAGCTTTACGTAACAGAGTATCGTAAAACCCTTCATTCTAACTGGACAGAAACAAAATAAAACTCCCCTAAACCGGCGTCGTTAGTCTTTCCAATAATCACCAAGTGTGCTTTGGTCGAACTCAACTGTAATTTCACAGTAAGTTCCCTCCCACCCCCAGCTCTCTCTCTGTCTCTCTCTCTGAAGGAAGAAGGTGGGGTCACGCATCATCAGCTACACTGCGCATGCGTTATACCCAGAGGTGTTAATGTTCTGGCTGATCGTAATGCTTAAAACATTCCTGAATCCGGACCATGATCCGGATCGCCACCAAAATCTAATGGATTGTTCATTGTGCCACAACCCACCCCTCCAAAAATTTCATTCAAATCCATAGCGGACTTTTGGAGTAATCTGCCAAACGGACAAACCAACAGCGGTGAAAATATAACCTCCTTCCTAGGCCTTCGGCCTTGGCGGAGTTAATAATAATAATAACAACAACAATCATTCTTTACAATTATCAACATGCATTTCATGGTTCTGTCAGGCGCTTCACAGATCAATGCTACATATTTTGTGTTACAGTATAGGAACTGCACTTACGTGATGGGGAAGTTGACAATTGTGGGGTTCTTTTCCACAAAGAAGTTGTTCTTGGTGAATCTTTTGATGCAAAAGACGAGGTACGGAGGCAGTTTGGTCAGCTGGAACCTTTTGAGAAAATTCTCTTTGTAGGTTTTGTACTCCTGAATGTAAATGAGACGGGAAAGCATGCACGGGTGCTCAATTAAAACTGTTGTTGTCATTTGCTGGTAGTTGTCAGAAGTTAGTATTTCTTTTAAAGAAGATAGTAACTGTGGTCACCATCTTTTACAGCACACGTTTGAAAGTCTGCCTTTTGAAGAAAAACTTCATTCATTCTTCATTGAACACAACCAGTTGCGGGATAATGTTATAAACCAAACCACTGGTAAAAAAACAAACTGATTTAACGTGGCATGGTTCTCCAGGAAAATATGCTAACTTGTCAAGAAGCTTCTTTTGCTTCCTGTATCTGTTGTTCGGAGGGGATGGTACCTTGTCAAGAACAGACTTTCAAGATCTCAAAGATCTTACCATACATGAAAGCAGCCGGGCAATGTAGTAAAATTGGGGTTGCTCGGCAGAGGAAACATAGCTACCCAAACTGACAGCGCACAGAAACGGGGAATCAATCAGTAGAACAGCAAATTGAGGAGAACAGGCATGTGCCCAGTCATATTATCACCTCTGTTAAACTGTGTGGGAAATGTGAAATAATGCATTATGTAAAATTGTGTTATTTTTCTGGGTTTACATTTGTCCAAAGTAGTTGTTGCCCCACCATTTTTTCCATCTAAAAAAAGCCGCTGGGTGTGAATATTTAAAAATATAATCATCCCGTTTTGGGCTAAAAAAATCTTCATCAACACCAAAGCTTTTCTGTTGAGATTACAGCATTGCAACATTGATTTAAGTCTTTTTTCCTCACTTTTATCTTGTTTTGCACGTTATATTTAAGACAAGCAGTACCTTCTCTGTGTTGCCATTGAACTTGCCCAGGATGTTGAAGAGAGGAACCTGCGGGATAATGAGCTGCTCCTTCTCATCCTTGTACAGTGGAGCTGTTGGGAGGTCGAGGGTTAGAAACAGGAAGGTGGACTCTGACATCTGCTCCTGGTACTCATCTGTCACGAGCAATGCCTCTTTCTCCTCCGGTGTCTGAAAAATAGAAAAAAAAGAAGATTTGGATTCTGTTAAAGGACTAGTAAAATCGTGTCTTCACAGGGATTCAACTGAAATAGTGACACAGTAAATCATTCATCGTCTGTTAGCAAAGTTAGATTTAAAGGCATCTGGAAATAGAGAATATTCTTTCTGCCCTTTGCACATCTTCAGTCACTTTAGACTATTTCTAGTCCTCCTCGTGTTGCATTTCATAACCAAGTATTTAACATTAGCCGTGTTTCCATTCATTGTCAAACAAAATTTTCAGCAAACTTTTGAAATTTCACAATTTTTTTGAAACTGTGAATTAGGCGCATTTTCAGGAACTGGTTTGGAGCGAATAAATTCGGCTACAACGTAATTTGGTTAGAAGTTGTCACTATAGGCTACGCATGGCTGTAAACCGCCAGTAAAAAGAGTAGAAGAAGTAGAGGTCGTGAACCCGTGTTGCACCGAAATCTGTAACCACCGAATTCTGTGACCGCAGAGGAGCTAGTAACATGAGGTCACCATTTCTGACGGCTGAAAATGTGGCCCCACTCACTGTACCCATCTTTTGAAAAAGTTTTAAGTAACATATGTTAAATAATGTGCCAAAAATCAGCTTAGACTTAACCTTCATTTTGACAGGAAAATCAATTCAGAAGGAAAAGGAGCCTTACTGAATCCATCATTATCTACAAAACCGGCCAGATAATTAAAAAAATATTTATGAATAAACCTCAGTTATTCTATTATTAAAATCATTTATATTCCAGATGTCAATTAATGAATTCATAACACAAGCAGGGAACTCACTAAATCTGGGTGTGGAAGTTTCTTGGAGAAGATCCGCATGGAGCCTTGAAATGCTTTTGTAATGCTTGCTATGGGAGCAGAAAGACAAATGAGGACAGAGGTTAATTCACATTTTTCTAACAAACAATAATATATGAAACATTTGACATGCTAAAATTAAATTAAATCAACCTTAGAGAAACAAGAAAATTTAATATTCACATTTGATATAAAACTGTATCTGTGTTCTTTGTCTCTTGACACATTTACCATTAACTTAACAAATACCTGTGTGAATATCACATTAAGGACTTAATTTGCATATATTATGACCTAACAATTTGGGATCAAACTCCTTTCATTCTCCTCCTACTCACATGTTTTTTTCTTGGTGCCTCCAAGGGCACCATGCAGAGCATTCAAGAACCACGTCATGAAGTCCACAGCATCTCCTGCAGAAGAGGAAACAATCAATCAGCATCACAACCCAGTCTCCATAGAGCATCATGTGTTAAAGCCTATTTGAGATCTGCAGTACGTAGCATAGTACAGTTTCTAGCAACCAAATCATTACCTTGCTTGGTAATTTGGAAGTTCTTCTTGCTGCACAGCACAACAGCCTGCAGCATCTCATGTGGTGACACATGAGCCTTGAAGTTTCTCGGATTCCAAAGTTTGCGCATCAGCTCACCAAACCTCTGCACCAAGAGGAACATGATGTCCCCCGGCGGCCTGCGGATTCCAATGTAGTTTTCCTCCTCCAGGAAGTAGTTTCGCAACGGTGGAACATTGGAAAAAGCCTAAGTAGAAGGGGCACACGTGAAATGGCTGGGATTGTTTAAAACCTTCATGACCAAGTCCAGAGAAGGTCCACTGTAGCAGTTATTCATACCTGTAAAACCACATTGGCGTAGTCGTTGGCTTTGATGTTGTTGAGCCCTACGATGCCTGGTAGGTAGGTTGTGCCATCGTAGGCTCGGTACAGTTTACCCTGCTTGTCCAACCCGCCAATGTGCTGCTTGGTGAAAGTTGGTTTCAGCACATACTGTAGAAAAAGTGAGAAAGTGTCAACATATTACTAACACAAAAGTAGAGTTTGTACAGTACAGTACTTTTGATGCAGCACCTCAATTTTGACAATGTGAAACTGAGTATGACCCTTGGTAGTTTCAAACAATATCTAACTTATGCTGTCAGAGCATGATGCTGTCTCAGACAAAGAACATTAACATTGTATGACTTGACTGTGGTGCAATCTTTAAAACCAAGATCAGATGACATTTAAGATTCTGATACTGTACATCTCAACAACCCCTAAATATAATGCATACCATAACACAATATCAATATTATAGTGATTATTTACCTGTCAGCTCTACCCAAAACAACATTTAGTGTGCTTTTTGTAAAAGGAGGGTGCTGAACATGAAAATGAATTAAACATTTGCTATCAAAAGTATACTTAATGACATGCCATCGGCCTGTAACACCATGACTTAACTTACCGTGATATCTTCTAGTGAAGAGTCAATGATCTCGTAGTTGTCTGGCAGACAGTAAAACTTGAGTGTGTGCAGATTCAGGAACACATGATGGGTAAACTGCACACTGTGAGTGTAAGCATGGGACTTCAGTCCTCTACCTACAAGAGGAAAGCATGTGTAAATCAGTCCAAGCACACAACAAGGTGTTTGATCCCTGGGTTAAATGTCAGCTCATTCACCTACCTTGAAAGTATTTCCCACATATAAGGCAGGCGTAGACATTGATGTGGGAGAGAGAGATGGAGCAGAGTTTCTCGAAGTCAAAGTCCAGCACACTCCTGGTGGATAAACAGACAATCAGCTGTAGAGCTATAGAGGAGGAGGACAGGGCTAACTTGCATTTAGCACTAACATTACCTGTGCATATTCAACTTGCCTGTTTATGGTGTCAAGGTAAGGACAGTGGCGGCTTCTTCTGTCTTCTAGTGCACGTCCTCGGCCTATTTTGGCTGCTACTGCAACATGAAGTGAAACAAAACGATCAGAGTGTGTTAACTTACATAGACAGCCTTCTATCACCTGAAGAATATAGCAAGAATTAGAGGACTGATGTCTCAGCAGGATTTGGAAAAACTAGTCCATGCAATTATCTTCAGCCGACTTGACTACTGTAACAGTGTCTTTACTGGTCTTCCTAAAAAAATGGATCAGACAGCTGCAGTTGACTCAGAACCTGCTGCTGCTAGAGTCCTCACTAAGACCAAGAAAGTGGATCATATCAGTCCAGTTCTGAGGTCTCTACACTGGCTCCCTGTCTCTCAGAGAATTGATTTCAAAATACTCCTGCTGGTTTACAAAGCACTAAATGGTTTAGGGCCAAAATACATTTCTGATCTTCTGCTATGTTATGAACCATCCAGACCTCTCAGGTCATCTGGATCAGGTCTGCTTAGTGTCCCCAGAGTCACAACTAATCATGCAGAAGTTCAGTTTTTATGCACCAAATATCTGCAACAAGCTCCCAGAAACCTGCAGGACCAACTCCAACACTGAGTTCTTTTAAATTAAAGCTTAAAACTTTCCTGTTTGCTGCTGCTGCCTTTTATTAAACCAGATAATGATCTTATACTGCACTAGAGCTTGTGTTATACTCTATTTTAGCTTCTATCCTAGCTTTCATTTTTATTTTCTAATCTTTAATGTTTTTATAACTGTTTTAATTATGTCTTAATGTTGTTGATTGTTTATGTAGAGCACTTTGAATTGCCCTGTTGATGAAACGTGCTCTACACATAAAGCTGCCTTGCCTTGAATCAGTTGAATGTCAGCTAGCTAAACATGCTAGCTGACCTAGCATTGACTGTTAGGTTGATATTTTTACTTTGAGTGAATTTGAAGGTCGGTACATTAGTTTAACTCAGTTAAAATGACACTGTAGTCCTACTTGTTGACCTGCCTGTGTGTAACTGGACTGAACCAAGCATAACAATCTAACAAACTTTCACCTAGCCTCTAGTAGCATCAGTTAGCATCAGTTAGCTTCATGCTAAACGTAGCATAAACGTAAACAAACGTTACCTCTACCTTCGCTGTCCTCCTCGTCCTCCACTTCAGCCTCTCTCTCTCGCTTCAGAGAAACCATCATAGCAGTTATCTTTGTGAGCTTAATGTCAAAACAACCGAGAAGACAGAACTTTATGTGGAAGAGATGAATGAAGCACCGTGCGCCTCCAGACTCACGGTGGTCGGACGCAGGTTGGACGTTGCGCTACTCCAACATAGTAGACTAAAAACTAACCCGGAGTTTGTGTCTGCTCATTTGTCACAAGCATCGTTTGTTGTATGTTGACACAGATGACCTCAGGTGAAGCAGAGAAATAGAGATGGAGAAATACTTAGCAAAGTATTGGAACGGAATAAAAATGTGCTTCTACTGGATGAAGATGTAAAGAGGCAAATATGTGAAATTAAAACACATTTGACATTTCTTATCAGTGCTTTTATTTATTTGTTTTAAATTCTCAACTACAACAGGACAAGCCTGCGGAATTTCATTGTACCTGAGTATAATGACAATAAAGATCATTCTGATGATCAAATATGTGAAATTAAAACACACATTTGACATTTTTCCCCAGCTAGGTCACAGTCTTTTCCTTCATCAGTCATACATATTTACCAAAGACAACAAATTATTACAAATTATTACAAACAAAGATGTTTTTGACCTCTGTAAATTTGTACCTTTTTAAATTTGTAAATGCTTAAATTTGAATTTAAGTTAAATAGTTTTATCTTTTTGCTGCTATTACTGTTTTTATCACTGCTTTTATTTATTTGTTTTAATTCTCAACTACAACGAGACAAGCCTGCGACATTTCATTGTACCTGAGTATAATGACAATAAAGATCATTCTGATTCTGACAAAAAGACACTGTTGCTTCCACATGAAGTTATAGACTACAGCTGCCTGACATGATTTCACATTCACTACACATACTGTTATACTGACAGTCAACCGAACCAGAGATGATTACAGACCACTTCAGATCAGCCCATCTGATTTAAATTCACACACAGATACCTATGTAATAACTTGCTGATTTTGTGAAAGCATAACCTGGTATATTTAATTATGATATATTGTGGGTTGTATTGCATGTGCATATTGTATATTATAAATTGTAAATTACAAATAATAATTTGCGCATATAAGAAAAGATAACAAATAGTCAATATGATGAAAAGTTATATTATAAGTAATGCATTGGTATTGTGATTAAGTTGATTTATAAGTAATGAATTGGTATTCTGGATTGATAACAAATTTATATTTTGATAAGGATAATTATATCAGTAATTCATGTATATTTCTGTATGACACAGATTAAAGGTAATAATTATAGTTAGAATAATTATAAATAATAATAATTATAGTTAGACAAATTTAGGAAAATTTAATTAGAGTATATGTATGGCTCAATAAGGAAGCTGGTTAATAATTAATAATTGACTTATGGAGAAGGTGTGGGATTAAATAAGTTTATTCTTCTTCTCACTCCTTTTCGAATATGTAAATCAAAGCATCAAGTGTTGACAATTTATTTTTATTATGCTTTTCATTGTATGTGAATACTACTTCTTTCTGACTATCCACTTATTCTTTATTTTTTATTTTATTTAATTTTTTGTATTCTACATGTTCGAAATAAATTTTGAAATGAAATGAAATGTATCATTAAAATATTAGTTAGTGTATGCAAGAAGAAACTGTAAGAGATCTAAAGTGATTTAATTAATTTTTTGGTAATTACATTGCCTGTTTAATCACCAGAAAACAATAATTAATTTACATATGTGTGTGTAATCTGTTTATTTAGATGTTTTTAGTAAATGTAAATATAGATATATTGATAATTTATTTTTAATATGCTTTTCATTGTATGTATTTACTACTTGTTTCTGACTGTCCACTTGTTGGTATGATCATTCTTTTTCTTTCTTTATTTCTTTTATTTTTTTGTATTCTACATGTTCGAAATAAATTTTGAAATGAAATTTGTGTAAAATTCTCTGCTGGGTGTGTTTAAAGAAATGTAATCGTTAAAAGAAACTGTATTTTCTATTATTATAAATGTGTAAACTCCGGGAGCGTTATATTTGGACAACAACTTACCCAAACATTAGCTGGTAGCATGTAGCTCTTTGTCAGTGTGTCCAGACTTTGTTGACATCATTAACTCACAAATACTGTCACCGTGTTGGCACTGTTTGTTGAAATGGATATTTTAGGAGACGATGAGCTGAAATACAAACGTAGCGGCCGCTTGGACATGAGCCACGGCTTCCTGCACCACATCCGGAGGAACCAGATTGCTAGGTGATCTCCTCTAACACCATGCTAACAGCTAGCATGCTAGCTAGTATCACAATATCTAGAGATGCGACCTCACATGTTTGATAAGAGTTGATCTGATGGGGAAGGGAGCTGCAGTAGTAGGGCAGTTAATGACTTATACAGCTGCGTTTACTTCTCAATATGTGTATTGTACATAAATAAAGGTCGCACAGGCCCAATGGCCAAAGTTAGCCTGGAGGTAAAACAACAACCTGCTTATTGCTATAACAACAACAACAATCTGTGTTGCCTACTGTTATCAGTCTCTTCTGCTCTATATTCACTGTTATCAGTCTCCTCTGCACTATACTCACTGTTATCAGTCTCCTCTGCTCTATATTCACTGTTATCAGTCTCCTCTGCTCTATATTCACTGTTATCAGTATCTTCTGCACTATATTCACTGTTATCAGTCTCTTCTGCTCTATACTCACTGTTATCAGTCTCTTCTGCACTATACTCACTGTTATCAGTCTCTTCTGCTCTATATTCACTGTTATCAGTCTCTTCTGCTCTATATTCACTGTTATCAGTCTCCTCTGCACTATACTCACTGTTATCAGTCTCTTCTGCACTATACTCACTGTTATCAGTCTCTTCTGCACTATACTCACTGTTATCAGTCTCCTCTGCTCTATATTCACTGTTATCAGTATCTTCTGCACTATACTCACTGTTATCAGTCTCTTCTGCTCTATACTCACTGTTATCAGTCTCTTCTGCACTATATTCACTGTTATCAGTCTCCTCTGCACTATACTCACTGTTATCAGTCTCTTCTGCACTATATTCACTGTTATCAGTATCTTCTGCACTATACTCACTGTTATCAGTCTCTTCTGCACTATACTCACTGTTATCAGTCTCTTCTGCTCTATATTCACTGTTATCAGTCTCTTCTGCTCTATATTCACTGTTATCAGTCTCTTCTGCTCTATATTCACTGTTATCAGTCTCTTCTGCACTATATTCACTGTTATCAGTCTCTTCTGCTCTATATTCACTGTTATCAGTCTCTTCTGCACTATATTCACTGTTATCAGTCTCTTCTGCACTATACTCACTGTTATCAGTCTCCTCTGCTCTATATTCACTGTTATCAGTCTCCTCTGCTCTATACTCACTGTTATCAGTCTCCTCTGCTCTATATTCACTGTTATCAGTCTCTTCTGCTCTATATTCACTGTTATCAGTCTCTTCTGCTCTATATTCACTGTTATCAGTCTCTTCTGCACTATATTCACTGTTATCAGTCTCTTCTGCTCTATATTCACTGTTATCAGTCTCTTCTGCTCTATATTCACTGTTATCAGTCTCTTCTGCACTATATTCACTGTTATCAGTCTCTTCTGCACTATATTCACTGTTATCAGTCTCCTCTGCTCTATATTCACTGTTATCAGTCTCTTCTGCTCTATATTCACTGTTATCAGTCTCTTCTGCACTATATTCACTGTTATCAGTCTCTTCTGCTCTATATTCACTGTTATCAGTCTCTTCTGCACTATATTCACTGTTATCAGTCTCCTCTGCTCTATATTCACTGTTATCAGTCTCTTCTGCACTATATTCACTGTTATCAGTCTCTTCTGCTCTATATTCACTGTTATCAGTCTCTTCTGCACTATATTCACTGTTATCAGTCTCTTCTGCACTATACTCACTGTTATCAGTCTCTTCTGCACTATACTCACTGTTATCAGTCTCTTCTGCACTATACTCACTGTTATCAGTCTCCTCTGCTCTATATTCACTGTTATCAGTATCTTCTGCACTATACTCACTGTTATCAGTCTCTTCTGCTCTATATTCACTGTTATCAGTCTCTTCTGCTCTATATTCACTGTTATCAGTCTCTTCTGCACTATATTCACTGTTATCAGTCTCTTCTGCTCTATATTCACTGTTATCAGTCTCCTCTGCTCTATATTCACTGTTATCAGTCTCTTCTGCACTATATTCACTGTTATCAGTCTCTTCTGCACTATATTCACTGTTATCAGTCTCCTCTGCTCTATATTCACTGTTATCAGTCTCTTCTGCTCTATATTCACTGTTATCAGTCTCTTCTGCACTATATTCACTGTTATCAGTCTCTTCTGCTCTATATTCACTGTTATCAGTCTCTTCTGCACTATATTCACTGTTATCAGTCTCCTCTGCTCTATATTCACTGTTATCAGTCTCTTCTGCACTATATTCACTGTTATCAGTCTCTTCTGCTCTATATTCACTGTTATCAGTCTCTTCTGCACTATATTCACTGTTATCAGTCTCTTCTGCACTATACTCACTGTTATCAGTCTCTTCTGCACTATATTCACTGTTATCAGTCTCTTCTGCACTATACTCACTGTTATCAGTCTCTTCTGCTCTATATTCACTGTTATCAGTCTCCTCTGCTCTATATTCACTGTTATCAGTCTCTTCTGCACTATATTCACTGTTATCAGTCTCTTCTGCACTATATTCACTGTTATCAGTCTCCTCTGCTCTATATTCACTGTTATCAGTCTCTTCTGCTCTATATTCACTGTTATCAGTCTCTTCTGCACTATATTCACTGTTATCAGTCTCTTCTGCTCTATATTCACTGTTATCAGTCTCTTCTGCACTATATTCACTGTTATCAGTCTCTTCTGCTCTATATTCACTGTTATCAGTCTCCTCTGCTCTATATTCACTGTTATCAGTCTCTTCTGCACTATATTCACTGTTATCAGTCTCTTCTGCTCTATATTCACTGTTATCAGTCTCTTCTGCACTATATTCACTGTTATCAGTCTCTTCTGCACTATACTCACTGTTATCAGTCTCTTCTGCACTATATTCACTGTTATCAGTCTCTTCTGCACTATACTCACTGTTATCAGTCTCTTCTGCACTATTCTCACTTTTAACAGTCTCTTCTGCACTATATTCACTTTTAACAGTCTCTTCTGCACTATACTCATTTTTAACAGTCTCTTCTGCACTATATTCACTTTTAACAGTTTTCTTCATCTTGTATTTTTATATCTTGTATATTTTTTTGTACTTTGTACTTTGCACTACTAACTTATTTACTGCCTTTTTACTAACATGTTTTGCACTGTGGAACTGTGATGCTGGAAACTTGAATTTCCAAAACGTTACTATCTATCTATCTATCTATCTATCTATCTATCTATCTATCTATCTATCTATCTATCAGATGTGAGTTAGTGTTAACTATCAAAAAACAGGTTGTTCTTCAGACAGTACCTCCATGAGATACATTGATGGATAAATAAAAAGTACAAAGCACATTTTTACCTCATATTCTGGTGTTAAACACTGATATTTCTTTCTAAACTGGGAGCATTGTAACAACAGAGAAATAATTGACCAAACACAAGTTTACGAACTTTTTTTCCCCAGTTTATATTTGTTATCTCTACTGGTTGATGATTGTGTCCCATTTTTGGGTCAGCTTATGTAATGTATGACCTAAAGACTGAATGAAACATTTGCCTTTGTTGCTAACCATTGACACACAGCATAGCTATGTGGAGACCAGAATGCATTTGTTTCTGAAAGGTATTCCACTAAAGCAAATACATGACTATACTTTTTTGATTGTTGAAAAAGAAAAGAGTTGGAGTGAAGAAAGTTGCACACAGCCTTGGACTTATTAATATAGTTTGTAGAATAGTTTTTTGTTTGTTTTAGGGAGACATGATTGCAACTTATAATCCGTGTGCAAACTACAGTAAAACAAGAACATTACCTTATTTCTGTTGTTTAACTAACTAGGTTAGAAGATCATAGATATGCTGCATTGCATGTTTTTGAAACGCATATGGTATATATTACATTTTCAAGCAATAACAAAATGTTAATTTAATGTCTCTTCAAGAGATGACTATGATAGAGAGGTGAAGCAAGCCAAAGAGGTGAAGCAAGCCAAAGAGCTTCAGCGGCGGAGGAACACCACGACCCCTAGACGACCCCGTCGACCTGATATCCAAGTGTACCATCCTCGACGCAGACGTAAGTTTGATGCACTTTGCTGTTATGCTTTTGCCAACAGTAAATCCAATAAAGAGACTGTATTTGTGTGCTCATTTTCCAGATGGATCAGAGCCAGGGGCCGGTGCTGAAGCTGAAGAGTCTAATGAGAGTGGGTCAAGCACAGAGACGGAGTGCCATGGTACTGAACTCTTCTGGCTCGACTATCAGGCGGACTCGGGTACCATTACCTCATTCCTTGTGCACAAGGTTAATGCAGATCTTTTTCACTGATATTTCTGTCTCTGATCTATTTTACTTTGCTTTGGTCTTAATACCCTCCTGCTCTCTCTTCTCTTTCTAAAGGAGGATAAGCCTGAGGTGGTGGTGGAACGTGTCACAGAGAAGAACATCCTGGATTCAGCCATGAGGGCAGCTCTACAGGCTCGAATTCGAAAGGAAATTGACAAAAGACGAGACAAACGCTGAATGTAGATTATGAGGACAGATTGGCTACAGGCAAAGAGGAGCAATACTTTCTTTGCAGTTCTGCACTCCTTCAAAGCATTAATGCTGTTGACCGTGTTGGGGGCGTAATGAAGACTCTGGGATCATGTACAGTGACAGTCTGCAGAGATCCAACTCCGTGACCCACAATCAATCCGTCTTCTGTCTTTAAAGGAGAAAGAACAGCACTTATCAAAGACAGTGTGGTCGGGAGTTTACTGTCAGGTTCATGTTTACTACATTTTACTCACCTTGGATTGTTACCTCATACCCTCATTCATAACTTCAAGGACACTTTGTACACCTTCAAGTTGACTGGACCTATAAAACGATGTTGCTTTGTAACCGTTAAATTCAGAAAGGAGAAGGTACTCTTTGACAGAGAGCCTTCCTCCTCTGCGGAACATGTCCTGTGTTTCTTGTGTTTACAAAGATCTAGTTTTTATAAACAAGATTGTTTTTTGGGGTAAAATGCTGTGAACGGAACATCAGTCTATCAGCAAGTCTATGTTTAGAAATGTGAGAATGTAGTTTTGTTTCTTTTTAAGCGTTTAGTGGACGTAGCCATGATAATGTGTTTGTGTGGCAACTGTTTCATTGTTTTCAGTATTCTAATTTATTTTGGATTTTTGAAATACTTTTATTTTTGATACTGTAATTTTTTGAGTACACAACTCTTTACGTATAAAAAAAATGACATATATATATAAAAGCCATTTATTACTGTCCAAATGTGTCTGTGCACTTATGGAATTGAACAGCCATAAAATGTGAATGTTTTTTAGTGTCTTGATATGTTGTAAAAACACTCATCTCATTTGATCATTTCTATCTAGGGTTGCACAATTAATCCAAATTTTATCAAAATCGCAATATGGCTTACTGCAATTTTCAAATCGCAGGAGGCGCAATATTTTTTAAAGGCAAAGTGTGTGTCAAAATACCATTTTAGATTAAATATTATGGTGCTGCAGAGATGTCCTGGCCTATACAGCATATTCTACAGACTTAAGAAAACATCTCTGTTTGGTACAGATCCCCGCAAACATCACACTATAATTATTTTAATATGTTTTTCAATGAAAATGAGGATAATGATGTAAAAATGATCATTCCCTCTAATATCGCAAATTATATCGCAATTGCAGTAAAAAATAATCACAATTTGATATTTTATCAAAATCATTCAGCCCTACTTCTATCCTGAAATATGGATTGGTGGAAATACATATAGTATTGGGGTTACAGCAAAATACGGTATCAATTTCTGTTGACTGTTAGAAGTGTTTCACATCATGTGCTCAGCAGGTGGCAGTATGAATCAGCGCTTCAAATCTGCAGGGCTACCTCCTGTGTGTCACAACTTTTGTTTTAATCATAAGTGAAATTAGACTTTTTTGTCCATAAGTAGTGCATAGTAACAGGGTGTTCTAATTTTAAGGACAAATGGCCAAACTGTCCTTTTCTATACACAAGACATAAAGAGTTGTTCATTCTGAAGTGTCACATAGCCACTATATCGAGAACTGCAACCACACAATTTTTTTTTATACAAGTCGATCTGATGGTGAAGGAAGGCTAAATAGTAGAGTAGTTAATGACTTATACAGCTTCTTTTACGCTCAAAATGAAAATATAAATGAAAGGTCGCATAGGCCTATTGGCCAAAATTATCCTTGGTTTCATACACTGCAGGCAAAACAACATACTGCTTATTGCAAAAAAAAGTCATGGAGTGAATCAGTGTTGCACACTGTTATCAGATGTAAGTTATTATTAGTAACACTGTGTTGTCATTTTAAAGACAAATGTCATTTTCTATACACAACACATTATCAGTTACTGTCAATCATTCTGAAATGTCACTTTTTCTTCTGTGGCCGAGGACGCTTAAGGCACTACTTGTTGAACTTGCACCACTTTTGACTCAAAAAGGCAGAAAGAAACTGGAGAACTAAACCTTGGAAACCAGTTTTGGTATCAACCATTGTTTCATTTCTTTTACCACCCTCCAGCCTGGTGGACTAATTTTTTTGTTGCTAACCTGTTTTACCTGCTGGGACCAGCCCAACAAGTTAGAACCCGCCAGGGCAGGGTTGTAGTGCAACCTCCCCCCTCCACTCACATTCTCAGAATCTCTGAATCACATAAGCCCCTCACCCACAGCAAGATGGATGTAAAGGAGAGGGATGTCTATGACAGACAGAACAGAACAGGCCTGGGGCACAGTCAGAGAAAAGAAAAAAATAGGTAGGGTAGCACTCCCTCTTAATAACTTAAATACCAGCAGGAGTGCACAGGTTAAATGTGTTGCTGTCAAATCAAACAGATAAATGGCAAATTCTTCCCATCCCCATGATGAAAAGTGGAAACACAAAGTCCCACTAACATCCCCAGGCTGTGGAAAAAAGTTGACATTTGGACAGAGCAGCTGTTGATCCCCACCATAGCAGGAGATTAATTCATTGTTTTCATTAATGCATGAAAATATGCAAACTTCATTCTGTGACCACATGGTTGGGCCAAGTCTCCACAGTGTTATGCAAAGCCTTGTCAAGGAGGAGCGGCCTCTGCTCTGCTATTGGCGGAGCAGACACACTCCCCTGTAGTGATAGTGAACGCCCTTCTCCAGCTCACTTTTCATCTTGCATGTGACTAGAGGCTACGAGAAGGGAGGCACATTCCCATGTCAACCCACTCCGCTGCCGCCAGATTATCTCCCGTTTCACCATTTCTCAATTGGTTGAAAATGACCCAATCACAAGTCACATCTTCACACCTTACCCCCTTAGTGCAGTTTCACATACATATAACGATGTTATATAACGCACAACCTGTCATGCAACTATTCACACCCAGGAGACACTTGTCAAATGTGTTGAAAGCATGAACATCTGCAATTTACTGAGGTACCTGTTGAGACAGGTTGGCTTATAGTATTTGAATGTTGCCCAATATGTTACAGTATGTTAATATATAACATATTTCCATTTCTATCTAGTTAGACATCATGGCACTGTTGTGTCCTCATTTCTGACCCACTGCACTATTATCTAGAGAAAGATAATGTAGCCACCTTGAACCATATGTTCCTTTTTAAACAATATATAGGTTTGCATTAAAGTTATTGTTTTGCTTACAGCAGATATAAGTGAGATATATTGACCAAATGCCTTCACCAAACCCTGTAAGGGCTGCTAGCAATTCTGTTCAATATCTCTGCTTCAACAGTGGATACACAGGCAGCTTAGCTCAGTCTTATCATCACATTGTTAGTGACAATTTGTTTATTGAGGTACTTAACTTTATGTAAATATTGTAAACAAAGCTCCATTGTTAAACACAAAAGTACACAATATATTTCCTCTCTCTCTCTCTCTCTCTCTCTCTCTCTCAGTAAAAGGAGTTATGTTAACTTTGTAGGCTGAATTTACATTCTGGTTTTTGTTTACTCATTTGTCTATGTTGACTAAAAAAGAGACGCTTAGGTGTGCATCACGCAACCACGATGCGACGCTACCGTTAGGCGAGCCTGATGCGGGCAGTGTGCCCACGGCTTTAGGGCCCAGTTTTCCTTTATCATCTTGCGTCGTCTCGTTTTGTTTTTTTAATGTAACTAAACTTAAATGAACTACTTTAATATGCTCTATACACATCGTATTTTGGACAGTTTTTGGCTTTTAAACTCAGCGAACTCAGTGACGTAATCTCAAAGAAAGATATTGCATAACATTCTATATAAATTTGAGTCACTTTAATAAAAGTCTAGACCTGATTTTGGGATGTCACAAGGATTACTTGAAATAGGATTACATAACTGTGGAATTTGCAATGACACAGGTTGAGTCAAAGGCACGTGTAATCAGCCGCACCTGTACAGGTAGAAGGTTGTTATGTTAATAAAGGGTTATTACTCAACACACCCGAATCACATGACAAATACAGTGTTAAGAAGCTCATGTGGATGGATAAAATAAATGTTTTATAGCATATTTTACATTTTTAAAGGCTGCGCAATAAGGCACTTTGAATAAAAAAAAAATATTGCCATAATGAGGCCAATTTGGAAGGAATTTATTCAATTTTGCATAAAAAGCAGGACTATATAACAAATCTGCATTCCACATTAGACTATACAAAATAGTAAAATACAGTAAAAGCAAATGTATATAACCTTTATAGTCAAAGTAAAAAAAACACTACAAATTGCACGACACGCTGTGAAAAAACATTAAAGGTACAGTGTGTAGGATTTGGCAGCATTTAGTGGTGTGGTTGCACATTGCATACAAACTGATCCACCAATGTTAACAATGTAAAGTAGTTCATCACGCACACAAAAAAAAACCCTAAAAGAGTAATGTGTGTCTTCAATTTCCCTTTTCTGCAAAAGTACAGTACAGAGCAACAGCAAGCTCCCACACATATTGCATCAGCTGTCACCCAATCCTTACAAGAAACCCCATTGACCTCGACTAAACAGCTGACCTGCTTCTGCCCGTTACGCTGTGACAACTCTCTACACGGCTGGACTCGTTGGTGTGTGTTGGCTGTGAGAAAAATCTTTCAGTGTGTAATAATGTTTGGTCTCACTGTCACGCTCTGTTTAGGTATCCATAGTACTTTGTTTGGTCTCAGATGCGAGCAGAGCACAAGTGGTGTCCTCTGAGCTCTTTGTTGTGGAAAGAATTGTCTGTCTTTCTTTTTTATACACTTGTATCAAACCTGGATGTGCAACAAGAGGTACCTTTATGACATCAATTCAAAAGACTGTAATGGAAAAGTTGAACGCTTTGTCAGCACGTCATTGCCTCAAGGTGAGTATAGTAGGAATGTGGTGCAAAGCTCTTGAGGAACAGTCTCCCAGAGATTTATTATAACCCCCCGGTGCATTTCAGCTGCCTGTGTCAGTGCTGTGATAGCGGTGCAGTAGTGAATGACCTTGCCCATTCAAGGCTGTGGAAGTGTAACCCCCCGACCATTCAGAGTTAAATATAGAGGTTTGACTGAGCCAGTGTGGTAGTGGAAATGCACAGCTGCTGTAGTCAAACTGCAGACAGTAATCGAGGTCTGAATTTGATGATGTTACTTGAGCATGAATATGACTCATAGCTTGATATATTGTAACTGTAGTTATGTACTTTGTAAAACGAGGTTGCCAGCTCTCAGAGTCAAGGAGTGCCTCCAAACATTATTCATAACGCCAGCTTGCATAGATGTATTTAGAGTTTGCAATTCAACCTCCAAAAACCACTTCAATACACATTCACATGTATGCTTATGTATCAATACATCTCTGCATGTTTCATCCTATCCAAGTCTTCGGTGTTGACCACGGGAGGCAAAATTACCTGAAATGTAACACTAAAACTCGACCTTATGGTGCAGCGACCACATGTGCAGACCACGAAATCCACTCATTCATTTACAAAAGCTGCTGGATTTATCTGGCATAGTACCAACGCTAATTATAGTGGAAAAGCTCATTGGATTACCAGTTCAGGCCTGAAAAGGCTCCAGAGATCCTGAACAGGATTTGATTGCTAAAATCTCTCTGACTGAATACGTTTCGGTCAGGATGTGAAATTAATACATATAGAGGCATTGCAGGGAGTAAAAAAAGCAAGTTTTACATCTTGGACCAATACAGGGAAATTAGTTTAAATGTAATGTATACCAGGAAGAAAACAGATCATAGACTCTCCATAGACATTACAGTATAATGTTTTGCTCATTTTTATATTTTACTTTTAAACAGACAGGTGTTTTACTCAACACTACTAGCAATTATAGCAATTATATAGGCTACACCCTGAAGACGCTGACTAGAGAGAACTGCCCAAACTTGTCTTTGTGGATTTAACGCTAACATTAACGCTAATAGGGATAGTTGTTTACCATCACAATCTGATAGAAAGTAAAAAGTCAATAATAAAAACTCTTGTAGACTTCCAAAGCACACCGTCAGATAAACAAATACCACAGATTACCATATATCAGCACAAATATCTATAAATTCTGGATAATCGTGGAGGTCCATGGTTGTTAATGTTTTCCTTTTGCACTGTATTATTTGCACTGAACAAACCTTGCATTGCATAAGAGGTGTTGCTTGGGTGTTACTGTATAATTTTGCTGTCACAATACATTTCAACTTCCTTGTGTGAATTGCCTTACGGAAATCTCCTTGTGTTCATTGACAAATAAAGCAACTTTTTGCCATTGAGTTAGACAAAATGTATTAATTTATTTTCCCAAATGTCATCCTTCATTGTTTAAACTCTCTCTAAAGTAAACACCCTGTAGCTTCAGATCCTGTTGGAACAAACCAAACCGGTTCCAAATAACCTAAGATTTAAGGCTGTACCAGCATGTGAGAAATGCATCTCGGGGCTAAGAAGTGCTGCAACACATTCTTTGTTAAAGCTCAAGTAGCAGTATCTTGAAAAAGCTGTTGCTTTAAGGGTTTGGATACCAGAACACCATGCAGTATTACCTTGTGTTTATTTTATCTATGAATTCAGTTTTTTAGACCGTCTCATGTATTATTATTCAACTTTGTCCAGGAATGTGTTGATTGTATAAAAAAAAAATAGTCTACTGGCATCTGACTTCCCCATTGTTCATTCTGCGCAGCTAGATATAGAAAATGGAGCATCTGTCCTGAAAGGGGTACAGGGTACCAACTAGTGCCAACTTCATATACACATTTTATGGATTTATATGTCTATACTTCTGATGCCATTTCAGTACACGGCTATGCTGCTGATGGTACTATAATACTGCACCCAATTCGACTGCTATCAGGCCATTTATTTGGCTTTATCAGCTGCTATAAGCACCATAGATATGGGTCATTAGGGGCCTACTACGCCTACTACAGTATGCTGTAAAAGTGAAAGTGAAACTTAAAAGCAACACATTTTAACATGTTGTAAAACTGAATGAAACGTTACGTTTTGAACAAAAACAAAAAGGCTTCTTTAGGTTTAGACAAAAAAACTATAACTTCTTTAGGTTTAGGTAACAAAACTACAACTTCTTTAAGTTTAGGCGACAAAACTACAACTTCTTTAAGTTTAGGCAATAAAACTACAACTTCTTTAAGTTTAGGAGACAAAACTACAACTTCCTTAGATTGAGGCAATAAAACTACAACGTCTTTAGGTTTAGGCAACAAAACTACAACTTCTTTAGGTTTAGGCAACAAAGAAAGTTAAGTTTAGGGAAAAACATTGTGTTTTGGGTTAAAATAACTATGAACACAAAGACAACTACACATTGTTGCTTTCAAACGAGATGCAAACTCCGGTCTCCTGGGTGAAAACCTTGTGTTTTGTGTCCTATCCATGTTCCCAAACCTCCACCCCATATGGAGTTTTAGGCTGTCAATACTACAGCCTCTGACTTCAGCTTCTGCTCCTGTCATAATTACTATGGTTGCTAGAGGTCGCATTGTGTTTTTTTTTACCTTCTTTCGGTGATCTACCATGTGAATAGATGATAAAACCCACTAGTGGTCGTAGTATGCCCCTATTGACCCACATCTACGGGGCTTATAGCAACTAATAACGCCTATTTAATAGCCTGACAACAGTCCAATCGGCTCTTTGAGCAAGATTTTTTAAATCTAGCCGAACTCTTGCTGTTTCTGAAAATTCTTTACCACTACATGTTTGAGGAGACTCCAGCAGATCACTGGATGTCTGAAGTCCTTTTCTAAGAAGCTTCTTTTGCTTTACACTTTGTCGTCTTTATGTCTACCTTGAGAAACTGCTTTATCACACTTTGCCATTTGCTGCATCCACATTTTCAATTGTATTGTTTTGTTACATGAATGTTTGCTTACTCCAAGACCAAGGCCTAGAGCCCTTCGTGCTTAGGTTACAATATCAAAGTGTCAAATGTCCTTGCTGTACTATGAACTGCAAATGGCCATATAGAGTGATAAAGTAAGCATTTTTGTCCTGTTGTGTCTAATTTCCATTTCAAGGTTCACTTGGACACATGAATTCCTCTGTTAATGTAGATAAAGGTCACGTATCCCGTCTTGTCGTTCCTGTTACTAATTGTTAACGCTGCTAGGGTTTGGAAAAAATAGTTAATACACCTTTAAAGAACCTTTGAATAACCTAACAAAGGCTAAACAACAAAATGACCATTGTCTGCTTCTGCAGGTTAGCTTGGTGTAACAGGCCTACAAAATCTACATGTATTTGGGATTCTTTATTGACTGCAAGCCATTCTGTGAAATGCGTATCTTTTGGACAGTCACTTAAAGCTTCTTTTTATAAAGTCCTTTTAAAAATGTGATCATAGAAAATATTCATAATGAAAAAAAACATGCAGGTTCAAATCAGGCATCTAAATAGGCTACTGTAAATTATGAATACACAAACCACATGTTAACCTGTTACTGACAACTCTGAAAATTATTCCAGAGCATGTTGCCATTTACATTTGTATTTAACTAATATTATACAACATTTGGCTAAAGTAAATAATGGGACAAAAGGAAGATAAAAATAAGTTTAATCATGTAATCAGTGAGTGTTTTGAAAGCTGGCCATTTGGTGTTGGTTCTCAACCTGGGGGTTGGGACCCCCAAGAGTGTCGCAAAATAATTTACGGAGATCGGATGGTTGTGAAGAAAAAAATAAAATAACATATTTTAGATTGGGGAACGTTTTTGTTTTACATTACATCGCCTGTACCAGTGATACAATTTCCCTCAGAAGAGATTTTATTGAGTATGTTTGTGAGAGTCAAAGTGTGGCGTGCACATGAGTTTCTGATGGGGGACTTCTGGCGGGTCAGGGGGGGGAGAAAAAGTCCCGGAACACATCAAAAATCCACAGTGCGTGGAGCACATTTGACATCAGCGAGGTACTAACTATTAAAACTAATCAAAACTGGGGGGTCGCGAACACCAACCTCATTATTCTAGGGGGTCGAAAAGGTTGAGAACCAGTGGGTTAAAATACCTGAGCAACCTCAGCTTTCACAATACAAATACTTTCTACAATAACTATAAAGCAAGGAATCTCTGTCTGTCTGTCTGTCTGTCTGTCTGTCTGTCTGTCTGTGTGTCTCTCGCATATCTTGAGAACCACTTATCCGCTCAACTTCACATTTGCTTTGTTGAATTTGGTGTAATTTGGACAAAGGACATGTTCAATATTAATAAACTTTGAATAAACAAGCGAACGGCGCTCTAGTCAGCATTGGGAGGGGGTTCAGGGCTCTGTAGACTGAGACGAACATATCGTCTGCAGCGGGCAGACCAGGGCTCATTGAGTGCATTTCCGTTTTGCTGCTGGATGCTAGATATACTAACATTACAACCAAACTCTTCTTCACACCCCTGGAGTCAACAAGCACCGAGCGGTTCTCAACACTGCTGTAAGCAGCACTTCCTTGAGGCCAAGCAATCAGCCCGCTTCGGATGGCCACATGCGCCGAACAGGCACGAGCCCCTGACAACGCTGCAAGCAGCAATACCAGGAGGCCACCAGGAGCCAAGCAATCGGCCCGCTCCAGACGGGCACTGCACTAGTCTAACTACAGAGCAAGGAATCTCTATCTGTCTGTCCTTCACATATGTCGAGAACCGCTCATCTGATCGACTTCACACTGGGTGGGTGATTTGCTGGGGACCGAGGGGAGTGCTTTGTCAAATATGGTGCAATTTGGACACATGACACATTCAATATTAATAAACCTTTAATAAACAATCGAGCATGTCGTCTGCAGCAGGCTCTTTGCAGTTCACTTTTGTCGCTGGATCCTGGATGTAGACGCTGGATAACATTACAGCCAAACTTTTCTTCACTTCCCTGAAGTCAACGAGCTTGAGCAGATAGCCTACAGGAACAGCACCACTCTGCCATTGCAACTTAAATTGCCATACTAACTTATAACTTTGCCACCAGCAAAATAGCTCCACTTATTAATGTCATGCTCTACTTTCCCATGCTCAACCGCAGTGGTTGTGTAAGAAAGCGACTTATAGGCCTACGCCTATTTGGAAATTTTTCCTGTGATGCAGAGTGTATTTCATCAGTCTTTCTAATCACAAGTAGCTGTGATTTGTATTACTCAGAGCGCAGTGAGCGGTAAGTTATTAGTATGAGCGGTTCTCCAGAAAGCTGCAAGCAGCAACATTAGAGGCCAATCATTCGGCCCGTTCTGAATAGGTTTGTTTGGAACGGGCACTGCACTAGTAAAACTAATTTAACAGGAAAAGCCTGCTTCAAAAGTTGCGGTAACTAATTGTGCCGTTAATCTTTAAGAGCTATTATGCCTGTCACAATAAAAGTATACTGATCTTTTCATTGGGTTCAGGCAGCTGATAAGAGGGGGGTTGGCTTGGGGTGAAACAATGCTCAGGAGGACTACCATGCCAAGGAGCAAGATGCAAGAGCTAGTTCCACTTAGCATATCATAGACCTGAGTGTAGTGCATGTTGGTTATACAGAATTCCCACCTTTTTGACACAACTAAAAGAAAAGTTGTTATGACTGCAATCATGGAGAAATGGTGACCAGTGAATGGGGATTTTCCAGTATCCTGGAGGCTAGGACTGCATTTTTTAGGGAAATTATTGGTCCCAATTACACTTCAAAGTGAATGAAATCCACACTACATTTGCATGGAAATTAATGTTTTGAAACTTGTTGAAAAATTCCATTCTGATAAACTTACATGTTGTTGGGCAATGTGGCCAGCTCTTGGTGAATCACACTTGAATTCATGGGACACACATCAGATGAAGCAAAATATATTGGGGATATGTGCCCTAAAAGTAATGAGACGTGTTGCAGAACCCCTTTAGAGGGCTTTGGCAACGCAATCACTTATTTTTTATCAGTTACCCTAGTGAACTCTAAAACCTCATTATAGGAGAAACTAAACAGCACAGCATCAGCAGTAATCAATTTCTCTGTTTGAGTAGTAAACCAAGCAGGAAGTAGACATTCCCTACAATGACTGAAAACATCACTTAACAACCTTTGATATGGATAAATACCTTTAAACTGCAGTTTTCTTTGTCTCATCAGTAATGTGTTGTGCTTCGACCACAGGGAAAAGATAGGCTTTTTTAACCAGATAGTTTGACTCATCAGATGAGCATAGGTGTTACTAATAACGCCTGCTGGTGCAAGTAACGGAAATAGGGGATTTCAAAAGTCAGAAACTCTTGACAAATACGTATTACAACCCTACTTCCTCACTGTGACAAGTTTTCAAACTTGTAACAAACAACCCCATTACAGAAGGCACTATTAAAGCATAGCAGGCTATAAGAAGATTAGAGGATAGATCTTGAATCCCACCCCGGTCTTCACTCAGATACGATGCCGTGAAAAAGTATTTGCCCTGGGGATCATCAAGATGGTTTTTCGCAAAAGTGAGACGAGTCTTTGTGTTCTTTTTGGTCAGCAGTGGTTTTCGCCTTGGAACTCTCCCATGGATGCCATTTTTGCCCGGTCCCTTTCTTATTGTTGAATCGTGAACACTGACCTTAATTAAGGCAAGTGAGGCCTGCAGTTCTTTAGATGTTGTTCTGGGTTCTTTCGTGACCTCCTGGATGAGTCATCGATGTGTTCTTGGAGTAATTTTGGTAGGCCGGTCACTCCTGGGAAGGTTCACCACTGTTCCAAGCTTTCTCCATTGATGGATAATGGCTCTCACTGTGGTTTGCTGGAGTCCCAAAGCCTTAAAAAATGGCTTTGTAACCTTTTCCAGACTGATAGATGTCAATGACTTTGTTTCTCATCTGTTCTTGAATTTCTTTCGATCGCGGCATGATGTGCTGCTTTTTGAGATCTTTTAGCCAACTTCATTTTGTCAGACAGGTTCTATTTAAGTGATTTCTTGATTGAACAGTGATTGGCTAGTGAAATTGAACTCAGCTTTCCAAAACATGTGGTTGATCACAGTTAATTCATGATTTAACAAGGGGGGGCAATTACTTTTTCACATAGGGCCAGGTAGGTTTTGATAGCTTTTTCCCCCTAATAAATGAAATCATTATTTAAAAACTGCATTTTGTGTTTACTTGGGTTATTTTTGTCTTACATTAAAATTTCTTTAATGATCTGAAACATTTAAGTGTGACAAATATGCAAATAAGTAAGAAATCAGGAAGGGGGCAAATACTTTTTCACGGCACTGTATGTGATCATCTTGATTTCTTGCCAGGTACAACAGACACTGGTTTCCTGATTTATTTTACAGACCCACATTTATGTCTTTGTCAAGTAACCTAAAGATACAAAGACAGTATTTGTTTGCCCATTACTTACAGATAAGGGATAATGTTAAGAAGGACACCACAATATTCTCCAATCAAAGTATGTCATGCAGAGACAGTATTTCATATTACAGGTGGGCAAATCTATATGCTGTTTCCACTACAAAATGGGAAAAGGAAGTTAAGGGGAACACCACCTAAATTAAAAATTCCAATAGGTTACTCCCATGACCTAGTAAAGCTCAATCAATATTTGTGAACATGAGTTGCTCTCTCTCAAAGCCAGAAACCAGAGAAGTTTAAAACTTGTGATGTCATAGGGTATGAAGCGTGGAGCTGCTCCATAGACAATGAATGGGAGACTGATTTTGTGGACCCACAGAAAGTTTCATATGTATACCCGAATTAGCTTTATAATATTGTAGTTGTGAAACAGATGTTCCCATATACTCAGAACATTCCCCTGGGTGCTCTCAGTGTCATCTGTAACATTTTTCCCATTCATTGTCTATGGAGCAGCTCCACACTTTAAACCCTATGACATCACAAGTTTGAGTTTCTAGCACTCTAGTTTTTGGATTTGGGAAAGATTTGTTCATGCTTACTAATATTTTTTGGACCATCTCTTAACATGTATGAATTTCGAAAATGAGCATAGCTCCCCTTTAATATCTAGTACAGATGAGATGATAAATGGGATGATGCCTGGGATTGCAGGAAACTTAAGCATCTGCAATAGCAATAACAAAAACTATTCAACTCAAGATTTTACAAAGGTCTTACGTTTCCCCTTTCTAACGCCATAAGTTTGATGCCTCTTCTGTCTCAAATACGAAATAGAGACAGGTAATCTCACACATTGCCTGTGATCTTGCTGGGAAATACAGAGGTTTTGGCATATTATAGGGGAGGGCATTAACACAATCTAGGCCATAAACTATAAAGTGATCCAATACGCATGCTACCTAGGATACCAAATGGTCTTATTACTGATGAATAGAGGGAAACTTAATTAAATGTCAACATTGAACAAAGTGCATACTCCTAAATCGGATAACAAAGTTTCAACAAAATGTGTGCGTTTTGCTGTGAAAAATTAATATACACGTCTTTCACAAAAACAATGACAAGCATTTGAAAGGAGTAGTTGTTTATTACAGAGCATAAGGAAACTACCCAGTCTAGACATGAAGCACAATACAGTATGAACTACTTGTTCCTCTGGAAGTTGAGCGCATGTTGGAAGGAGGAGGGGAGAAAAGCAAAAGGGGAGTAGAGGAAATAGAAAAGGCACTCTTACACTTACTGTAGCCAACGGGATGACTTCGAGTGGTAAAAGGGAACAAAACCAAAACTGGAACCTAACCCACACATGGAATAGCCGTGTAAACAAGGCTGGTTTCTCTGTACTACACCAACCAAATGTTGCCATTCCATGGAGGATAGGTAAGAGCTAAAGAATTGCGTCAGACATTTCAATGGGATTTCAAAACCAACCCACTTAAAAATATGATCTATAGTCCAAAAATAAAAAAGGTTTTAATATTAGTCATCATTAACAGTAGCCAGTGACACTTTCTCGTTGAGGCGGACCAAAGCTTTTCTGTAAGACACTCTGGAGCCTCAAGCCAAACACTGAAAACTGGTCAAGTCAAAAGGAATTCAAGATTCAATAGCCAAGTGTGTTTAAAGCTGCCTTCTGAAACCTCAGCTTCTCTGTATCCACGCTGAGTTTCAGAGAACAAATAAATAGTGTTAAGGTTTGACTTCAAGCCAATAAGACTCTGTGGCAAAGAACGCACTCCTTTAAGAGTAAAGACGGGGATCAGGTTTCTCTGTAGCTACACCTGCCATCAATACACTTAAGGGAGTAAAAGGACCGTTAGTCACTTCAAACCATAAAAAAGCAAGTCAAACTACATTTAAAAAGGACTCATTTAAAATTGAATTTCAATGCATAAACAATCCAATTTTTGCCATTATCATCAAGTATAACAAATACCCCTGCAGACCAGAGCAGTGGCATAGCAGCTTCTGACTTTTCTGTAGTACGTCAGAAAACAGCAAAGGTCTGTCGGGGCATCGGAGGCTTCATGCTCACTTGAGAGCTTGAATAATTAGGATTTGGCTCGCCCATTAGCCTGCAATGCATAGCATTTTTTGTGAAGACAGCAACAACCCTAAAATTTTTAATTGTGCCATTCTAGCATCCTCCACAAAGATGTGGGAATAAAGCTAACAAAAAGGATAAAAACACTGACCGGGCCAGGGAATACTTTTACCAGACTGACAAAGGGGAGGAATGTTTAGAAAGACACTAAACCTGTTTGGGAAGGTGCCAGACCAGACGACCCTCGGACTATCAAATTATGCTTCTAAATGGATTTGAAAAATGTAGATGCCGCGCAGACTCCTTACATCAGTAGCACCAGTGAATTAAGAGGGGTATCGCATATAGCCTAATATGCCATCGCCATGACACCGAATAAAATATTGACGAGTGTGGAATGCCAAAAGGAGAACAACTGAACGTACTATGGAGTACTATGGTGCATGAGTTCATGGAACCCATCTAGTTCTTTAAACATCAAGTTTCCGAGGCATGCCTCCTATGACCCAGTATGATACTGCAACCAGCAGAAAACAGCAAGAAGACAAAGGAGGGAGTTTGAGTGAGGAAAGGGAGTCATGTGTTAAATGATACCATTAATATGAGAGAGATAAGGGCATTTCACCCCCGGTACCTTGGAGGCTTCTCTGTAGTATACACCAACAGGCCTGGGGGGGAAAAGCTTAACATGTTTAGTATTTGAGTTTTTTGGGCACCTCCCATGGGAAGGAGTCTCGGCCAAAGTGGCCATAGGCTGCGGTCTTCTGATACAAGGGCTTCTTCAGATCCAACTCCCTGGAATACATAATCAACATATTTAGCAGCAGTCATACCCAGCGACCTCAAATGCACACAATCATACTCACACAAGCATAACGCGCACATTAGCCGGTGGAGTGTCGAGAGCCAACCCCCCCCCAAAAAAAAAAATACAATCAGGTTTGTTAGGCCAGCTGGTAAAGAGAGAAACATGTGAAGCTTCGACACTTACCCTGACAACCAAACTCATCCCTGAGAGCAGTGTGGTGACTGCAGCTGGAAACCACTCTTTACAAGAGGACGCTTATCTAACTATGAGCTATAAGGCTTCATTACAAAAAAAGGTATCATACACATCTACCTCAATAAAATCTGACTTTTGCTCCCACATGTGTAATCTTTGATGCTATATAATTCAGTCGAATGAGATAAGACAATAATCCAAGCTTTTAATCACAGAAGCCACACAAAAGGCAAGCTGTAGCAAAAGGGAAAAAAAGAAAAAAAAGGTACTGGCTCTGCAGTTTCAAAATACATACAACTAAATAAAGAGACAAAACTAAGGCACAGGAATCACTGAGTAACAGGCAGCTTCAGAGGTTGTACATTACCTGACAATGACTCCAGGACGGAGATCAAAGTTCCTCTTCACAATGTCAAGCAGCTCCCTCTCACTCTTATGGGAGGTCCCATAGTGGAAGATAGAAATGGAAAGGGGATGGGCAACTCCAATGGCATAGGAAACCTAATACAACACACACATGTATTATATCAAGCATAAAAAAAAACTTTAGGTAGGAACCTCTTTCAGCCCCTCATTAAAAGGAAGACCGGTGGGTTCTTTTACACACCTGGACCAGCACTCTCCTGCAGAGCTTAGCCTTCACCAGAGACTTGGCCACCCAGCGTGCAGCATAAGCAGCAGAGCGGTCCACCTTTGTGTAATCCTTCCCGGAGAAGGCACCACCGCCGTGGGCTCCCCAGCCTCCATAAGTGTCAACTATGATCTTACGCCCCGTCAGACCAGCATCACCCTGTGATGAAGAACAGAGGTTACACAACTAAGTAACTCACAGGCTAAATATTTTCTGAAAGCCACACCCTCTGATATTTACCTGTGGGCCTCCGATAACAAATCGCCCGCTTGGCTGCAGATGGTAGACTGTGTCATCGTCCAAATAGATGCATGGAACAACAGCCTTGACAACCTTCTCCTTCAGGGTGTCTCTCATCTCCTCCAGGCAAATATCCTCGTCATGCTGAACAGAGACGACAACTGTGTGCACACGCACTGGAAGCATAGCACCACGGTCCTGGCGGTACTGAACAGTAACCTGCAAAAAGGTAAAAATATAAATGAGCTAAATGCCAACAATAAAAAGATCATGTAATAGTAGTTAATAACAGCAAGTATAACAGCTTTACCTGTGTCTTTGAGTCTGGCCTGAGCCATGGAAGGGTGCCATCGCGACGCAACTCAGCCATTTTAGCGTTCAGTTTGTGGGCGAGGACAATTGTGAGTGGCATACTCTCCTCGGTCTCATCAGTGGCATATCCAAACATCAAGCCCTGCAGAGCAAGAAACATTTACTCTGTGTTTAAAAAGCACACAATAAGAAAAAAGAGCAGTAATCTAATCTCAGAACACATGATGTCACATGTCACATTGACACAAAATGTCAATAGCCACTACTGACCTGGTCCCCTGCTCCAATGTCCTCCTCATTGCGGTCAATGTGAACACCCTGAGCGATGTCAGGAGACTGCTGCTCCAAGGCCACAAGAACATTGCAGGTTTTATAGTCAAAGCCTGTTAAAAGAGACAGACAGCAGCAGATCAAGACACAAACAACGACAGACAAGTCAGTGAAAAGCACAACCAAGAAATACAACAACATGCCACACCTTTGGAGGAGTCATCATATCCAATTTGGCGGATGGTGTCTCGGACAACTTTCTGGTAGTCCACCGTGGCAGTTGACGTCACCTCACCAGCCAACAGGATCATCCCAGTCTTGGCAACAGTCTCTGCACAAGGCAAGAAAGATGCAATAACAGTTAATAATCCAATGTAAGTGGAATTTCATTCATGTCATTCTCACTGTGCAATGTCATTTTCCACTTGTGCAATTTTGTTAATAGTCTGTTTATTGTCTATACTGTATATACTGCTCCTATTTTTATACTTCCTTCTATTTAAATGGTTCATATTTTGTTACACTTTGTTTAGCTCTTTTTTACTGTGTCAGCTGATGCATCTTGTTTTTTGCACTATCCACTTTGCTGCTGTACACTGCAAATGTCCCCACTGCGGGACTAATAAAGGAATATCTTATCTTAAACATGTCATTTGATAAACATAGAAAAAAGGAATTTGTTTCTTACCACATGCAACTTTAGCATCAGGATCCTGCTTGAGATGGGCATCCAGAACCGCATCACTGATCTGATCACAGATCTTGTCTGGAAAAAACAACAACAATGCATTTTTTTAAACACACTGCAGCAAAACCTATGTATGTATATAAAGTGTGGCACTGTTAGCACCAGCAGGCCGGTCTCACTATGCTCAGTGGGAGTGGCTCGGAGCCTCTTAACAGTCGCCATTTCAGCATGTGCACATGTGGTGGAGGAAAAGAGGGCGCGCAACTAGCCGGGGACCGGAAGCCAAGCATGATACACTACTAAACATTGAGCCAATTTCATCTGCAGAGGATAAGACGTTGTAAAAACACCCACTATTGTTCAGGCAATTCAAGTCATTGTGCCTCAGAAACAGCCCAGGAAAACGGTTTTACAATTAACACATATTAATATCATAATGAGAGGATTATTAAAGTCACATGTACAGTGAATGTGTGCTGAAGGTGTGTTTCTGTATGAAGATTAGCTAGATTAGCTAGCTAACTCGTGCTCTTGACAACCGGCCCAGCAACGCAATGATAGATGATATAGCGCTAAAAACGCAGTAAAAAAGATGTTTACTTCACATTTTTCTTATTAAAGTGAAGCTGGAAAATGTACAATATGTTGCCGTCCTAAAAATAGAGGTGTTCATTTAGCTATTTTCATGAGATAAGACTGAAAAGGATCGTTGTCTTACCGGGATGTCCTTCTCCGACCGACTCCGAGGTGAACAAGAAGCAGTCCTCGTCGATGAGGGAGTTATGGAAACCGTTCATCTGCCCGTTCATTGTCGCTCTTGTACGTCAAATGTTACGTTAATATCAAGCTAACTTTGTATGTCTTCTACTAACAGTGTCCTCTCTCCTAAAGGACAGTTCTTGTGAATGTATCTGTCGGTGTATTGATCCTCGAGTCTGAGCCTCATGGCGCAGAGCTCCACTATTTATGCTACGAAGTCAGACGCTCTGACGTCACCAGGAGGTGGACCGTACCATTGAGCCCATCGAGGGGGCTAGCCCGTTCTCTTAATGCATTACTTATGGGAATTACGGCTCTTTTTAGTGAGCCAAATCATTTGGCTCAGCTCACCAAGAAGAGTCGGCTCTTTCGGCTCCCAAACGGCTCTTCGTTTTACCACTTCTGCGTTTTTATAATTCAGCCAAATTCAGCTTTAGCTGTTTTGACCTATGATTAGTATGTGTGCACATATATCACTTAAATTATTCAATATAATTATAATAAACCTTATAATTTCCAGAATACCATAATTATTATGGCTTCCTTCTATTTTCTATTCTAAGCCATATTTCTTTCGCCAAGAAAACGTGTCAACAAGGCATCTACTAAATAAAGTTGCGCTCATTCATGGGTTTACTCACGGTTAGATGTCCTTTCTGTCATTGGATGCATATGATTGATTTGCAGCCTTTGTGTGTGTGTGCGTGTGTGTTAAACTACATAAACCAACCCAAACAACCCAAAACAGGATATGCCGCGGCAACCCAAAGTAAAGAAAAAAGATTAACTTAAACTTTGTCTTATTGAAATGAACAAACTATATTAAAGCCCGTTAAAAAACTATTTCGGCTCTTGGCGTCCTTAAACAGCTGCGCTCTCCACAGCTGATACTAAATCAGGATGATGGCAACAGGATGACGGCATCAACTGGTGCCAAATTTATAAACAATTCAATGCTGTGGTTGGCCACATGGGGCAAAAATACCAATTACTATCAACATAATGTTTCTCTTATAATAAGGAATTCAACTACTCCTTTCTTAATATTTGGCTCCTACAATAATTTTACATGCCGGTTCGTTTCCGACTGTCACTCATCTTGTCTGCTATTCGCGCACCACACTCTCTTTCTCTCCTCCTCTTCCTCCTGCTCTGTACCTATAGACCGTCAGCGTGCCGCACACCTCCACCCCTCCCTGCTTGATGGTATGATCCTCGTCTGTCATCACCTGATTGGTCGCATGGACATCATTAACACAACATTCAGTCACAGTCAGTGCATGGAGTGCACCTGGTGCGGAGAAAAGATCGTCCTATCATTCTGCTTTGAATTAATTAGAGAAAAAAGAAGAAAAAAAAGGCTCTTATCGTTCACTTAAAAGAGCCGGCTCTTTGAACCGGCTCGTCCGTGACCAACACATCACTATAGCATACTGCAACCAGCATGACTGTGTAACCATTGATGTGTGCTATCAAAACGTTACAGTGACACTGACACGAGAGCATTGCTCAATCAGCACCTTTTACCTCAATCACCTAAAGTCCGTGTGTGTGTGTGTGTGTGTGTGTGTGTGTGTGTGTGTGTCAAACTGAGGTATGAGATAAGAATGGTGATGTAATAATAGAGTTGGTTGCACCTTGTGTTGCGTTATCATTTACATGAGACTACAACCCTTTCCAAAAGAAAGTTTATTCAAGTGTGCTATTAGTATACACACAGTATAATGATCTTATACTGCACTATAACTTTTACTCTTGTGTGTTATACTTTTATAACACTTTTTAACACACTTTTATTTTTAGCTTGTTTTTATTTTCTAATCTTTAATGTTTTTATGTTTTTATAACTGTTTTAATTATGTCTTAATGTTCTTTTGCACTTTGTCGCAATGTTCTTGAATGTTTATGTAAAGCACTTTGAATTGCCCTGTTGCTGAAATGTGCTCTACAAATAAAGCTGCCTTGCCTTGCTTTGCCTAGTATACTTCTTTTGAACTTAAATTAAGAGAGTAGACTTTCAGTTTACTTTTTATGCACTTGTCAGAGATATACTTAACAAAAGTATACTTAAATATACTTGGCTCATACTGACAAGTATACTTAAAGTCAAAGTGCAGTATACTTGGCTTATACTGACAAGTATACTTAAAAGTCAAAGTATACTTGGCTCATACTGACAAGGATAAAGAAAAGTCTAAGTATACCCGTCTTAAAAGCCTACTTACTTAATCTTTTGATCAAGATATACATATAAGAAAAGTATAATTAGTTATTCTTGCCTTATGGGCCTACAGAAAAGAATATTTGGCTTGTAGCTGTGTGTGAGAGTTTGTAAAAGGATGTTTTGATATGAACTTACTTCAATTCATCAAGTTTTGGGATTATCACCTTAGAGGCATGCAAGAACAACACATCTTATTATTTTTTTAATCTTATCACAAATCATTAAGTCAAATAGCCAAAGAAGCAAGTCTCTTTATGTAATACATAAATCATTGGCTAAGCACTATAAGTTGAATAACACAAAGTATACTTTCATGAACTAAAAAGCAGAGATGCTCACAAGTTGCTCAAACTTTTTGTCCAAGTCAAGTTTCAAGTCTTAAACTAGAAACCCTACCAGTTGTTGAGTCATTGTTAGATCTGACTTGAAAACAGCTGGATTTGAATCATAAACTTCTCCACTACCATGCCACAATAGGCTGCACCCTCACACATTCTTCTTGTATTTCTTCATTCCCCAGCCTTGATACCATCAGTGCTACATGCCATACATTACCCAAACACAAACCTAATCTCCATATAAGATCAACATCAATCCTGAAACCTAAAATAGCTTATTTAAGAAGTTAGGACTGGTCAAGATGTCGCAACATACCTTTGCAACACAAAACAAGACAAAACAAGAGAGTGATTGATTCCTGCATAGATATGAGGATGTGGCCCGAATGTTTGACACTTGATGCCTCACAGGCTGACCATCCTTCCCTGTCCACTTCATGTCTTGTTTCACGTCCTGTTGTGTTTTAAGTAGGTGAAAGACAAGTAGAGCTGGCTGGCTGTCACACATTTTAATAGGCTAAAGTAAGCACAACCAGAAGCCAAGTATACCTTTCTGTTGGCCTATAAGGCAAGAATCCTTAATTATACTTTTCTTAAGCATATCTTGATCAAAAGATTAAGTAAGTAGGCCTGTAAGCCAAATATACTTAGACTTATCTGTATACTTGTCAGTATAAGCCAGGGATACTTAGACTTTTCTTTATAGGCCTACTTGTCAGTATAAGCTAAGTATACTTTGACCTTTAAGTATACCTGTAAGTATGAGCAAGTTATGAGCAGTATAAGCAGTATAAGCCAAGTATACTTAGACTTTTCTGTATTGTCAGTATGAACCAAGTATACCTAGACTTTTATGTACACTTGTCAGTATCAGCCAAGAATACTTAGACTTTTCTGTATACTTGTCAGTATAACCCAAGTGTACTTATGTATACTTTTTTTAAGTATATCTCTGATAAGTACATCAAAAGTAAACTGAAAGTATAATCTCTTATTTTAAGTTTAAAAGAAGTATACTAATAACACACTTGAATAAACTTGTTTTTGGTAAGGGTGTGCATACAGTTTAACATTCACTTTATTCGCTTTATAGCTTATAAAGGCCTAAAAAGTTCAGATGTTAGACGGTATTTGTTTTGTAAATTGAAATCCATAGCATGTGATTTCTATGTTCATGATGTTGTATAAAACTCTTACACTACTGTCTTTGTGTGTACCAGAAGTTTACCTCATAACATACTGTTTATATGTTTCCCAGAAACCATTATTTAAACCACCACTGGTATTTAATATGATAAATGACATTAATTTTAGCTATCACAAGAGCATCAGAACATGTGCTTCTCTGGTGAAACAACCAGATTCACCTGGAAATACATTTGCAAAGTAAAAACTGGACAGTGGAGAGAAGATCAGAGGCTGGGGAAATTATACCTCAACATAACTTGATTATTCTTTTCTCAAAAAGCTCCCCTCTCCTTCTTACCCTTCAGGCACGGCTATGTAATATAATCAAAAGCTCTGATTGTGAACATGATGTACCTTTGTAGAGAACAGATGGGTTTAATCAACGTCGCTACAAGGCCTGGTTTACCCAGGTTTTAGCTCCAAAGCAGGACCGTTTTATTCATTTGAGAAGAAGAGTATCTCTACTTTCAGTTCTGGCCAGAAAAGATAGATTCATCCAGAATCTGATGTTGAAATTGGGATATTGTGGTTTCAAAGTTTGTGACTCAGACCACTGCTCCACCAAAACATCTTTTTTCCTTGTCATTGTGAATATCTGAGATCATGCACCTATTAGTCGTCTCATTTCAAGATATTTTTAAATACGAATACATGGCTAGTCACAGTGACGATGCATTAATGAAGGGGTGGAGCACACAAACACAGTTGTGCTACAATGAAAGCCCAGAGAGACCTGATGTTCTAGATCTCACATACAGTGAGGAGATATAACATGTTCAAGGTGCTCAAACTGAAGTCAGTTGTCAGTCACTGTGAAGGTTATGTAACATAACAGAAGCAGTGACTGTTGGGTATTTTTATGATTAATGTGAGATAAAGAATAAAGGTACCATCAATATCCGGCAGTACTGATAAGGGTTATTCCACACACACACACACTGGCTCATAACACCAAAGGTCATAAAAGGTAAAAAATCAAAGTTTGCCCTCAGCACACACACATACTGATATTACAGTATATTATTATACACAGAAATTAGACCTTTCAATTTTGCAATTTTGATGGAAAATACAACAAAACAAACTCTTGACACTTATGGCATTACAGGGTCATTAGCATTGCCTGCTTGTACCCTTTTAGTCAGTTAATTTAATTATGTTATTATGCTGTTTATTGTCACTACACCAAACAACTCAATCCCTGACCAGTGTTGCATCAGGGCGGTACAGTCATTTGTCACCATGAATTTGCAGGGTGGACACTTTCTTTTCAAAGGGCAAACAGCATGATGCAAGATGCACCTGCTGTTGCCTTCTGCAGGATGTGATGTAGTGTCTGTTGGCCACATTTATTCAGAAAGTCTAAAATAGAAACCAACGTCTACTGCAAGGAATAATATATCACAAAGAGATGAATGGTTGTACAAAGATGAATGATAGTAGACTGGAAGTCCACTTTAATACTCACAATCATTGAAGTTCAAGATCAATTATTTGAAATAATTGAAGATAATGCATGTACAGCACTGTTGTTGCATTAATGACCTTTATAGTCATCATGTAAATATTACCTGCACTTATTTGAGTAAAGGTTTTAGCAGCACTGACTGCATTCTCTCTGGGAATTACATCTTTTATCTTCTTCTATCTTTTAAGGCCATCGCTCTTATTTACTTTGTAAACCCACATTATAAACTCAGTCACTGTTTCTGTATCTTTAGCGCTCTCTTTTACTCTCTCAGCAGAAAAACAAATAATATTTAACTCTACAGTATATTATGTTTTCACTTATTCTGATATATAAAAGTATCATACAAAACAATAGATTGCACTGTAATTAACCATTTTTCAAGCAATCACAATGAATATGAAGAGACTCAGGAAAAACACAGACAGCACAATTTAACGGGGAGTATATTATTTCTTTGGACAGTGTTGCACTCATTTTTGGGTTGGAGAACAAAACAAGCAACCCCTAAAAAACCTCCTCGCCTCACCGATCAGATGATTTCACAGAGATAAATCGTTCTCATAAGCCAACAATTAATATCTCACAGGCTTGCTATATATATATTTTTTGTCAATTTCATTCACAATTATACAAAGACCCGTAGACTAAACAATCTACACTTCAGACAATAAAAGCAACATCTGGATTTAAATGGAAACAAGAGAAATCAGACTCTCTCTTCATAGTTTTTCTAATAGAACAAGAAAATAATTATCAATATTCTGTAATATCCATTGAAATAATGCTCCCTCACTGGCCAGCAGAATTCAGGCTCATTTAACAGTTAAATAAGAAAATAAATACATAATTTAAGTAAAATAATCTTTGTGGCATAGATTGTCTCCTATTTTGTCTTTTATAACATACTTAATATTTGTCCTTTACATACATATTTCTTCTGTTTTAGCCACATAATTACAAAACAATAACATTCTGTAGACAGAGATTTTTTTTTTCAATAACATTTCACAATAGATAGTCACTGGTCATGACAGCAGAACCGACCATACTTATCTAAGTCACCTAAAGTAGGACAAAGTCGTACAATCTTAATGTTACTCTAAACAAAGGTCCATTAGATTTTTCATTTCAATGACAAGAAAATACATGAATGCACTATGAAATGATTGGAACAATTTCAGGTTGATGCAAGCATAACTGTCCTGCATTTTCTTCACCTAACACTTACACTGAAGTTAACTTTTTTTATACTGTCCTTACCAAGTTTTTCTAACAGTTTTCACATCCACGATTATAACAAAGAGGAGTCAAAAACAGCACTTTACGGCACAAAAATCACAGTACCGGAATGTACAGTATGTCCATCAACAAACCATGCAAACACAGCCACGCTCCATTCACTTTCACAGCGCTACACACACACACACACACACATTCAAACCACACACACGTCCATAAAAACACATACACACAGAAACTGATTACAGACACACACACACACTTACCTACAGCTACAACAGTATACACTGTCCTACGCTAACAGCCCAAAAGTACAAAGTGTCTAAGATGGTGCATCTGAGGTCACACGGTAACAATGCAACACGACTACTGTGACCATTGTCACGGTCATCTAACCACCAGAATCAGTACGGGGGGATCTGAGCAAGAGAAAACACAGGAACAGTGAACTGAAGAAAATCAAACAAAAAAAATAAAGCATTGGATAGGACCATTTCATCGATTTGAAATATCACATTATGATATTTCACAATAGAGGAGCTTTGTATCATACTACTTACAGTGTAATGCTAAGCGCTGTTGTAGCTCTACATAGTAGAGTTGCTGCTCACATTTGTCAGAGATATCCAGATTGATAATCAGAGTTTTACTTGCTTCTGTGTTGAAAACATCAAGCACAAACTTGTATTTAATACTTATTAAAAAATGGAATAAAACCTAATATGATTTTTTTTGATTTCTGGGTAAATTATTTCCAAAACTTTGCTGCTGTGAAAAGCAAGAGTTAGATAAGGCTCATTAACTCACATGAAAAGGTATGTGTGTCCAAGCAATATACTGTATATGTTACCTGGGTCAGATATTGCTGTAGATGTTACCACAAGCAGAGTTAGTGGCCAACAATTAATCAACTAGTTCTGGCAAGAACAGCTATGCTGTGTTAGCTGACAGCTATCCTCCCACACCCATCACATCCCACTGGCCCTCTATTTAAAGGCCTTTACGCTCACATTCACTTTCTAAGCTGACGTGTGCTGTGCTGCTGCCACGGCTGGTGGCCGAGCCCCCCTGAACCCCAGTTTCCAACCACTTTTCTGTTTTTTCATGCAGCCTGGAGGGACTTTATTCCCATTGGTGGATCATTTGAAATGCTCCCTGCGTGTTATGTATCATGTTACTGTGTAATGCACGCTGAATTTCCAAAGCAGGGAATGTCCACATGAGTAGGTCAATACCGCCAAAATGCATGGCTATCTCCATTTGCAGATTTGCAGAAGCTAATAATGTGAGTGATTTTTGACAGAGCTGGTGATGCTTATGTGGGATGTTTTGGGAATAAAAAGCCTTTTTTCACTATGTCTCTATGATCCTCTTGGTCTGATAGATAGAATAGATTGTTCCACAGCTAAAGCAAACTCTGTGAACTGTGAGAAATGTCTGTGTCAAGTATGTCATACTCCATGTCGTTTGCATGCAGTCTGCTGACATGACTGCTACGTCAGTGCAGAGTTTCAAATCATTGTCGGTATATGGAGAAGATGGTTTCTAAAAAGGTATTAAGTAACCACTCTTTTACTCTACATGACCAGAACATCCTTGAGTATTTCCTAATGCAAGGTGTCAGCTCCCTGTACTGTCCACACCTGAGAACGGACAAAGGTAGAAGAAACACAGGACAGAGTGAGAGGTTTACAAATAAAAAATATACAATGTGCACAGCTTAATAGAACAACTCAAGGCAAAGTAAGCCTTCTGGACAAACCAGTTGGCTGTTCCTGAAAAGGATGGCATCAGAAACTGCATATTTTCACTACAGAAAACATACAGTGTAGTGGATGTATTCAATAAAAGACACAACAGTTGGCTATGTGACCTGTGATAACAGCAGGACTCGGTTGTGTATCACACCCCTGAACCCTCCGTGTCTTTTTCTTCCTCCCCAGGAGCAGACACCTGGCTGCTGCTGCCCTCTGCTGGACGTCCTGTGGACTCACTCTCGGCTGTTGTGGTGGTGATGGATGGAGAACCATCAGCGACGTTGCGCACTTTGATTTTGGCCCGTGCGGGGCTGCCAGTGTGGCTGCCAGTGCGGCTGCCAGAGCGGCTGCGACTGCCACGGTTGTGGTGCTTGGCCTTGCGTGGACTGGGACTGCGGGACCTCGTCTTCACGAGGACAACAGTGCTGTCATCCTCTGAACTGAAGTCAGAGCTGTCTGAAGAACTGGCGTCCTCAAGACCTGTAGTGGGAAGCTGGATCTGAAGATGGATGAAACAGATGATAAGAGTGGGATGTAGGAGATTGGATATGGAGAAAGAGCAGCAAAATGTTGGTAAAGGTAACGAAAAGTGTTAAGATGCAAAAGGGAACACCTGCATTGATAGCATACAACAGATGTAATGTCCCTAATGCATTTAACCTCAAGAGAGCAGTGCCAGAGTGCCATGATTACCTGAAATGGCTCCGTGACGCCCACAAGGGTGCTCATGTTGTTGCTATAGTAACCCAAGATAAAGTCCCCTGAGCCTTTGGGCAATTCCTCCTCAGTAAAGGTTACCTGGAAAATGGTCAACAGCAGTTAGTCTAACATCTATTAAATGTGAAAGAAAATGATCTCTGGAGAGAGTTCAGCACGCAACCAGATCACCTGATGTTCTTGTCGAGTAAAGTCAGCTTCATCTTGCTTGGCCCAAACATATCCCACATAGTCCTTATGGTGCTTGAAACCCACCTGAGGGGGGGGTGAATTGGTAATGCACAGAAATATTTGTTAATATCTGATGACTTGCTGATTCTTCAGATGTAACACATTATTTGACCAGTAAAGGTGAGACTATTTACCTTGTACAGTCCGATCCAGTCCCAGGAGCTGCGAGGGTAGTTGGGCACCAGTTTGAATCTGGCTATGGCATCTTCAATACTATTCCACTCATCCTCCACCATGATAGTGACCAGGGGAACATCCACCTTGTACGGGAACTACAAAGAACAATTACCATAAACATGTAGTGCAGTGCAAAAATACTGTAAAGTGTCTTGATAAATGATAACGAGGGCTGATTATCGAACCTCAGCACTGATCGAAATGTGTCCACAGCATCAATTATCAAAAGCAGCTGAGAAGAAGTTTCCGGATTAAAATCATAACTTTGCTAACTTTAGACTTATTTTACTTTACTTTAGTTTTGAGTTTAAACGAGCAGTCTGTAGGATCTGGTGGCATCTAGTGGTGAGGTTGCAGATTGCAACCAACTGAAACTTCTCCCGTGGGCCAAGCGGAAAGGAGAACTACGGTGGTCGACACAAAAACGTGAAAACTAGGGCTGTCAAAGTTAACTCAATAATAATGCGTTAACGCAAATACGTTTTAACGCAACTAATTTCTTTTTGTAGCGGGCTCAGTTTTCAAGCTGGAGTGAAGATACTGGTATCATATGAAACTATAAAACCTAAGGAATCCATTAGTACCAACCATATCACCTTGCTGGTCATGAAGGAGGCTAAAAAATGCTCCAAACTTATGCTAAATTTTGGCGAGGAAAAACTGGCATGGCCATTTTCAAAGGGGTTCCTTGACCTCTGACCTCAAGATATGCGAATGAAAATGGGTTCTATGGGTACCCACGAGTCTCCCCTTTACAGACATGCCCACTTTATGATAATCACATGCAGTTTGGGGCAAGTCACAGTCAAGTCAGCACACTGACTTTGTCCCATGTTGATAAGAGTATTAAATACTTGACAAATCTCCCTTTAAGGTACATTTTGAACAGATAAAAAATGTGTGATTAATTTGAGATTCATCAAGATTAACTATGGACAATCATGCGATTAATCATAATTAAATATTTTAATCAATTGACAGCCCTAGTGAAAACACAAATGGCCCTAACCAGAACAGTGTTTGAATTGTCCGTTTTGTAGAAACATGGCGGCCGACTAGTATACTGAAACTAGTATTGTTTTGGTATTGTTATAGAAACTAAGTATTTAATTATTGTATTAGCATCAGTATCGAAAGATTTCAAAGATACAAGCCTTAAGTCATCTTTTCAAAGTACCCTGATGTGTCTCACCTGCATGGTAAAGATGGAGGAGACTGGTTTGTGGTCACTGACGGTGTATTCCATGTGACTTCGATAGTAGTGCTGCGTCACTTTGGTCCCACTGGTCAGCCCCGAATTGGAGCCACGCTTCCCTGCGCTGAGAGCAGCGCTGGCAGTAGCGGTGGCTCTCATGCGCCACAGGATCCGGTCGGTCCAAGCTGGTTTACGCTTCTTCCCACTGGGTGGGGAAAGGAAAGAGAGAGATGCAGCAAGAGAACAAAATACCAACTTGTTTAAAATCAGTACATGGAGAAAAAAGAGACACGATCATGCTCCCCCCGGCTAGTGAGGACCTTTCAGAGAGCGGAGTATACGTATTACTGAGCTGGGCTCTGAGTTATCTGGTCAGTGGCCTAGAAATTCACAACACCTCTGGCATTACCAACCTCGTGTCGTATGTATCCGTTCCAACATCAAACTTGTAGGTCGGAGGAAACTTCAGCGGCCCCTCTTGGAAACCCTCCAACACTGTCTCACTGTCTTTGGCCATATTGAGCTGTAACAGTGAGATTTAGTAGACATCACTCAATGGTTGGCACTGAATGACCTGACAACTCCTGTTGGAAGATAGTGTGTTTCTCTATTGCCCTCTAGTGGCATCACCTACACAGTAGGTGATGCACAGTCCACCAGACACAAGACAAGAGTTTTTATCACATACTTCATGACATTTTAACGCAATTTTAGCTATTGAAATGTCTTCATAAGAACTCTGATCTAAAGTTTTAGATTCAAATTCTTAGAAAGAAATATATATTTTATAAAGCACAGCTTTTTAGAAAATAAGTCTGGATAAGATTTCAATGTATAGACTAATTTTGTTCTTTATAAAATAAAAAATTAAATCAAACGTTGCTATGAATACAGAGGAGCTTGCCAGGAAGACCACATGCAGAGGAGTTCAATTTCACAGTCTTCTATCTTTACACAGTACATAAAACAACCTTTATCTTTTACCTGATCCTTTTCTAACAACACTAGATACTTGTTGTTATCGATGGCTGATTTCACCACTTGCATATCCAGGTCATCAATGCGAAAATTGAGATCTCCAAACCAGAACACCACACTGTGAAAAAATGAGTAATTTCATTTAAAGTGCAAGTACATAAGTACTTTTGTGATGCTGATTGTGACTCCATTTCCGTCATATAAAATGGAGAAAACCTATTCTTTGAGCTTGTTTGTCACAGATATATCAGAGTGCAAAGGTTGTGCTGACTTACTCATGGTCAAGAACCCCGGTGGCGGCCTGGCCCTCAAACTGCTGCTGCTGCAGGATGCTCTCGAAGTCCTCCATGCGCTGATCTGAGTTTTCCATGTGAGCCGGCAGGTGGCAGTTGAGGAAGCAGATGGTGTGGCCGAACGCTGACATGCGGGCGCTCACACCACCTTTATTCCCCTGTAACACCAACAAGCACAAGTCAGGTTAAATAAAAGAATAATAAGAGAGGAAGGCACACAAAGAGGAAGAAAGCTGTTGTATTAATTATCTCTGGAAGCAAAATTAAATGAATGACTTAAATGACTATCGTCAATAATTAAAAAAAAGTGCTTAAAGTCAGCGACTGGTCCGTCAGTCTTCTCACTGTATTGAGTGTTGCATGTGTCACAGACAAACAGCAAGTTTACTCATTAATGACCGGTGAAGAACGTCATCCATATTTAATGCTACCAGTAAAGTGCACAGCATGGGGACAGGATGAGTCTGCAAATTTCTTCCCGCTGTTCTCCCGACTGCTTTGACTCACTAAAACACAAAAGATGTTTCAGTGTAAAATCTGCAGAATGTGCTGACGCCTGTCTGAGTTCATACACGGAGGATTTTACATAAAACTGAGTGCTACATAACTTTTCAGTGAACAGGATCTTAGTTTTGCGTTTGAGCATGTAATTTTCTTTTAGTAACATATCGTAGCAAACATCTTTTTTTACCTGTTGAACCCTCTGAGACCCATAACAGATCGTGTCTTTGTCTTTTTCAGGAGGGTACAGGGGGTCTTTAGGGGGAGATAGCAGGTCAACAGTAGATGTCACATAAAAGAAAGCTGGGAACCTGAAGATTAATTTGAGATGCAGCGCAGCACTGGGTGTCAAGTTGTTCTAGCCATAAATTAGAAATAAACATGAATTAATTAATTGATTAATCATGCTCACGTATGTCTCATAAGTTGTTACAGCAATTTTGGGGTTGATACAACTTGTTACACAGATTTGATGCTAAATTTAACAATTTTTTCCACTTGAGAATTGATAAAAATGATTAATAATCCTTCTTAAATACCACATTAAGACACCAAGACCTCGAGTACCATCATAGTAAAAGCCATGCTGTGATTTGGTATAAAAAAACTTTTGACATTCGGGAATTTCTGCAAGAATTATATTTTCCAGCAATTGGATGGTGAGCACTTCTGTTCTGGAAACTGCTCAGAAACCCCCTTATTGTTAATCTACCTAGTAAAAGCCACCCATCCTCTGAATGCTCTAGGTCACTAGTTTGTGGCTGTAAAGTTTCATGAGGCTGTGATTATCGTAGAGGTCACCACAGGTCATTTTATACAGTGAGGTCAAATTTCAAAGAATGGTCTCACTATATGAAATGGCCATTATGGGGACTAACATCATCACACATGAAAACAACTGGGCTCATTGGATCCATAAGAGTCTCAGCTTTAAAGTGACACCCAATTTATGCAACTCCAAGACTGTTTAGGGACCCCAGTATGCAGTTTTATTCAAATACACCTGAATAGAATAGGCAAAAATAACACATTTATACTGCATGCAAAAAACTGCATACAATTATCATAAAGTGGGCATGTCTGTAAAGGGGAGACTCGTGGGTACACATAGAACCCATTTTTCATTCACATATCTTGAGGTCAGAGGTCAAAGAACCCCTTTGAAAACGTCTGTGCCAGTTTTTCCTCGCCAAAAGTTAGCCAAACTTCGTAACGTTATTTAGCCTCCTTCCTGTACCTTCACTCTGTTCCTTTGAAAGACAGTCTGGCTCAGATGGTTAAAAGAGCACTGGTCTATATTCTCATAAAACTGGATGGAACAGCATTTGACTATCAAGTAACAAGACTGGATAAAAGCAAAAGAAGTGTGTTAGTCTCTATCAGGGTATCAGTAATGCAAATGTAGTCATTCCTACAGGGATGTCGTCCTATGTACAGCTAGGCTTCCATCATGTGTGAAATGTCCATGATAACACAGCGCTGATGACAGAATGGTGTCGGTAGCCATCTCACCCAGTAACCCCCCAGGCCGGTGCGGGTGGTCTCAGTCTGTACTCCGCGGAGGAAGGGCAGATGGAAGTATTTGGCGAAGACCAGCAACAGCAAACCTTGCATCCTCTGGGAGGTCACCTGAGGGACAGATAAGTGAAGAGAGACGGACAGGATGACATGAATAGAGTTATGAGGAGGCACTTTGAATAATTCTGAAGAGAAAGCAGCTATAAAGTTCAGGGTAATATCATAAATATCTTGCACTAAAATTTCAATAAACAAATTCTCTGAGCTGAGTCCGGCTTTGCTGTCCGTCCATTTCTGCCGCTCTGCTTCACTTCCACTCCGTCCTCTTTCTACCCTTTTGCATTTCCATTTCTGCCTGCAGGAGCCAGCAGCCCAGCTCTCCCACTACTTTACATGAAGCGCTGCACATTAAGGAGGCCATAGCTTGTGGTCTACCCTCGCTGTGGCAACAAACCACTCTGTGGCGGAAACGTGATGTACACGCTGTAGGCACTTGATGGTCAGACCTCTCCTTTCTCCAAGCCCTCCACCACCATCTCAAACGCACTTGTTCTGCTACATAATGAGATGCAGATTTTGACATTTGTGCACCACTGGTTTAAAAAAAGAAGTGCACTTATTTTTGTACAGCACAAGAATAAGACACGTGCATTGCGGAACAATGTCGAGCCCCTCACCAGATATTTATGTTCACCCCTCCCCCTCCCTTCCTCCAGTGGTCCACACATCCCAACCCCCAACTGTAGGCCGAAGAAGCACGATCACACCCCGCCTGAAATGCCCTGTGGGCAGTAATGGAGGCACACATCTTTGCACGTGACATAAGACCCGCTCGCTTGTATACTAACCGGCTATTGGAACAACTTTGTTGCGTAATGGATTCTAACTGAACCGTAACATGGACTGACTTTATTTTTGGTACGTGTGTGGACACAGACAATGAATGTGTGTATCTGTGTGTAACGTCTGAGTGAACACACCTTTGCCTGCACGCACTGTGGTTGAAAAAGCATTTCTTATCAACATCAGTGAACATTGGGAGAGCTCCTGAAGGCTGCCATGCTACATTTAGGCTTCCAAGAGAAAAGACATTTAAGCCCAAAGACAAGTGTGTGTGTGAGTGAGTGAGTGAGTGAGTGAGTGAGTGAGAGAGAGATAGAGAGTGCACAGCGGTGTATGTTTGACCTTGTGTAGCACACACATGACTAAAGACTGTTCATTACACAATATGTACATTAGACATCATTTGCTGGATTTTTAAAGAAACCTAAAGTTAGATTGATTTATTGACATATGGGCTTGCTTAACAAGTCTTTTAAATTACGTGGTAATTACTTAAACACTGTGGTAGGCAGTATATTTTCGGCATCATTGGGCAAAAATTCCATAATAACCCTTCAGCATATTGTAATTCAAGTGTTCTGAGAGAAAACTAGACTTCTGCATCTCCTCATGTCAGCCAGAAATAATGTCCTGTTGGCTCTGTCTTTCTGCAGTAAGCTTTCCTGTGATTGCAGCAGTTACAGTTTGAACCTGACAATGGTGAGCTGACTGTCTCGGAGCAGAAAGAACCGATGGGGTGTCTCGTTACTACGCGTCTGTCCACCATGTCATGACTAGACAGATTCTTACTGACAACACCACGCATCTCCCTCTGCTTAAGACAAACTCCAACTAACCTGTTCGCAGCATTAATATCCACATGAAGTACACAAAAAGGTCACGTGGAAATGATTTTAACGAGGTTTAAGCGAACGTAGCAGACCATGACGTAGCTGGGGGGCAGCATCAGTCTCACTGTCAGAGGCCCATCAACACTGACAACAACGTGGTCCAAAAATAAAACAGCATCCTGGGAGACATTTGTCTAGCTCTTTCAGCTCGACAGCTGATTCACGCTCTCTGGCTCACCATGCCAACAAAGCCAAGCATCGCTTCACATGCAGCCAGACGAACACCGACCACAGCTGCGGTATGCGCCCTAAAAAACATACAACCTGGAAGATACCAACACACACGACAGCTCTTGAGAATATAGACATTTGGCGATTTCTATTACCAGTTTTTAATGTGTTATGTATGGAATACATGTTAAGAAGTATTTGCTACATCCGATTCAATATGGGCATTACCTGAAACCTATTGTATTTCTTAGTATACTATGTTCCCATATATGTGGAGGCATTGTGAAATAGTAAGAAAGAGAAAAAGGGGAAGGTATGCAATCACTAAGGCCCACCGAAGGGAGACCGAGAGACAGTGAAAGCTGGACTTCGCGTTATGAGCTTGGCAGACAGCGGAAGACAGCAGATACACTGACATTACACGCCTGTTATGAATTATCACCCCATCCGTTGCTCAGGGAACAAAATGAGCCGAAACAGCAGCGGAGAAGCAGAGATCTCATCAGCGACCATGCAGTGCGCATGAATCTAAGCTGTTTAGCATTTTACTATGAGTGCGTGCATATGTGTTGATAATAAAAGCCATTACTGACCAGTACGTAACCGAAGGGGCTGAGTCTCTCCATGCAGACTTCGCTCCACTGGTCTGTGAAGAGGACATCTTTCAGCCTTTTGTTAATCATTGAGTTCACTTCCTGCAGCCTTGAAGAAAAATGACACACGGCAACACGCAGGGGTCAACAGCCGACAGAGATGTAAGAGGAACTGATGAGTGGGAGCTTTGATAATGTAATGGTGGATTAATAGATGGAGCCATAAGAAGAGAGACATCACTGTGGTTCAGAACTGACTGCTCATTAGTGACATTGTTTAAAGTGTCAATGTAGGAAAGAGCGTACTTAAATGGACACCGCATCACAAAACACTCACCCGATAATGTACATGTCTGTGTTTCCATCACCCACGTTTAGCCCCAGCAAGGAGGTGATGTCATCAGGTGGCGTGGCCGAACCCACGTTCCAAGTGATGATGTGCAGCCTGTTGGAAAAGCATGTTAGGTAATATCTCTTATAAACTCTCATCTCCTACACACTTCAGGGTCTTAACATCCAGACGCTGAGTGAGACAGCACAACCCTTGTATTAATAACCAGAATTACCCCCTCTTGGTTGTATGCCTCCGCCAACCAGTCAAGTTACAGTTTACATCCATTTCTGTCCAAAATGTCACCACGTCATCATTTTAACCTGTTAGACATTTGTGTGAAATTGTCATAATTAGCATATGAATTCTTGAGTTATGGCCAAAAACTTGAATTGTGAGGTTGCAATGACCTTGACCTATGACCTTTGAATCCAAGTGGATGTTTGTTCCTAACTTGAAGAAATTCCCTACAAGCGTTCCTGAGATATCGTGTTGACGAGAATGGACCAGATGGACCTACATACGTACGTCCGTACATACAGACATGGGTACGACAAAATGGGTTCTATGGGTACCAATGAGTCTCCTCTTTACAGACATGCCCACTTTATGATAATCACATGCAGTTTGGGGCAAGTCATAGTGAAGTCAGCACACTGACACACTGACAGCTGTTGTTGCCTGTTGGGCTTGAGGTTGCCATGTTGTGATTTAAGCATAATTTTTATGCTAAATGCAGTACCTGTGAGGGTTTCTGGACAATTGTTAATGGTTAATTGATTTCCAATAATAAATATATACATAAATTTGCATGAAGTAATAATATTTGCCCACTCCCATGTTGGTAAAAGTATTAAATACTTGACAAATCTCCCTTTAAGGTACATTTTGAACAGATAAAAAAAATGTGTGATTAATTTGAGATTCATCGCAATTAAATATTTTAATCGATTAACAGCCCTAAATGTAATTAATTAGGAGGACAATATTAATATTAAATAAAAACAACATACATTACAAAACTGAGTACAAACTGACTGTGTTGACTTCCAGCAGCTACTGTTTCCATTAGGTTAATTATCACCATTAATCAGGGCAGACAGTATCGGTGCAAACCAGAGGTTGTATAAGGAATTGTATTCACACCTTGTATGTTTTTAATTCATGCAATGTGATTTTATATATTGGGCAGTTCAGCAGTTAAAAATGTCACTTAAAAAAAAGAAGTCCTGGCTTCAAATCCGCTGGCTCTGAAAGCCAAGCTGACTCTGGACCAGTCTGAAGACATGTAAGTTAGGTAAATTCTAAATCAGCCATATAAGTGTGAACATGAGGGTGTGTTTGTCTGTATAAATACAGTATGTTGGCTCTCTGATAAACCTGTCAGTGTTTATCACTGGGACAGGCTCCAGCCACCTGCAACCCTGAACGGGACAAGCAGTTCAGAAAATGGATGGAATTAAATTCTGTGCAGTAGTTATAATGTATTTGCGGGGAAGCTATTGAATAATTCCCCAAATGAAACATGTGAATGAACACGAAGCTCCTCTCTATTTACTGGCCAAAGGCACAGGACATTTAAGGGCCGATGTCACAGTTGTTCCAGAGCACTTGAGGTTCAGCTCCCAAGACAATTCCAAAAATGTTCTATAAAAAGCAGAGAGCTCACTATGCGCGCAGTGTTATCGTTAACCTTCCACTTCCAGCAGACCCTTCTCACAGCCACGGCATGCTGTAGCTGATACAACTGCATACATGGTATTTAGGTTTGCAAGTTTTCTTGTTGATTAACAGTACATGACATTAAATCACAGTTCAATCATTCAAGTTTCCTGTGCTGCGACACAAAAAGGTTCCCATTATTTTGCAACCTAATCAGTTCCAGGAATCCAGTTTACTTTACAGTGATTCACTACCTACTAAGCAAGGGAGTGGTTAGAGACACACCCAGAGAAAAGAGGGAACCTCCAGTAGGAAAGAAAGACACAAACCTTACACAGGCCATTTAACTGAAAACATGGAAGCGTAATAGTCCCTAAAATGGATCAGATTATGTAATTTAGAAATACACTAAATGCAACCCATGTATCCTGACATCAATTGGGATATTGATATTATTACGAAATAATTACTTGACTTAGACTTAGCCACAATGTGGCTACATGCTCACTCTAATCATGTAGCCTTGCAGTGACTGTCAGTGTACGTTAATAAATGCTATGTGTGCCAAGCTTGTTTCTCTCAGCTGTGTGGGAATGAAAGGCGAAGACATGCTGAGACATGAACGTTGGGACACACGGATGCGGGAACTTGCCTGAAGTCTTCCACAGCCTGGGCCGGCGTGTCGGCTGTACCTGCTACAGAGAGGGCTCTCTGTGACTGAGGGTTCAGGTGAGGAGCCATAGGCCTGCTGGCAGGCGCGTGGGGGACTGAAGCAGCCCTGACCGGGTGGTGGCCCGATCCTTTAGGACCAGCCTTAATGCTGGGCCCGGTGCATTCTCCTAAGGGTTTGACTGCTCCGGGGCGCGAGGGTTTGGGGCGACTGGCCACAGCGCCATCAGGAGTGCACTGGTCCTGGGGAGCCACTGGGGCGGGTTCAGCTCTGGGCTCAGCTCTGGGCTCAGCTCTGGGTTCGGAGATGTCTACAGAGCCCTCTACCCTGGCACTCCTCTGGGGCCGTCGAGGCCTGGAAGGAGCTGCAGGCTGGCCAGCGGTGGGATCTGTGGCTGGAGCCGCTGGATCTGATGGCAGAGCTGGAGTTGTTGTTGTTAAAGCTTCTGATGCTCCCTTTGGGTCGTCTTCTTGTGTCTGGCTTTGGTTCGGATTACCTCCGTCCATTTCTTAAGATTTCTGTGACAAAGAAAAAGAATAGAAATGTTTCCACTTGCAAGATGCACATTATGTTTGCATTTCAAGGAATTTAACTCATACTTATCCAGAGCATTAATTAGGGATGCACCGATACCAATACTGGATCTGATATCGGGCCGATACTGACTCAAATAGCTTGATCGGATATCGGTGACAATGGGGCCGATCTATTCACTTCAATTATTTGAATGCCGTTTTGACCAATTAGTTCCCGCATTCAAAAATTTTACACTTGAATTGTAATTACTGTTAGTTTTGAAGATTTTTTTTGCCAAGTTGCTGGTGTACGATTTATTATTTTAATAATAAATAACAATTCACTAAATGTATATCTATGTATTTATTTGTTATATTTTGTTTTACAAAGTTAAGTCAAACCTGTTGTTGCCTTAAACATAAAAGAATGATCCCAGTCACTTCCACACAGTGAGGCATACACTGCATTTAAACACTGGTATGGGATTGATACTCGGTATCGGCTGATAACCAAAGCCCAGTTATCGATATCTGTATCAATATTGGGACTGAAAAAGTTGGATCGGTGCATCCCTAGCATCGGTACAAAACTAAACTAACCCTGAAGATAACATTCTTGTGTAGCATCAGAATTATATGGAGGGATTCATGTCAGGACCTCTGTGGCTATAAAAATAGGACAAAATGTATTAGGAAAATGAATTAAAAAAGTAGCTAAGAAGGTACAGAGAAGATTTCTACCACTGAAACACTGGACAGCACGACATGCAGCCTCTTTCATAAATAACAAGTCAATTCAGCTGATGAGTGCAGGACTGTCATAAGACCCTATTGACCCAGCAGGACAACGGAGTGAGTCATCCAGGCTCCCACCATCGTGATGTTTCAATTACCTGCCTCCTCATGGCCTTGAAAACAGATGAATACAGCTGCACGTATTAATAGAAGAAAGCATTTGAAAAACCAGAATACAAAAAAATATCATCTAGAGAGCAGGAAAAGACAAGGAGAGACGTATTCTCCTGCTGTCGTAACCTCTTAGAGCTTTTGGATGGGAGATTTGGCGAAAAACAAGCCCGGACACAGTTTATCATCCTCTCTACTAAGCAGCCCGCCAGTCCTCCAGTAACCAGGGAGATGCTCAGTCAGTTCATATCAGCTCAGAGCACCTGCCACACACTAACACGAGGAACCGCTGCACGGTCCAGAACAGCAAAAGTCAACAGCACGGAAATAAACAACAACACAGAGAGAGGGAGCTGCAAAGAGATCAGACAGACACAAAGAGCAGAGGAGGACAGAAATAAAGGAGCAATTTAAACCCAATCCTTTCAAGTATTGCGTGAATAAATGACTGCTTTGCTTTTCTCTATTGCTGATTGATAGTACACAACAGCAATTTAAGATACCCAGTTACATTTAAAAACGTCTGATCTAAATGCAAAACATGTGAAGCATTTTACATCAGAGGCAACTGCGTCAATGAACTGGTCAAAAATTAGAGTGCCACTTCAAATTCAAACTTCCATGGAAAAATATGGCCATACAATTAATGGAAAAAAATAGGACTGAACAATTTTGAAAAAATATCTAATTGCGATTATTTTGACTGATACTGCAATTGCGATATGATTTGCAAAACTAGAGGGAATGATGATTTTTGATGATGATGAAAGTAGACTTCTGCACCTCCTCATGGCTCTGTTTTCAGGCTTTAAATAATCTAGCCCGTGATGTGAGACTTTGGCCAATCACAGGTCATTTCAGAGAGAGCGTTCCTATTGGCTGAGGCAGCTGTCAATCACTCACAAACTTCAACCAAACGGTCAAACTAGGCAGCGCTGATCAAATATGAATCAATATTCTGTTACTGCAATGCCTATTTCTCGCCTCAGATGTTTCCAGAAACATCTTGTAGTGTACTGTTTAGCTGTAAAATGAGAAAGTTTACTCCGGCTGGTGGGCGGTGCTTGGTATTTCCTCAACTTATCTCAACATGGCTTTATCATTTTACAGCTAAACAATCAATATGATAAGTTAAGTTTAATAAAAATGACTTTTTTTTATCATATTGGCTCCAATCTCACCTACTTCAGCTTTAATTTTGCAGTCCTAAAAATATATATATATATTAGTCACACTATAGTTCATAAATTGTTCATCACCAAAGATGACACCAAAATAAAAACAAGCCAAGACTGCTCGAATGTTAAAACAAAAACAAAAAAACAGCCACATATAGTAGATGGGGACATGGTCTTGTGCTTGTGGTCATATCTGATCCTCAAAAAGAGCTGATTTGGGCACAAAACTGTGTCAGCCCGACCCAGATCCATCCGTCAGTGATGGTAGGAGTAAAACACGTGAGAAAGGACCGAAAAAATGTCTCACTCTTTTATGAGGGTGAAAGGACACATAGTATTTCGTTATCAGGTGGTGCACAGCCAAATCATGGCAGCCATTAACCCATTATATTCTCTACATGCTTGAAATGAGGTCCTGTACGTTAGGGACATATTTTTGGTCAGTAGGGAGACAGAGTTATCTGCTCTGGGGACAGAGAAACAACAGAGCTCTCTCGTAATTATTCACATGACCTTGAAGAGACGGGAGGCCGTGATTTACACGCCGAGAGGAGGGCCGCCACATGTGCCCAGAAACATGCTGGTCTCTCAGTCCACCAATGACCTGGAGCCTGGCTGGGCATAATGTATTCCTATGGTCCATGTATGGCATTTAGCGGGGGGAGTGTTGGAGGAGGATGGAAGGGGAACACGTGGGAGTGGGTGGGTGCAAAACGAGCCAAGGGAGAGCCGAGCGAGACAGCCCATTCAGCGCCCAACACTGTGTCTCTTTGCAGAATGTCTCTAAATTGATCCTCTCACACTTCCCTCTGGCACTGTCTATTTTTCCAAGCTTTAATCCCCCCTCTCTTTCTCTTATCGTCCTGTTTCTCTAATCCTTTCTCTCTCCTCATCTTCTCCCAGACTCTGTTGTTCCAGCTTCACTGCATGGCCATTGAATTGCTACACCACCACCACCGTCAATTTCCCATCCTATATTTTTCCTTTCACATCAAGCTGAGCGCCTACACACTATTCCCGACCTAAAATCTCTCCATTCCTTTCCTCTTTTATTCCACCCCCTGCGCTCCGAGGTGACACTTGTGCTCCTCCAGCGACGTGCTCTGTATTGTTTCCATCAGCCAACCACCTCACAGTCACTATCAATGACGTCAACACGCCACAGTCCCAGCGGCCATAACAACCGGACATTGATCATAATCAGTGATAATGTGCTCGGGAACATGGGGAAAAAAAAACTGAACATGTTCAAACCATGTATGAGAAAAATAGCAGAACTTAGCGGAGATGATAATGAAAGAAGGAAATACTAAAACATGAGATGGAAATGGCACATGCAGAGACAGTTTTACACCAAAAAAAATGTTAATTTTCTTAATGTATGACAGAGCAAGAGTTAATTTTTTGTCATTACGAGAACAGTGACGACAGACTACCGCTTTTTATTCCACTCACGTTCACCGAGGAGAGACTGGAATGATTTGATAACAACAAATGTGTCATGGTGTTTACATGTGCCCTCCTGAGGGGGGGGGAGAGCTGAGAGAGCCAGGAAGGATGTAGTGAAACCCAAACATCAGGCTCCAGCCAGCCTTCTTGGCTCCTCTGGTGGGATTATTTGACAACACAGATAGTTTTGGATGACCGAGTCCGTTCATGTCTTCCTTCTTTAGGGGTTAATCTAAAAGGAAGTCATCTATATCCTCACTTATTTATCTTAAATCCTCGGCTCTCTCTCCAGTGATTCCAGCCATAACGTTGATCACATTTTGCTCCCCTCTGTTGAAATTACAGCCAAGCAGAGTGTTGGTGTTCGGGGCCTCCAGGGCCATATGCCCCTGTGACAGGGATACTAATGATGACCCGGACAGAAATGACTCGGCCAGCTGCTGCCACAGCTGTAAACGGCTCCTCCAGGTCCTAGCGCCACTGAGTATCACTCCCCTGTATCCAGGGGGCCTCGTCTTTCTGATCAGGTCACAGCCGAGGCTGTAGGATGTCAGAGTGATTCTGCTTTTACAGTCGAACACTGAAGACATGTGCTGACCACAGAGTATAATGTCTGCACTGCAAAATTATATAGTTAAATTGCAATTTCCGATTCTGTCAGTTAACGATTATAGAAATCAGCCAAATGGAAACATTCACTTCATTCTGCTTAAAAGGCCTCACCGTAGAGGAGTCACCATGTTGTTATCAGACGCAAAAGCAGCATCTGGTTCACCAAATAATTGACATGCATACATTGCACAATGTCAAGTAATTGGGATAAAGATTTTCATTCAGTCCAACGTAATCTGTCTGTGAAGGAATCTGGTTTATGACAAAAACTCATTAGGGATGATAAAAATAAATCCATTGGGCTTGGACTGGCAAGCTAAATAGGCCTGCTAACGTCTGCATGAAATAAAACACTATTTCATAGAGAAGTCGGTTCATTGCTCACATGCTCCTTCCTGTCCAGTTACTGGATTTTAATGAAAAATATGTGCAAAGAATTGCAACAGCAGCTTCACAGTACAGTAGCTGCTGTTCCTGTATACTGTGAAAACCTGTTAGGTGAGTAATAATCAGGGAATTTGGACTAAAATCAGCGTTTTGGAATCCAATGTGGCAACAGATTATTATGATTACAGCTGAATCCTCCCTCAGAGCAGCTATCACATTATATTACATTATTGCATGCAACTGTATGGCTGACACCATTTTAGCAGAGCATAATGACACACTTTTGAGTTAGTTATCTGGAACAGCTTCTGACCGCACATAAATATGCTCAAAACCAAGAGACAGGATGTGTCATTTGATACCTAGTGTGATGGAATATTTGATACACAAGTTAACTTAAAGGAAGGAAGAGGTCCCGGAGCTGATGATGTCTTACAAAGAAGGTTTATTGAAGCTTGATCAAGGAGCAATTGTCTCCACAATGAGGTGCTCTCTACATGAAGGCCTCACAACTCTGCCCTTCATCCCTGGTGCTCAGTGTCTTACCCTTATCATGTTTTGAGTTACTCCATTCCTCTGGCATCTCTGACCCTGGTTGCCCTAGCGACTGGCTCTACGGTCCACAGCTGTACAGATAACGGTGGCTCCTCTAGACAGGGCTCCAACCCAATAATGTCAACAGAGGGACACTCTGACAAACACTCTGACCTTTCTACCAATAAGAGAGGAATTAATGGAAAATTCCATCACACCTAGTATACTCTGTTATGTAAACACCAGAACACAAGTCCTACATTGCACTCTTTCAGGGTAGCACCGGGACACTGGTATTTGTACCATGCAGGTAGATGCATACATTTGCATATACTGAGACAGAAATGACTGAAATGTCTTGGCTGAAAGAGGACAGCAGTTATCTGGCCTAATTACACTCCTGCTTCAAGGACAATGTTTTGTCTGGATGAAAAAGAGGGATGAAGGTCATTTTAATTCAGTGTTTTGCCATCAGATATTAACTCACAGACACATGGGTGCATGCATGTGTGTGCATTCATGTGTGTGAGATGAATATCAGTGCTTGTGTCTGTGTGTGTACACTATAACTGCCTGTTTATGATTCATCAGCATGATCTCTAGCATTGAAAAAGGTGAGAATTTTGAGTTAATTATTATGGTTTTAGGTTGTAAACACACATGCATCAATGACCACCCACAGTATATCAATATAACACATGCACAGTGTGAGGATCAGCTGGCACAGGTGATGTCAGGATGACACTGAAGTAAACAACATTATTTCCTGTATTGATGTTTTTCTGCTGTCACCCACATCCACCACCACTAGTAGTGATTCATAGTCATTAATCATCACCTTCTTTACCTGTGTCGGTTCTTCTGTGTTGAGAGGTTTTAACAGCAGATGGATACAGATGTTGTAGCAGTCTCGGTCAGCCTCGGTGGAGGATGGAAGAAGAAGTGAACCGTTAACCGAAAACACACTGAACTTTCCTCTCCTGTCGCCTCCCAGATGAAAGCATCGGCATCCCAGCAGCCTTCCTTCCTTCCTTCCTCGGCGAGGAGATGACAGAGAGGAGGAGGAGGAAGAGGAGGAGGAGGAGCAGGTGGGCTCGAAGCGATGCAGGCGAGAGATTTTGCCAGGCAGGCTACATCTCACTAACACTAATGTCTCCTCCTTAAAGACACAGGCTGTGTGTGTTGGTCCTGTGTGGCTTCCTCCGTGCCCTTCAAATTAAAACAAGGCGTGAGAGAGCGAAAGCGAGAGAGAGAGCTTCCGTAAACCAGCAGCCACAGCTTGATTACAGTCACCGGCGCTCACAGAGCTGCAGCAGCTAGACAGGAAACACGGCAAACACACATAACAAACATGGCTTCCGGTTGCGAGCAGTTATCTCTCGACACCAGTTTCCATAACAACAACAACCGTTAGCCTATGTTAGGGCGCGAGCCAAATTACCTATTAACTATTCAACAGTGGAGATTTGAATGACCGTTCTATGGAGTCCACATCTGTGATGATGACGCACTGCTGCCGCCTAGTGGTGGTGTAATTACAGAGCAGCAGTGAGGGTTGGAAGGTAGAAGCACCTGCATCTTTTTAATTGGCACTTTGTAGTAATTATTTGTCAGAAAATGTTATTTTATTTATTTTATTTTATTTATTTATTTATATTTATTCTTGTACACTTGTTTTTTTTGAGTGCCCTCTGGGTATTGTCATGGTTGGGGGGTGGGTGGGATATCTATCAGTCCAAACATGTTTGTGCAATGGATTGTTAGAGTTGTATTAATAAAATTCAGAAATAAACTCTGTTTAAAAAAAAAAGAAAGACATTAAATATCAATAGTTTTATCACTTTTATTTGCTTGAGGAAAACCTGAACCCACAGGAGTTTAGGTGTCCCATATTAGGCAGTGTCCCACTTTATGGCAACTCACCCTACAACAACGTTATCCAACTGCACTGCTATTCAAATTGATGGAATATTCTGATTTTCTTGAGCCAGAGATTCAACTCTACGTGTTGAGACTGTCTTCACAATATCAATCAATAGTTGTTTTAACAAAATTCTGAAATAATCTCTGAATGATGAAAATATATGACTGAAAAAATAGCCTTTTATTCAAAAGACATTAAATGCAAAACAATGCTGTTGTTTGCCTTATGGTTCCATTTTTTATGGTATCAGCCCTGTCCTGTCCTCTGTCCTCCATCAGTCAGTATCAGTCCTTCCTCCTGTCCTCTGCTGATGTCACTCATCAGGTAACATTAGGGCTGGTAGTGGGGGGGGGGGGGGGGGAGGGAGGGGCTTTGTCTCAGCTAGCTGATAAGTTTACCAGTAAGATATATGACAAACTAACCTAAACATATAAAAGGAAATACTTTGTACAAGGCATATTAAGAACATATACATATCAGGAAGTATGAATGTACATATATAACAAATACTTTGTACAAGGCATATTAAGAACATATACATTAAGAACATGTACAGTATATACAGTATAAGATATATGGTTGAGGTACTTTTTGTGTGAGAAGGTGTCGTATGAATTATCTATTTAAAAGATTTGATCAGTTTCAAAAAGAGCAAGAACGCCATGTTGGGTCAAGGGCCAGGGTTAGATTTGCTTGATATTGTCTTGGCAAAACTTTATACTGTTACTAATTAACTTAATTTATTAACTTGCCAAGGGAGCCATAGGCAAATATTTGCTGTTCGGCCTCCATTAAGCCCCCACTGAGCCCTGTCCTCATCAAATGAAGACATGCTTACTATAGACTTTCTCCAGAGCACATCGGTTGTAATAAAATTCCAATATATTAACTTATTATGCACTGAAAATGTAACTTCTATGGCCTTCGCCATTTCGACAACGTCAACAAATACGTCACAACTCGTGAACTCGGAGCTTTCAGAAACTTTCCACTTACGAGGTCATGAATACCACATGAGTGAATACGGTAAATACAACCCCGTTCGAAGGCACCATATTGTACTTAAATGGTGCAAATTCCCTTAAAGGTACAGTGTGTAGGATTTGGCAGCATCTCGTGGTGTAGTTGCAGATTGCAACCAACTGAATACCCCTCCTCTCAGTCCTCCTTTTACCACAGTCTTGGAAACGTGAGCCGCTGAAAAATCGTGGTAACGCCGTTCACCTCACTCAGAGGCCATCCTTACCATAATAACACTACTTTAGGAGCAGCGGAAGTCAGACAGCAGCTGGCGGTGATGAAATGATACACACTGTTCCTTTAAAAGAAATGTAATTAATCAAATTACCAAAGCCAATTCACATGCAAAACACTTTTTTCTTTCATTTCCAATTCATACTATGTATATCTATGCTTGTAATTTTAAACATTTGTCATGTATCACACACGCAACTTTCTGTAAAAAACAATTTTACAAAGTAATGATAATGAGTAATTAGAAACAATGACGCACTTTTCAGTAAAGTTTATTCATAGCTTGTAATTTGGAAGATTGTAACTGAGCGATGCTCGTTCATGCCTGTGTAGAGCGAGCAAAAGCGCAAGCAAAAGCGCGAGCAACAGGACACTGACTTTCGTTGACTTAACAGCCACAGGTGTCGCTGTTAACAAGCAATTTCTGATTCTTACATAGAGTCCCTTTTTATTATAATAAATATATTAAAACAGCAGTTTAATTTGTTTCACCTTCCATCAGAAAAGTTTAATGGCTGATTATTTATAACCCAACATATTATTATATTTACTACACATAAAGATGTCTAAATAAAGACTTAACTGGTATGCCTGATGCCTATTTTGACACCAGTTTACTTCTAGGAAGCTAAAACACCTCTGAGCCAAAGCATGGGATAATATGTTGCCATGGCAACACCTGAGGGTGCCTCATCAGTTTCCATGACCTCTTAAATGCCTGTGGCCTTTATAAAATTAATGAGTCAAAAACTGTATCCTGGTGTGTGTGTGTGTGTGTGTGTGTGTGTGTGTGTGTGTGTGTGTGTGTGTGTGTGTGTGTGTGTGTGTGTGTGTGTGTGTGTGTATGTGTGTGTGTGTCCTTTACGGCCAAAGCTTGTTGGGAAAAGCTGTGCAGTAAATGTGGTGAAGATGTTCGCCTGAAGCTACTGGAGGTACAGAAGTAAATAAAATACTGCAGGATGTGTTGAAAGCTTACGGCACTTACAACCATTAACCCATTTATACTGTATCTTCATATGATGGAGAATGACTTATAGCATATCTATCGTACTCAACAGTGATATAACATTGACCGTAACAAACTATAGTTTACGGTCTTTGTTGTTTCTTATATAATATTGGTGATATATGTATAATAATGAGGCATTTCCAATGCTGCTATATAATAAAAAGTGACTAATTTCTAAGCATACTCAATGTTGTTGGGAAATCATGGGAAGTATGTAGTATAAAGTACATAATAAAGTGATGTAGTCTTTTGGCCCAATAGCTATAGAAGTAAGCTAAATACTAAAATATTATTTTTTTAAAATCTTTTTCATCCATTCAATGGCCCTGTTCTAGTGTGGACCAGCAGTGCTGTATGTCTTTCTCTTCTGCAATGAATCACACTGACAATAACACAGGTTTCTGTGCAGTATATAGGTCAGTGTGTGTGTGTTATAACCTGCAGTCGTGGTTACTCTTTGCTGCTTTCCTCATTATATCCCTTCAGTGTTCCTCTACCTTATGTTCCTTTGCAACTCATCAAATTCACATCTGATGTTTCCTGAAATGCTTTCGAAATCTTCTACTTCGAAGATGGCTAAAATCCTGTCTCTTGGAGTAATAATAGAAATACTTGCACACAATCCAGAAGCCCTGCAGTAAACCCTTTCCACAGCAGACATTTTGGCTTGTCCAAGCAGGAAAAGCACAGGTGTAAATAATCACATTAACGATGGCTCCATTCCATTAAGTGCACCAGCAAGCCATGTCAGCGAGTCAGCATGCACAATGCCAGAGCCCTGGAGCTGGCTCACCTAAATGGAATGCAGCCGTCATTAATGTTATTAATTCCACCTGTTTTCCTACTTTGGCAAGTCCAAATGTCTGCTGTAAAAAGGGTCTATTAACACTGCCTCTGTAAATCTTATAATGTCCAGTTGAAACTGTTTCAGAGGTATTAGAAGCTTTAGTTAAATGCTGTGGTCATAAAGCTTGTGGTGTCGCATTACACTGAAATGTTGACATCGGGATTCAATTGTGTTCAGCCACCACTATATATGTGTTTGACATAATATTGACAGAATACAAAGTTCTTAGGACAAAAGTCTTAAGTGAGTAATTTGGTCAACAATTGCCTCATGGTTAAAGACACACACACACAAACATCATCAGTATTCTGATAAAATGTACTTCAACTCGACTCGGGTCCCCATGTGTTATGCCAAACACACATACTTCCATATGCTATTGATACTACTAAATATGGTCTGACATTATATTATGACCTCTATAGGCCTATGACTTTTTTTATGACATTTTCCGACATAGTCTACTATATTATGACTTTTTTTGTGGCATAGCCTACTGTAGGCCTACTATGACATTTTCGAGGTGTAATACTGACTTTTTATGAATTTTTTCCACATACAATACTATGACTTTTTTTTTATTATCACAGGTAACTGATCACATGATCCATAGCCTAGAGTTTTTCATGAGTGTCTCATTATACCCACAAGATCAATGTACCACATTCCCCCCTACATGCAGGGACTTGTAATTATGGAGTTTATAGTATAATATCTTTATTTCAGTAGCTGTCATTACTGTTTCTGAATATAAAACAGCACAGCTGCCATCTTCTGCTTTGCATGATCTAAAAATAAACATAGAGAGTATGTTATATTTCATCTTGTGTAAAGGGATTTCTTTCCTTTTAACATTTGCAAGGATTAACCATAGATTGCAATCAAATCTATGGGATTAACTGTACACTGTAAACCATTGCTATTAATTTACAGCAGGATTTCAACAGTAGTAACCTGTTATTGCTAAAAACAGTGCTTTACTGTTAATACAAAAGAAAACCTGTTTCATAGGCCGTTTTTTGACTGAACTACAATGCATTCTTAAAAAACAGCACTTTACTGCTGATCAACTGTCTAAAGTATCATCAGTAACAGTTTCATGCAGTATTTCTTGAATTCTGGGACCTGATCTGCACATGTGAGGCTTGTACGTTGTACATGATTGTAAAATCAGTGAATTAGCTCTGTTCTTCACTCACATGTTGTTATGGTTTGCATTCTGTGCTTGTAGCCAGCTATAGACAGACATTTTGGGAAAAGTGTCAACAAGTCTATTATAGCCTTTTTCCTAACAAGTGCCTTTAATTGTATTTAGTGTGACTATTCCTATGTCTATAACCTGCTAAGTCTATTCATCTAGGCAAAAAAATATGTTTATTAAAATGTATGTAAAAAAAATACAACCTAAATAGTGCATTAAAACAAATCAGTAAGATAATGTAAAAGAAAGGTGGAAAAACAGCTATATAATGTATCTTTAAACAGTAAATTACCTGTAAAATACTGTGAAATTAATATTAATAAAAAAAAACAGTTCAAACTGTATTTTTCATTAACAGTACAAAGCTGTAAATTTCAGCGACAGTATAATAATGTTAATTTTACAGTAACATAAAGGCAACCCTGCTGCCAGTTCTTTACTGTTATTTTACTGGGAAATTCTTAACAGTGTATGTTAATAATAGAGATCTCTCAGATGAACCAATGAGCGTCCTCTCCGCGCCTCCCTCTCTCTCTCCTCCTCTGGGAGAAACATTTGACGTGGCAAGAGATCCGGACGTGACATAACTCTGCACATCATCATCTCTCCTCCCATCTTCTTCAGCTCAGTTAAGGCTACGTTTACCTACAGACAGACAGACAGACAGACATCCTGGTCCCGGAGCAGAGCAGAGCGAGTCCTGGTCCACGATCTGAACCAGTAGAGGAACAATAATGTGGCTGCTCGTGTTGGCCAGTTTGCTTCACTGCGCCTCGGCCTATGATGTGGACGTGAAGAAGCTGGAGGGGCTGGCAAAGGCGAGGGTGGAGGTACAGTAACACACAGCAGCTGTATGACACTACACAGGTGGAGGAGGAGGGCTGTATTGACAGGGACGGTGGGCCGAGGCTGTGAGGAGAGGAGACTATATTTATGAGTCAGATCTGGTTTTAAATGTGTGAATGGATGCATTTTATTTCTTACATTCTTTTTTTTTTTTTTTTTAATCCATGTTTTTTTTTTTTTATTGTGTTATAAAGTGATTACAAAACAAGTGAAGACATGTGCAGGGACATATATAAAAAAGACCAAAATATATTATACAGAGAAATACAAATAACAAAGTACAAAAACGAAACAAAACTAAACTAAACTAAACTAAGACAAAACAAGGGGATAAAAGCAGGTTGAAGTGTGATGTGGATAATGGGTGTGTGTTTGGCATTGAATGAGGCTAGATGGTCATATATGACATATATCTACTCTTAAACACATACAGACATCCTTCCTTTTATGTGTAGAGCATAGGGGGAGCAAAAACAAAACAAAAAGAAAAGAAATGTGTAATATATATATATATATATAATACAGTATATACACATACACATACTGTATATATTAATAATATGAATAACAATAAAGATGATGATGATGATGATGGTCATGATAATAATATCAATAACAATAATAATACCAACACTTACAATAATAAGTGAGATAAATAAATAAGTAAATAATAACAAAAATAAAGACAAAAAAATGTTTTAAGTTAATTCGAAGGTCATATATAATTATAACTGTGTATGTGTGTGTATGTGTGTTTCTTACATTTACGCGCTGGGTGCATGCGTCAGTGTTTCTTCCAGGAGGGGAACAGGATGAATAGAGGCTGCACCTGTATGCATTTTATGTAATAACAATACAATTGATAAAAGGTGACTTAGGCTAGTTGTAATTCAGCTGAAGGGCGTGTAACTGGATGGTCTGATTCCTTGCACAAAAGTTTCTGAAACTCAACCCTTGTTTTTTTGTGAGAAACCATGCCCTGTTCCCCCCAGGGTGTCACCAAATCCCCACCCTGCCAGCACCAGTTATCTGTTTCTATTGTTGTGTTATTCACACCTGCTACTCAATACCTGAGGCTCTGCAAAAATGGGTTCTAGGCATCCATCCCAGGAGCCTTTCTAAATATGTGCTCTCAAAGGATGCAACGCTGCAGTGAGACTTTCAGCTCTATAAAGAAAAATATGCATAAAGACACATTTCAGTGTCTAATTCAGGTGATGTCCAAAGCATGAGAGCTGCTTATAACCATTTCCTGTATCTTCTGTCTCCCTCCAGTCGTGTGGTGGATGACAGCTGAACAGGCTCAGAGAGGTGAGTTACCCTCCGTCATGTCATCAACAGGAACAACACACTGAGAGTCTGTGTCAGAGGCAGACTGTGTTTGCTCACTGAGAAACATTTTAACACAGTTTCACGTCTAGAGTTTCACATAACCCCCCCACAGATCTGTCACTGAAACCAGCCCTGAGTGAAAAACATTAACCCCACCTCTGTCTGTCTCTGCAGGTGAAAGCCTTTGTGGTCCAGGACATTCCTCTTTAGTATCCTTTGACTCAAGTACACTGCTGTTACTTACTTATTCTTCAATATGTCTGTTTATAAATTGCACACTGTAACAAGTACGGCATAGTTTCTCTCTGTGCCAGTCCTTGACCATGACTACCTCAGCCATAATCTGGTGATGAAGCACATTCCTGGGGCCGACCCTGAGCTTGTCCTCCTGAACCACTATTTTGAAGAGCTGGATGTAAGTCTGTTTTGCAGTGTATTTACATTTGCATTGTATTTGTTTAACAATATATTAAAAAGGACCTATTATGCTATTGTGCTTTCTCCCTTTGTGTGTTATATAAATTTTTTGTGCATGTAAAAGGTCTGCAAAGTTACAAAGCCCAAAGTCCACGCCAAAGAGTTACTCTCCTCCACAGAAACACTGATCTGAACTGCCTGAAATGCTTTGCTTGAAGTCCCGCCTTTTATTCCGTAACATGGTGATGTAAACTAGTGACACACCTTGCCTAGCGGCTAGTTTGGCACACCCTCAAACAGATAGTTAGACCGGAGCTGGAAATTGTAAATCTCTATTGTAAATCAGGGTCTATGTGTTGTTTTCAGCCCAGTCCTGGGGATAGATCTGTGGAAGTGAGAGGGTAGGATGGGTCTAAACCCGTTACTACTGCCAGTTTTAAAATTCTACACACACAGGGGCTTTGAGCATAATTTTAAAACAGCTTTTTTTAAAATACATTTTTCTTTACTTCATTTTCCAACAGTGAAATAAAGGCATGATGGTGTAATTGATAGCTGCATTAATCTTTTTTTTTGTCCACTTGGGGGCACAACTCTACACCAAGCTGTAAACCCACATCTGACTTCACCTTTTAAAGCTATTATGGCAAATTTCCTAGCAAACTTATGCCAATTAACACATCCAGCAGACACAGCAACATTAGCATTAAAGGTGCTGTATTTGATATCCAGATCATTAACAAAGCAGCAACAACTATTTACTATGTAAAGATATAATGGAGTAATGTCTACCTGAGCAAAGAATGTAGTCAATCTCCCTCTGTGTGTGTTGTAATCTGAGCTTTTCTGTGCTTTGTTGACATAGCCGGGCAAGCCACGCGTGCCTTTTAGTGTATGTGAGCGTGTCCCACACAGCCGCCGCTCTGCACTGCTTTCACGCGGCGGTTACACCTGATAACGCCGTCCTGACCAACAGCACTGTTGCGGACGCGTAGCACCCGCCCTCTAATTCGCGATATTATGAATCCTACTACAGTGAAGGCATGACCTGCCCTACTCTGCCTCTGATTGGCTTACTATGATATCCTTACCAAATCTCACTTCTCATACCTAAACCTAACCAATCCAACCAATGAAGGCAGCGAGTACTAGCCAATCAGAGGCAGAGTAGGGCGGGTCATGCCTTTGCTATAGCAGGATTCGTAATTTAGCCTCCGTTTCCCCCCCAGGTTAACACTGTTAGCTCTGTCAGCAGTGTTGCCTTTGTTTTGTGTAGCAAGCTGCTGGATCAGCTGTCGCCATGTTGAGAGCCGTGCAGAGGCAATAATGATGAACCCAATCTCGCATTTAGCACCTTCAATGTCAAATTGTGTTTTGGGGCAAGTGATGTCTAGTTACATACTGCCGCACTGACTATCTATCACAGTGAACAAAATGTGTAATGCAGTTTTTCATTCAGCACCAACAGTGAAAGAAAAGTAAATTTAAACTGTGATTATAATTTAACCTTTATGTCTGTGTCCTCCACAGCGTATCGCCCTGTCTGACATGACCCAATCTGAGATCAACGAGCTGCTGGAGAAGCTGGGCTTCTACAAGAAGGCTGAACCTGAGGACGAGGTGCCCGAAGAGTTCCGCTTCTCTCCTGCCAAAGACAGCCCGTTTAAAGACGAGGCGCCGTACAAATCCGCCACTGCCTCTCCCACCACAGAGAACGCCTCCTCAGAGCCCAAAGCAGAGGCACAGCATACTGACCTATAACCCGTCAGAGTGGAGAAAAGTAGGAATCTCACAGTACCACTAAGCCCCATAGCTGCTCCACGACCAGCTGGTTATTGATGACAGAAATGCTTGTCATTACAAAATAAGACCAGCCGATCCTGGATCAGCCTTTGGGCAAGGACACAATCTTAGCATCAGCAAAAGGCCTTTAAAAGGTCCACAGTCTGAATTTGCACATTGTTCTTCTTCTTGCTGTTTGTTCTTATTTTTGCAGCGATAATAACCTAACAAGCTGCTTTGTGAGTGCTTTTCTACTCTCTACACAAAGACTGGAAGTGTGTACGTCTTATTTTGTTTTGCAGTCCATCATGTGTCAGCTGTCTTCAGGATCCTCGCTTCTCTTAAGTTCTCTTGTGTGTCTGATTACTTCCTACCTACTGTGAAACTGAATGAAGCCTCAGGCTGAAAAACTGTCTGACTGGCCTGAGGCTGATGCTACATGTTCTGGTGGGTTGGACTGATGCACACAGGAGGACTCAAGTGGAAGCGTTGTAATAGAAAAAAATAATAAAATCTTTGAAAACATAATCTCATCTCCTGCCTGTCCTTGCTGTGTTTAAAGTTCATGTTCTCATGTCCGTTTCTTTCAAAGGTTAGATTTGGCAGACTCTAAATTGCCCAAAGGTAGAGTATAAATGTAGGCATGTTTGACACTCCATACAATGAGACAATTCCGAGCAATAATCCCCAACAAATGCATTCATTTCTCAAATTGGTTTAATCTTAATTCACATTTAACTGTGGTGCACAGAAACATGAAATTATAATGTGTTTAAGCTCTTATTTACAGCACTCACTGCTCCGTGGAAGGTATTCGTTTTTCAGTTGGCAGCGGTGGAATAATTCTCAAATAATTTCTCTAAATCTTCTAAAACAGAGCTTCCAGAAATAAGTTTCATCAAGCTCGCTCAGCTCTGAAACGATCAGATTTTCAACATCTTCTTAAAGAAATCTTAATTTTACAAGTGGAATAAAAATTATTTAAATTTTTTTCTTTAGCTTCATGTTGTAAAATACACAATTGGCAGTTATGTTCTGTCATGATTAGTCGCGTTTAAACAGAAAGCTTATTAACTTCTCCAAAAAGTGACCCCAATCAGTTTCACAAAACATCGTGACAGATTAAGCTTATTGACTCAGCTTTAAACAAAGCTTTTAAAAGCATAATGTACACACTAACAAAATAAAAAATAATATATTTCCAAAAAATCTACTGGAGCATAAATAAGAAGCCCTCTAACAGAGCTGTGTGTGAGTGTGTTTGGCAGGGCAAGTCAGTGATGCTGGGGGAGGATGGCAGCACTGCTGTACACACATTATTATTATTATTATTATTATTAAATCAAGTAATGATACAGTTCAGCTGCATGACATCAGACTACAACCCACTCCTTGTTTTCTTTCTACCTGAATTAAAAACGTGTTTGACTGCAAGCATTTTGCGGTTAAAATAATGACACAGTGATGTAGGAGGGGTACAATGTTCTCAGTAGCACTGCAGAGTTCAGAAAGGTGAGATTACTCAAACATTGAACAATGAAGAAAGAACATCCCTGTGCTCATGTATTAAATAGTAATATGCTCATTGATTACATCAACATGAGAATAACTTAATTCAAATACGTCAAGCAGCGAGAGTTTGGCAAAAGTGAAAAAGTACCGAAATGAAAACCCAAATAATGCATCATATGGTTGGATGTATTTTTCTTCTTCTGTGGAATTACCAACAGAAATGCCAGCAAATTACAATAAGCAGAGAAAAATGTAGGTATAAATAATTTAAAAGGGGAAATACTATAAAAATATTTTCTCTTTTCTGTCTTGATGTGTTTTTCAGTCCACTAGTGTACTGACACAGTTAAATATTACCTGATACAAAGCTGAGTACAAAAAAAAGATGTAAAATTTTAAAGCTTAAAAAGGTAGTCTTATAAAACCTTTGGCGTTCTCTTGCTGGTGAAATGTGGACTTAATGAAATAACGAATACACATCACCACTGCCAACAAAGATAATAAGCAAACTGACACACACACACACACACACACACGCACACACAATCCCCAACTTGTCCATCAGAGATGAGCACCTCTGTGACGCAGCCTGTCAGTGTGGAGGCCGTCATCAGGTGAAGATGGAGCTGGGGGACGGGTCAGGGCTGGTGAAGGGACGGGGAGGGCCGGGGGTGACGCCACGTCACTGAGCACGTCACTGAGCACAGGTCAGAGGTCAGAGGTCACAGGGCCGACCCATGGACATCTCGTATCTGCGCAGGTGGTTGACCAGGGACTGTACGTAGGTGAAGACGCATTTGGAGTCGGGTTTGTTACCCATGATCATCATGTCCTCCACTTCCAGCAAAGGCATGCAGTTGCAATAGGTCCTGAGGAGCAGCATACAAGAGACAGTGTGTATGAGGAAGAGGAGGATGAACAGACAGAATGGTGGAAGACCAGAGATGAAGGATATTCTCTTCACATGTTCAGTCACAATTATTCATATGTACTTTTCACTTTGTACTTTCTCATGATCATTAACAAAACTGGTTGAACAGGAACAGCACTGATTAACTCAGGCCCTTCCTTGTTGTGATTATACTCTACTTCTTCTTCTTTTTATATCCTTTTTAGTCTCTGTTTTCTCTAAAGCCCTGTGTGGAAACCCTTTTAAAAGCTCTCTATAAATAAACTTCAGTAATGCAGCGTGTTTCAATAAACAGTTTTAGGAACAAAGAGCTCACATGTGAGCTATGCAGGGAGTGACCACAGGGTGGCATTATATCTCCACACACTGTAAACCCTCTGAGACGTCCTACACAAACAAAGTGTAGAGTAACAGGAACAGCACGAGGGTAAATCTCTCCCGCATGAGAAAATAAATGTCAACAACATAAAATCGTTTTTGTTATTTAAAGGAACTGCAGACACGGGATCATCCTGCACTTTACTATTAAACTTTAAAACGCAATCTTTAAAAGGCTTTACAAGCATAAACGCCTGTTAATTCACACATGATAAAAAGCCAGCGGACAACACAGCCTTTCCGTTCCCTGCTTTGTTTCTTAACTACTCTGTTTGAAACATTGTGATACAGCAGATCCTTTTAAAGTGTTGCAGATGGTCCTGGCTCTCTGCCTGGGCCATAGTCTGACTATGCAGAAATGCACACATGGACACACACACACACGCATACCATGTTTGGTACTTTGGACCTCGGTAGCTTCAGATTAACATGAAGGATCAAATATCCAAAAGCGGCCAATAAAGGAGTTTTCTGAACCACTGCGTTTGATGTAAATCCTAACAGCTGCTTAAAACATGCAGGTACACACAAACACACACACACACACACACTCATACATACACACTCCCTCTATCCCATCTCTCAGAACCAGAGTGAGGTTCCTTCGTAGGTTGTTGCCCCCTCTCTCACCATGGGTTCAGTTTTGGGTGCGACTCTAGGTGGAGTTTTTGGTTTTAACCAGGCCCTTCGTCACCAGACCCCTGTAGAACTCCTGCAGGTACGTATACACACACTTCCAATCCGGCTCGCGCATCTTCACCATGTCGTCCACATCCAACAGCTGGGGACAGTCCACTAGTTTCCTGTGTCCGCACCCAGCAGGGGAAGAGGGGAGAGACGGGGGGAGGACGAGGACAGGAAGGAAAGGCAGACCCGAACAGATAGAAACAAAGAAGAGGAGGAGGGTGAAGTACAGATAAGAAGAAGAGAGAAGGAACAGGACAGAGATAGTGGACAAAGTGTGGGAAAGAGAGGAAGGAGGAGGGGAGAAAAACAAACAGATAAAGCAGTGAGCAGCCAAACGTAAAAAGATTCAGGGTGAAAAGACAGAGGGAGAGAGAAATGACACAAAAAGAAACAATAACATTACATTCTCTGTGGTCACAAATATATCCATGAGTTGACATGCTTCATGAACATCATGATACATACAGTATGTGGCAAACACACACACATAGACAAAACAAAACGTCAAATGAGCGATGCTCATTTAGCCTTTTTGTTTGTTGTTGTTTTTTTCTGTGCGACTTTTGAACATTTCAATACGACTACATTCTGTCAGAAACACAAAAAAACAACAGTGATTCTGCAAATAAAACACAAAGACACAACCATATAGTGACTCTAAAAACATACTGGTGCACACAGGATGGAGTGTGTGTGAGAGTGTGTGTGTTCAGATAACAGCAAACTGTTGGGAGGGTCGGGAGTGCCCAGGGAAGTGAGTGATGGTGCAACATAGAAGGTGGGAAGACTGGGGCTGTGATTGGGTGACAGTCCGGTGTTGAGAGCATAAATAATATCAATATCAGCATTGACATGATCCTACATGTGAGGACGCACACACACACACACACACACAGGTGGGTGGGGGGCATCACAAGTGAGAATGGTGTGATGCAAGAGGGATGAGATAGAGAGAGGAAAACGGAGAGATTAGGATTAAAAAGGAGGGGAAATGTTGGGGACATAGCCGAGAGCTCGTCCGTTTTTTTTTAACCTGGTTGTTTGGGGAGGGTTTGCTCATGGCTCTCTGGTTTAGAGCAGATGGAGGGTGTCACAGCAGTTACTCATAGTAGAGGACAGATGGAGAGTGGAGGTTTAGAGGTGGAGTAATTAGAGTTGAGGTGGTTCGATACACCTGGGAGAGATAGGGAAAGTTAACACTGGGACATCAGTCGAGGAGCTTCCACGTGTTTTTGGTCCGTCTCTGTGCTTCAGGCTCAAGTTTGGCAAAGAGCAACACTGAATAAAAGCTAGAAGTGGATTGTAGAGAGGAACAAAGAGAGTTGTCTGTATGAGGCAAAGAAAGGGAAATGTGTTGATTGGATTGTTTGATTTTCATCGTGTATTCACTCCACGACAGCCTTGGTTGGAAGATAATGTCTATTACTTTAACCTTAAGAGGAAAGTTAAGCTTCTTCTGCTGGTTTCTCCTCATATGCTTCACATTTCCTCTGCCAAGCTTAACAAAAAAACAAAGGTTCACCGCAGTTGATGTGGTTTCTCCAACACAGTCGGTTGACGCTCTCACTTGCAGTCAAAACGTAACAACAATAAGAGAACTGATGTGGTTAGTGGACATGTTACTGAGGCAAACGTGTTTTCCTGTGTGTACTCACTCTGCAGTGCTGAAGGCCACCTCAAAGTTTTGCCTGCGGTTGCTGGGGCTCAGGGACTCGTATTCAAAGGATTCGGGGAAAAAATTGTGCACCAGGGCACAAAATGCCATGCCGTTACTCCAGCTGGATGAAAAATTCTGAATGTCCACATGCTGAAGGAGAAGACAAACAGAATAGATATGGAAGCGGTGATAAAGACATGATGGAAACATTCCCAAAGTAGGGAAAATATTATCTAAGCCTATCTTGTCTTAATCATCAGATTACAGATTCACTGGCTGATTAAAGATGAGCACTAAACACACAGCGGGTTGCCGTGGCTGCTTTGCTCACCTCATAGGAGCGGGTCTTGGCGCGGCACCAGTCGAGCAGCATCTGCTTAATGGAGTTCGCGTTGGGTACACCAAAGCTGGTGGAACGCTGGACCTTGTTTACCTTGGCGACCGCCTGATTTCCAGGGCTGAAAGAAAAAGTCTCGTTTGTGTTAATATTTACATGCTTTGACCTGCTCCTTTTCTTTCTTTGGTAGTAATACCTCTCTGTTTATGCTTACCCGCCTCCCTCCTTCTCCAGTTTCTCTATCATGGCTTTGCGGGCCTGCATGGCAGAGGTCTTCGGCAGAGTCTGAGCCCTCATCAGCTCCTTGCGCCTCTCCGCCTGCCTCCGCTCCACCGCAGCTAATCCGCCGCTGCCACTGCGAGACGATGTGTCATCCTCGCGGTCAAACACACTGAGGCGGAGACACAAGTTAATTAGTAAAAGTGAAGGGATTTAAAATGTAGTGTAATTACTGTGATGAGGTTTCATGACCTACCTGCCCACTTTTTTGCCCGTGTTGGAGGAGGATGATGATGATGTGGAAGAGCTGTAGCTGTATGATTTGGACTGGAGTGTCCCTCCTAGATAATAAACACACAGACATATGAATGCTATCGGTGATATGACTGTAACGACTATGCAGGATTGTAAAAGAGCCAGAGAGTGAAATAAAGTAATGACTCACTGTCTGTTTTCTGCAAATAACTGGCCTCGACGACAGTGCTGCGTGTTGATCTGCTCCCATCATCTAAAAACACAAACACACACTTTAAATTATACTCATATTGGACATATCTGTTTCAAGACTGTCAGTATCAATATAATTTATTCTTCATCTGCTTTTACTTTCAACTTTTCCTCCCAAGATGATGAAATAAGAATCACTTCTTTGTTGACTTCAGTGGTTAAATGCAGGTTCAAGAAAGGTTTAAAGAAGAGTCAGAAATGCACCGGAAAAAAGAAAAGTAAAGGTTACCAGATGAAGCGAAGCGGTCCGTCTTGGTGACTTGACTGTGACTGGAGCCATCCGCTGACTTCTCCACCTTCCTCATCACCAACTCTCCCGTTCCGACCCCAGCACGGCCTTTCTGTGCTCGTTCTTCTCTCTGCGTCCGGAGCTCCTGCAGACGGGTGTCGCGCTCCTTTTCTCTCTGGTCTGAGGGTGGAGGAAAGGAGGGGAGAGGAGAGGAGAGAGGGGACGGAGAGGTGGAGAGATGATGTCAATGGAAAAAAGAGAGGAGGAGGAGGACAAAAGGTCCTAAACAAACTGACAGCACCTCCTCATCTGACTGCCACAAAGATGGATTAAAACGGGGCTTCCAAATTCGAGGCGATGTTTCCACAGTACCGTAAAATTCCTCTGAACACACAAACACCCACAGGTGGGAGACTCGCCGCCGAGCCAAAGCTGTCAAGTCATATGTGCTGCACAAACATCACAGATCAAAGAGAGCAAACACACTCTGATCGTCTTCTGTGGAGGGCTGTGCCAAGTTCAGCAATGTCCAGAATACTGATACCTTAACACCTGCAGTGCTTCCTCCAGCTTTTACCTGACAGTGTACAGGTATTTAAACACATTTTGTTTTGCTTTTTGTATGCTCCATGCCTCTGAGTGCACTGAACTTGTACAGGTCTGGGAATCAAATTAGGTTCAACTGTCAGCTCAATGCAACCAGACGCCTGGTGAAACCATACGGTGAGTGCTCACTGCAAAACAGAGAATACACTAAATGTGACAGACGTTTCAGTTTGCAGCACACTGAGGTGAGTTTGAAACCAGGATTCATGCACGTTAGCAAAACTGTCAACATATCCTTTATCATCCGCCACAGAGGTCTGAGAGATACACTGTTAGTGGTCTGACGGTGACAGGATGGTGCACACAAAAAGACAAAAGCAGGCAGGTATCAACTGTTAATGCACACTGCACACCAACCTGCCCTACCTATTTCCTCTTGAGTACATCCCAGCTTGACCTCTGAGGGCAGAATGGATAGAGATCATGTGGAAATTGCTTAAAATTTGTAAATAAAATAATAAAAATAAATACTCCTAATCATGAGGGAGGGAAAGTGAATTCAAAATCATCAGGCTTGATTATAATAATGCAGTGTGTTTACCTCTGATGATTTGTAAGAAAACAGGAGTCATGACAAAATGGAGCAAAAATGTTCATGTGGTTGGAGTAACAGATAGGACATTTTGCTTTGTTCCGTTACCTCTCTTTCTCTTGCGAAGGTCTCTCATGGCTGCGCGGATCATCTTTCTCTCCTCAAAGTCTTTTGACTCATCGAGCTGTGGAAGAAAAAAAACAAACAAACGGAAACAATGAGGTCATTCCTCACAAAAAGCCAAAGTGGCATGGCTTTATTTATGAGTACAGTTCTAACATAGCATTGTGCACACACACACACAACACCAGGCTGTGACTTTTCCAAATATACCCCTCACATAGCTGGCGAGATTTATTGTTAATACAACAAACTTTTGGCATGACTGAAGCTGCTGTATTCGTTACAAAGTGGTGCTTTCAAATCTAAATCATCCAGAATTGGAACTTGGGTGTGAAGTACCATTTTGTCAAGGAGCTCTTCGTCCTCGATGGCAGCCAGCTGCTCGGCAGTCAGTTTTCCGGAGCGCTCGTCGGGTTCGGCCTGAGTGCTGGAGCCGTTGGGGATGGCCGGGACGTGACACGCCACCTGGGCTGACGGTCCAACTGAAAACACCGGCTCAGAGGCCACGACGGGCTCTGTCTCCATCTGCACACAACACATAACACAAACACACACAGTGTGAGCAGCACACACAGACCGACAGCAAAATGATGCACAGTTACATTAATTAGTTTCACCTTAGTTGGATATGTGCATTGCCATCTGAGAGCTCCTGCAGGAAGAATCCCCTAACCTGGAGCTCAGGCTTTTAAGTTGTAGACTTACACTTACAAAAGCATAACTTTTAGGACATAACAAGAACAAGGGGATTTTAGTTAAACACACTGAAGCCATAATAGGCCTGCGTGTGTGAAGTAGGCTCCCTCTAATAATCTCTTTTTGTAACGAGACTGCCAGCTCACCACATCTCATCATTTCTTCCATCCCCTCCGCCTTCCAGCCGTGCCAGAGAGGGTGACAGTAAGCACATGAGAGCGAGAGCAACCCTGCCAAGTTACTGTTAACGTAGTTCATGGAGTGTGACTGACACACTGAGTGTCCAAATGATACTGAGCTGCTGTGAAGCAGGAGTTTATGTGACAGGTACGGTACACCATTACGGCTGGAGGACTGGAACAATGCATTAGCAGATATAAACTCTGGGGAAATGGTATGTACACCACAGAAGGAGCGAAGGAGCATGCTGAGGAGGAAGTAGAGCACCAAGAGAACAAACGGGACATTATAGGTTGTTGATGTAAACCTGGATGTCTACCAGCATATGTGAAGTGAACATAAATCCGACAGAAAACACCTTTGTCACGTCACATGATGCTGAATGCCTGTGGCAGACTATGAACTCTAGCTGTGGCTTCAATGCTTTTGTTGTAACTGAGTCCAGGTCCAGATATAGCTCAGACAGCTGGCTCTGTCCCTATCCACAGCCGCCCGGGCCCCAGCAGGGCCAGGTCTCATCATGGAGGGACAAGGCCCGGCGCAGCCACAGCACTGTGTGATTAAGGGTGGCCACTGGTTTTAAGACTTTTCTGGACATGGGACAGACTGGACTGAGAGGCACTTGACCGGCGAGGAATGTTTTGGGATACAACGCAGCCAAACAAGGGCTCTGATTCAGGCAATGAGGGAATGTGAGTGGGGTGAGAAAGTTCCAGATAACCTTAGTACTCGAGTCGTGTGTAATTCAGCTTCAGGACACTTTTCAGCATCTGAGTCATTGTGGCATACAAACGCTCTTTTTGTTTAGTTTTTCTCTAATGGAGGGAGGGCTAAACATCCTTCTGAGAACTTTTTGATTCATCACTTAGACCTGCAATACAGTCTCCACAATCAGAATTATGAAAAGCTGACATAGGAGAAATAGCTGAAATTGCACAAAGGCAAGATAAGATTATCACAATCATCTGAGTAACATTTAAGAGAAGTCCATCACCTTTACTGGTTGAGTGGCAGACCCAGCTGTCTTTGCAGGATTAGACAGTAATATGAACACTGGCCGCTTGAATAGCTGAGGATAATGCCGTAAATACTCATTATCCCTCAAAATGTCACCAGTGCACACAAACACACACAGGATTTGTTATGGGATTTGTACGAGAGTACATAGAGGTTAAAGATGAGGTTTATCCTGTCAGTCATGAAACTGTGTTGACAAGTGAACATTGTGGATGATCTGAAGATGGCAAACTATAGGCCAGGGCTGCTGTTACTGTTAAGACATTGGTAATTTTTCCTCCACTCAACAGAACACTTGCACACAGACACACATGAATGCTAGCCAGGATCAGAAACACATGGTGTTGGAGGATTGGAATACCTCCCTGACAGACTGTGGTAAACACAATCAGTCAAAACTGACTGACAGCTGGGATGTTTAACCTTTTTTTAAAGAGGAAGTGAGAACATAATGTAGGATTAAAACCAACGGAAAGCTAAGAGAGATGGTACTTGAGCAAGAACACAGCGTGTCACTGGCATGGCACGTAAAAGTACTCGTGGCAAGCTGATCCACATGTATTGTCAACACTGGAACAAAAAGACATCCCCATTCTTCACGCAGCTTATCTGAATTAAAAAAGGGGTCATGATCAGAACCATTAACAGAGAGCAGTACCGTGCTGTTGTCGGAAATGTTTGCCATCAAAGAGGGAGCAGAGAGGGAGCGGCGGGTTGCAAAGGTGGGGGGGTGGGGGACAGGTGAAGGCTCTGGTGCGTTTGTCCCAGCAGATACAGACTCTGAGTCCTGGGGGCATGATATTTGTTCCTGGGGTACACTTGATGGAGTATCCAGAAGAGTGCTAGCTGGAGAATCTTGGAGAGTACTGGATGAAGCATCAGGTGCTTCGAGTGCAGTGTCCTGGGGTGTGCAGGCTGGAGGATCACTGTATGATGTTGGAAAATCACTGGATGGGGTTTTCTTTTCACATGGAGCTGTAGGTGAGCTTTCTTTGCTGGGCAGTACATGCAGCAAGGCATCAGGCAGCCCCATCACCTGGCACAGGGCCTCCACTTGCCTCACCAGCCTTTCTTGCTGAACCCTCAGCCTCAGGTTCTCCTCCTGCAGCCCGGCAATGGCCGCTGCCAGAGGAGCCACCTGAACTGCTGCCTCCTGCAGACGGGCATCCACTCGCTTCCCGAAGGCCTGCAGGTCACTGTGGACCTCCCCCACCGCGCACTGTAATGTTAATTCAAATTCCCTCTTGCAAAACTGCTCCTCTTCATCCTCTGCCTCCTCCTGAGCGAGCAGATCACCAATCACCTCCTCCAGGCCCGACTCGGCACAAGCGCTGTCTGGGCTGCCCAAAACCTCCGGAGCCTCTGAGGCTGGGAGGAAGTCCAGGTTCACTCCAGGCATGGCCAGACCCACTGCACTCAATGTCACACCAGCGAAAGTCCTTTTAAGTTTAAATCTTCTTGTGAGTGTCTTAAAAACTTTGGGTGTAAGATCAGAGAAATCAAAAGGTTGTGGCTTCAGATGTAGAAGGTAGAAGGTATACACTCTGTCTGTCTGTCTACAGAGACCTTTCAAAACAATGCATGTTCTTTATACCCCCCAGCAAATATCCCCTCTTTACCGGCTGACACCCTGGCAGCCAATGAGCATGCAAGGAATTCAGTTTCCCAGGCAGCTGTAGCCCCACCCCCTTATTTCCAGGTGCCGTGGACGTGTCTATCTATCTCCTGCCCCGCCATTATCCCAATGAGCCAGTCAGTCCTGGGGCACTGGTGGAGGCCAGAGGAGGAATGGTAGTGGCAACAATTCAGAAAACTCACCCCTCCCTCTTTCAACGTTCCTTTTATTTAGAGCCGCTGCCCTTCACACCTCGCATGTCAGGCGACGAGGGTTTAGATGTGGCTCTAGGCCTGAGCTGAGGGGAGCGACACGTTAGTGTTTCACTCCACATAAAACTGCTTTCCGTCCAAATGCTAGGCGTCGTGACTAATCAGGTCAGTTGCGTTGCATGACTGTGATCCATGGCAGACCTCTGGAGGGAAGGACATAGTGTTTAGGACCATGACACAGCAGACTGGTCGACCAGTGAGGGTGAGCTGGGGCCCAGTTCTCCTCTCCTCTGGGTAAGGGTGTTGGGAAGGACATCGTAGCCCTTCCAAGATTTTGTTTTTAGGCTTACTGACAAAGCAGCACTGCTCATGTGGATGCTTCAAGTGCTTTTGTGATAAATGAAGAGCTCTCCAAGAGCGCTGACAGAGGTGTGTGTGTACACTGTTCATAGTGTAAAATGCACAAATACCTCGTTTAAATACCTACTGACGATTTATTGCCATATTGCAGAGCATGCAGAGAAATCAAATGGTACTGCACATACTGTACTGCTGAAGGCAGTCTGATTAGAAGAATCACAAGCATTAAACTGATTTTAAAAAAGTGCAATGGAGAACAATGTGTCAAAGGGCAACAGTGGTCTCTCCTGGGATTTACAGGTAAGCAAAACAGTTCCCAGGAAGAAACTGGCCTCGAGGGAGAGTGGAGAGAAATGTGACTGGCAGCAGGGAAAGTGGGTTAAAACCCAAGAAGGACATGGCTCTAGTCTTACCATGCATCAAAGCACTTTACCCACAGCAAAGCAAAGTGATGTTGAAAGACAAGAAGCACGACAAATAAAGACTCTTTTCTGCATGTATATAGGTTTGTGTTTCTGATTATCGTGGCGGAAAATGATGTCTTATGTGGCAGCGTCTGTGGCTGTTGTGAACACTCTGTCTTTCTTTGTCTATTCACAAGAGTTTCCAAAAATAATGTAGTATAGCTTGCAAAAGAGGTAAAAAATAAAACAATGCAGAGATTTTAGCTGAAAGAAGAACCAGCATGGCAATAAGGGAAACAAATCTAAATCTAAGCTGGCAATAAAACATCATCCATCTTTCCCTCCGCAGTTTGCACCGAGGTCTGCAGACGAGGCTTCAATCCGTGACACACGTGAACTGGTTGTGTAACCAGCATGTGTCATGGATCAGCAGTATGTTAACAATGAGGTCCTTCTCCCTCTGTGTGACAGTGGGACAATCCTTCATTGACTGTGTGTCCATGTTCACGCAGCAGCACTTGACCAGTGTGCCTGTCCTGTCATCGCCCTGGTAATAAAGCTAAGGCATTATTTATATTTGTGTTCAAGGCTGGGCGCAGTGGTCGGCACGGACGGAGATGAGCGGGAGCAGCTGCGATCACTCGGAGCATCAATAATCAGCTGCTGGCCTCACCTGTCTGACATGAACGCTCATCGCTGCACTGAAACGCTACGAGCATCTTGACCTTGCCATTAACTTTATCTTAATCCTGCTTTTATAATAAATAACAAGGAGCAGCTCTCTCACATTTGTCCTTCATTGTTTTAGAGTCTTTCCATTGCTTATTTTATCTAAAATGTTTCTCTCCTTTGACTCTCATAGATCGTAATTTATAGGCAATCTGCTGCTAGAACGTGTTTTATTGGAATTAAAACAAATAAGGGAAGAAATAGGGGAAGTTCTGAGTGCTAGGTTAGACCACCGAGGAGAAGCCCAGACCACCCAAACAGATCAGAGTCCCAGACAGGAACCACTGTGTTCAATAAACAACAACAACCAACAACGCTAAACAGGAAGATCTTATAAAAACTCCTGTTTCACCACCTTGATATCTGTACACTTCTTCTTCTAATGGACATAAATGTGAAAAGTATAAGCTACTTCAATGTGAATCCTCCCCTGACCGCTCACACAACCTTGAACTTGGACTAAACCAGGGAAAGTCGTAGAACAGGTGGTCTCTGGATCAGTCTGAAGGTAACCGAGGTGCTGGTTGATGTTAACCGACAGTGTCTGCTGCTGTTTTTACAATCTCATTAGCCAACGAGTCACTCAGGCTCAGTGTCCGTGTGGGAAAGCAGATCCGGACGAAGCATGACGAAAAGAGAGAGAGAGAGACTTATTTATTGTCATAGCCTCGTGGTTCATCATGATGATGTTACGGTTGTTTGCATAGCCAAGTATGTGAATCACAGCCTAGTAGTGCTAGCATGCAGTCACCAGCATAGTAACAATGTAAGGTTAATGATTGGTGATTGATTGGCTATAATCCATACTGGTGGTCGTTGGAGGCAAATAAACTATTTTAAATGAAAAAAAGAAGAATTTGTGATGCCGATTCTTTAACTGCACATATTTCTTTTAGCATAATTTAAAACACATCATGTTTAGTAATGTCATGCACATGTTAGGACACATGCAAAGACGTTACCTGCATGCCGTTACGGTAAGGTTGCAACAGCACTCAGCTCAGACATGTATAAACCTCATCCCCTGCAGAATCTGGGTCCTCTTCCTGCAAAATCCCTTTTCTACAAGAAACGCTCCGCTGTGGTATCTTAGTTCGTACCCGCCCCTGTGTTTGTGCTTCTAAACAAGGGCCTAACTGATGGAGACGGTCTCATTCCAACACCTTAAATTCACCCCGCAGGCTTGCAGAGCCTCCTCCCAGCCCTAATTAACCAGCTCCATGATCCCATAACCAGATTACAGCTGCGCTCCACTCAGGGGGTGGAATACACAGCCATTAAAGAGTAAATAGGACTCGCCGTTCCTCGCCCTCTCAATACCCCCGCTCTCCATTCACGAGGACACTTCCTTTCATGGAGGAGCAAGGAGGTTAAGGAATGAGGCAAATGGGAGTTTAGCCATTCTTCCTAACCCCAGAGGTCACTGTGAGACGGGAGGGGATTGGTTAGACTCGGACCATTTTCAGCCCGATTAGAGTGCACAAATTAAGAGTTGAATCTCTATGTTTTAGCAACCCTAAGAAAAGACACGATGAAGAACTCGTGTCAACATGTGTTTCGTTGCAACTGGACAGCAATCAGTGTGCATGACGACAGACAGGTGTAATTTGGGAAACATTTCCCAGATAAATCTCAGTGGGCATGGCCTGCCGAGAGAAAACGAGGAATGCCCGGAGCACCTCCCTCTCTCTCCTTCACATACCCTACAAGGACAGATGTGACTGGCTACCCACTCTGTGTTTGATAAACACTGCTCTTCCCTCTCCTCCCTCCTTTTCTCACACTCTGTCTGTCTTTCACTGTCCCGGCTCACTTGCTTTTCAGGCCTTTATAGGTGATTGCTGTGACAGGGACGCAGCAAAAAACATAGTGGAATTCAATTGAGTCAGCTGGGAATGAAAGAGTAGATGAAAACAGAGCGTTAATCTTTAATTGGAAAGGAACTGGGAATGTGGTTTTGTCGCATGTTTGACAGGTTCTGTCTCCAGATTCTGCAGAGCCTCAATGTTGTGATCATTTCCCAGAAAATTGTTTTTAAAAGGCGGACTGTACCTTGATGGAGGATCCGGAGGAGAGGCTGGATGAGGAGAGCTTGAACGGTGTAGCTCTGAGGCCAAGGGTCAGCTCTGAAAACAGACACAGTGAAGACACAAATTTACATTTTAATTTCAAGTATAAGAAAGTTTAAATTCAGGTCGATATATATATAGTCCACAGCTATGGGTTGAATAGGAAGAAACTGTAGAAGGCCAAGAAAGGTCCTGGCGCCTAGATGCATGTGTGTACAGTTTAAATGTGTGCATGGTCTTGGTGGCAGTCATTAGTCAGTTACACAAGCTGCCATAGTGTCATAAACAACACGCTCTCATGTCTAATGAGACAAGCGAGTAAATGTAGATGACGCCACCTTTAACATAAACAGCCCTCTTTATTCCCTTGCAAGAGTGTGCACATGCATTTCCATTGTGACCTATTGTCAAACCCCTCAACCCAATCCCTTCACTCCACACACACACACACACATGCACAAATGCTATATCGTAAAATACAGGATTGATGCACACCAGTCCAGCACAGTGTACATTTAAGACTCTTGGCAGGTACTTTTGAGAGAAACCGGAGACACAATCTAAGCCCGCCTTTGGTCAGTGGGAGACAGGCAGCTTCCCAAAAAAGGAGCCCAAAACCATTAAAGCAAATTGAGGAGCCCAGTGGGGCTGCCAGAATGTGTCGGGGGGTGCTGGTTGTAAGAGGTGTAATCGCACAGGTCCAGCTTGAGTCTTAAATAAACTGTTTGGGTTGGAGGACCCGGTTGCTGGGAAGAGCTGAAACTTAAGACGTCTTGTTTGGACAGACAGTAATAGCAGCTGTAGCAGCTCTGCTTCTGAAACAGACGGAGATTCAAGCAATTCATGTTTTTTGTTTCATGATGCAATTAATGAATCCCTGCTGGTGCTGTTTTGCACTATGAGTATGTGCTGTGCTGAGTATGTACATTAAACGTGCTTTTACGAGACTGTCCCGCTGCTTTACGTGCCTTTTAATTATTTCACAATACAGAAACTCGCACCATTTAAGTATACCTCGTTGAACACTTGCTGTGTTTCTCTAACACCAATAAAAATGCTACATATTTTAGTAATTAAAAGTTCCAAGTGGATTTTTCAGTGTGACGGGTATGGAGGTTCACTAATGTAGAAAACGCAGATACTGTTAGCTCAATAACGCTGGATTATTTTTGAAACTATTTCAGGTGAGCGACCATGTTTTGATCTACTGCACAGTGATATTTATAGATTTTATTCTTCCATCAGCCACCATGTTCCCTTCTTAGAAATCAGGGGGAGACTGTCTAAAGTTATTTTCGCGGGACGCCCCGGTGGCCGGCCTAGAGGTTAAGGTGCTGATCTATGTTACATGTCCTTTCCCATCTCTCTTCCCTCATTTCCTGTCATCTACTCTACTGTTGTCTCACTAATAAAAGGTGTAAAATGCATGGACACCTTTTCTTGGAAGTTGACAGTAGAGAGAGACAGGAAACAAAAGAAGGGGTTAACATGCGTCAACGCTCTCCAGCTACATTCAAAGTGAGGATCTCACGGTGTCTAAAACTGCTGAGCCACCACTGGTTGAGTCATGACTTTGGTTTCTATGTTCTCATTGTAATAATGAACTGATTTCCCAAAAATGTTTTCCTCATTTAAATGCACACCTAAATGAATGATGGAAGAAAGGGTCATTTTAGATACAGACAATATCTACAGCATGGAACAAACAAAACACAGCACTGTGTGGGCTAGCAGGCTTATAACAGTATTACTGTTCAGTCTGGCCTGAGACAGACAATTACTGTTTTCTTTGTCCCAAATATACTCGCTTCTGTTGACTACTGACCTCACCCCCTCCACACTGCAGCAACTTGCCCACTCTATAACAATACCCTTCAGTACAAATAACGCTGTTTCATATTCAGCCCTAACATCCATCCCCACTCATCCACGCGCTTTGCTTGTCATCATCCCACTTGTGACCGATTCCTTGGTGCCGGTCGCCTCCCACAACGACTGGGATTCCATTGTGATGTAAGGCTTGATGTTAGTAACAGTCGCTAAATTAAGATTCATGCACAGTAGGCTGCAGATCTGCATAATGCACCAACTCCATATAGAGCTTCCAATATAATCAAGTTTCACCTAAAAAGCATGGTGCATGAAGTTGTTAAGCAAACAGAGGTGTTCTGTCATCCTGAATTACTACGTTGGAAAATACAGCATCATGTTTAGTGAGTTATTTGAGCATGAGATTGGTGAGGTTGGTGAGGTTGGTGAGGTTGGTGCTCCTACCTGCTCTCTGTCCCAGAGCATTAGTGGTGGTGATGCGCGGGGTCATGTTGGTGATGGGTACCATGTTGCCCCTAGGGGTGGCCGTAGAGGAGGAAGTGGTGGTGCGCCCATCCTTGATCTCGATGGTGAGGAAAGTCTTCATGTCCGGGTCTGCCTCTCCCTGGGTGACCTGCTGTCCAGCTGCTCTCCCTGGGGTCCTGTCTTCCTTTGAGTCACTGGAGGCATGCACATCTTTTTCAGCTGGATGCCTCGTCCCACCCATGGAGTTCTGCCATTGGCTAGCAGAAGACAGAGGTTTGTTGGCCACGCCTCTTGGCTGAGGTACAGCCTGACTCTGGGATGCGCCAGAGGTGCTAGATGTGGAGTCCACACGTGGCCGTGCTGGCCTGTCTCCAGATGTGCTGAGGGATGCTGCTGTGTGTGTAAACAGCTCCGCGGCTCTGGAGATATTCGTCTGGCCACCGCTGCCGGAGGTGGTCCCGTTCCTCAGAGGAGCTTTCTTCAAAGCGGGGACATTCGGGCTCTGGCTGGACTCCGTGAACTTGCGCATTCGATCACGCACTGAGTTGGTACGGTTGAATTGTTCCAATACGATATCTTTCTTCTCAGGTGCTGTAAACACATAATGCAGGAGGGGAGTTGAAATCACAGAAAAACACTCAATACAGCAGAGACACAGAAACGAGATCCCTTCCACTGTTCAGGCTGAATTTAGCACACTTAAAGTCTCTTGCTCCCATCATCTCCTCCTCCACCTCATAAGCCCTCTATAAATCCCAATCCTATTTTCCTCCTCTCTCTAGGTTTTGTTCCAGCCCCTTTATTGTGCTCGACTTAACCTCCCCCGTTTCACCGCCTTTCAGTTTCTATCTTTTGGACTTTTCAGGACATGTTTCTTCCACTCATGGGTATTTTTTCATTCTCTGATCCTTAATACCGTCAGATAATGTGTACAAAGCTCATGATTTGGCACAGACTCTCGAACGGAAAAAAACACTAGTGATTAGAGGAGAAGATATTCACTGAGGTCATCCTAACAAAGAAAAAAAAGATGTGCTGCTCGGGAGGAAAACCACAGTTTATAATGCATCGGACACAGTAAAGAACACTGTCTGGTAGAAAGAGAGAAAATGGGGTATAGTATAACCATCACTCTCTGCTGTGAGTGGCTCTATACGATCACATTAATGGATGTCATTGTCTCCATATACTGGAGTCCTGCAGGCTATGAGCCATCTGGTGTGATATCATTACTTTTAAATGCAATGTCCATAAAGTAAACCAAATGAATCTATGCATATAATAGAGGTGGGACCAAGTCATTAATTTGCAATCTACAAGTAAGTCTCAAGTGTTTGCACTCAAGTCCTAAGTCCTAAACTTTGAGTTTCAAGTCCTAAACAAGTCACAATGCACTCTTCAATAATCCAACACGTTCTCATCCCAACTCGTCACATACCGAAACTTTGTCAGACCCCTCAGCATCACTTTTTCCATCGCACTAAAGACGTGCTTAACGACCGCTCTGTGTCACTTTTCGGTCGCCGTTAACACGTGTTAAATGTTGTGAATTAAATAAAAACATTTAGTTAGGTTTAGGAAAAAACAACATGGTTGGGCTCAAAATTACTTTGTTTTTACAGTGCAAATGTGACTGGACGTTGTTAACACGGGACACGAACGATCAGCTGATTGTAAAGTGAAAGTGAAAGGTAACGCACAGGATGCAAAAACATGGATGAAAGCCCTGTGTTGTTGGACCCATCCACCACTGCGGTCTATGTCTCTTTATAATACATCACCGCAACACTTTCCCTGAGCATTTACTGTTGCCGCGGATGGGTTTACATTGTAGTTAATGGAACGCCCAGTGCGTCTCCTACTGCCGCTAAAGGGTGCCCTGTGCGGCGGTATCAAATGCCGACAGCCATGACAAAGCGTCGGTATTTGACGCCCTGGGAATGAGAACAGGCTGAATAATCCCAGTAATATTCACCAAAAATAAAGAGTCCAGAGTTCAACAAAATCACCACTTTTCGGGGATTCAGCAATAAACAAGATAGAGTGAAATTCAGTTTGTTCGATTCAGTTTACCCCCATGAGTTAATCCTCTTCCCAAACAAATCATTTAAGGGTCCCTCAAAAAGTAAATAAACAAAACACTGATGGAGTTACCTCCGGCACAGGGCAGTTGATTGTCTTCCTGCACACACTTTTTAAATAACATACTTTTAAATCTTTGGGCTTGGGGGGAAGGTATCAAGTATTTTCAAGTCAGAAGGCTCAAGTCCAAGTGACGTCACGAGTCACTGGTGTTAAAGTCCAAGTCGAGTTGCAAGTCTGCTTTTATTTTGTCAAGTCGAGTCTACAGTCATCAAATTTGTGACTTCAGTCCACTCCTCTGGCATATAAGGTCATATAAGAGTTGCGACTTATCATTTCCATTACCAATAAATCTGTGGATTTCTTAAAAAAATGAATTTGAATGGTGAAAATGCCAATCCGAATTTTTTCAGAGCCAATAATATTAAAAATTGCGCGTTATTTCCGTTCAACAGTACTGACCCCAAACATATTCAATTAACAATGATTCAAAAGAGAGAGATGCAGCAAATCATTTGAGAAGCTGGAAATGATGAATGTTCGGATTTTCTCCATAATAAATACACTCAAATATTATCAACATTGATGTGTGAATTGATTTTCTATTGATTAATCAGTTCAGGACTAAGAGTTAGACTAAGAGCTAAAAGAGGACTAATTGCTTACCAGAATCCTTGCTGCCATGAGTGAGGGGCAGATCGCTGTTAATTGTCATCTAAAAAGGGAAAGAAAACACAAAGAAACTTTGAGAGAACAATCAGCAGAGGAAGTAGAGGAGATTAAGGGTTAACATGCACTGTGCCTGGATTGACAACCACAGAGCTGCTGCAATAAAAAGCTCCATGTTTAACAGGGCAGCGATGCACATTCATGAGGGGCTTCATGGATGGCTGTGGTGACATCTACACACTAAATACAGAATCAACCGGTGGTGTTTTCATTATGTAACATTTGTGTTTGGAGTGAAGCAGTGGGCCTCTGTTCTTTTTTTGGCAGCGGGGCTATGATGGGCCCCAGAGTGTTTACATTACTCTCAGGAGACTGAGCATCAGCGTATATATTTCAGGGAACAATAAAAGAAGTCAGGGCCAGTCTTGGGTAAACACATTTAGAGGAGCGACGCGATGGCGTCATGGTGACCTGAGCCCCCAAGATGGGAAATGTTGCTCCACAGTTAACAGTCAGTTAACAGAAACATCAGCTGTGTGCGTGTTTGCGTGCTCTCTGCTGTACTGTGGGCTGAAGAGAGACAGAACCTCTGGCCCGTAACGCTGTCTATCCCTCTCTGACAGCAGGTGAGGCGCCGCTGCTGAGGTGAAGCAGAGACACTCAGGTGCACAGTTTATTTGTGTAGCCAAGGAACAAAAGTTAAACAGCACCTAACAGGACCTCAGCGTGGTGTGTTTATGGATGCCGATGTGACCTGGGTGTCACTGAAGAATGGAGTGTTGGGGTGTCTTGTCAGGGATAATAGAAATAGAAAGAAAGGGAGAGCTTGGACTGTTGGTGCGTGTGACTATGTGGCTCAACACCCCACTCTAGTGGTGCAGTTATGACACATACTCTGTGCCGTTGCTGTTCAGACGGCTGCAACTGATACAGATGGGGGACAAATTCAAGTGTCTCAGTATGCCTCCCTTAGCATAGACAAGTCTGTATAACTCTACTGGAGGGATGAACACCATTTTTCTATAAGATACTTCCTCATTTGGTGTTTTGACAATGGGGGGTGGAAAGAGCAGTCTAACAGATGTGTCCAAAGTCCAACTGTAATCACATTTGGTAATCCATTTTTGTAGTCAAACATAATAATAGAGTCAAAGTAAACAAACTTGCGCTGTAGCTGACATGTCATGGGCAGATAGGTTTGCTGTAGCAGACAAAAATGTAATTTCAGCTGGACTTCAGAGCTGTTTCATTTGGTTGAGGTATGGTGACTGTGTGCATTTATTATGTTTCTCCAGTCTTTTATAGGGATGTAAATCACAAGTTTCATCACAATACAATATTATATTGATTCTTAGGACAACGATATGATATTTGCTGATATCACAAAGTCCGCCACGATACGATTTTGATTAGATTCAAATCAGGGGCCTTCGATCGATATGAGACAATATCATATGCCCATTTAACACAATCAGTTCATATCAACTCACAAAAAGCAACTAAAATATAATTATCCAATTTTATTACTGGGAAGGAGGGACCGCTTGGATGGAAATGGCGATATAGTCGCGCCATGGGAATTTCAAAACAAAGGCATATCTGAAAGATGATGATCATTGATGATATTGGATCGTTGATCATTGAATCGATGTATCGTTGCACTTCTACTCTTTCGTTCAGGTTTTTCCTTTAATTTGTTTCCTGTCTGTATATTCAGGACACAAAGACATCAGCTGTTCATGATACAAGGACTGTGCACTCTACCTTTTGTTTCTGGAAGTCGTTTTTTCCCTTGGTGCTGCCGTTGAGCAGACCATTTGCAGGATCCTTCCTAGATAAAACAGCGCCATCGGGCTGGTCCTGGTCAATGATGCAGTCCTGATCGGACCGAGCCTGGAGGTCGGCTGGACCTTGGCTTCCGCTCTCGGTTTCTGAATCTGTGCTGTAAGTTGAACCACTCGTGGCTACCTCCACCTCCTCCGCTGGACCCCTCTCCTCAGAGGACATACTCACACTCCGGTCAGATGTCCCCGAGTCAGTCCGTTTCCGTGACAAAAGACCAACGCTGTCTGAAGCCCCGGAGCCCAAACGGGGTCTGACGCCAGAGTCGGAGACATCTGAGCCCAGTCTCTGTCTGGCGTAGGACAGGGAGCCGACGCTTCGCTCTGATGCCCCAGAGTCTAGCCGGCCACGCTGGAAGGGACTCTGGCTCCTGTCTGAGGCTCCAGAGTCCAGCCGGGCTCTGTAGGCTGAGCCCAGACTCTTCTCTGAGGCCACAGAATCCAGATTGGACCTGGAAAGCACAGAGGTCACACTGCGGTCTGAAGCTGAGGAGTCAGACCTTTGACGATGAGGCAGGACCAGGTCAGGCTCTGTGGTCACAGCCTCTCTCTGCGGCTGGATCACCAGAGGTGCAGGACCATCGTCCTTCACCAGGTGATCCAGAACCAACACCATGCCTGAGTTGGAGCCTGCAGCAGAAAACACACAAGAAAGATGAGCCATAAATACCTTTCTCTACCTTGTGGCTTTCCTGATTTTGTAAAAAACTGATTACTTCTATGCTTCCTCTCACGTCAAACCAAAGCGAAGAGGGTGTTACTGTATGTGAGCAAAGGAAGCAGTAGGTGTTGAAGTGAGATTGAAGTGATAGAAATGAAATACTTCTGCGGGCGCAGGGGCCCCCATGAGAGGCCTGGCTAGAAAATATCACCCAGGATCACAGAGGAGGCACGTGGAGACATGAGGGGATGTAGGCATTTCCTCCAGGCTGGCCTCAGTTCCTGAGCAAGATTTGTGAGATTGTGTCGGTGGATGTGCGTAAAAGAGAAGGAGGGGTCACAGCTAAAGAGTGTGGCTTAACCATAGGCGGTAAGCAAGTACAAGAAGTCAAGGAGGAAGTGAGGGTGAAATAGAGACCAAGACAAGTACTTCCCCTCCCCTCTGTCCAAGCTCCTTTACTGCTCCTTCTCTCCTCAGGAAACCACACTCCAAACAACACAGCGCTGCCCACATCCTCCCTCTGTGATACTCTCTACCTCCAGCACCCCATGGTGCTTCTAGTGATGGAATATCTGAGGTTGTGTACATACCGCAGATAAGGAAAACAGAGAAAACCAAGAGTGTATCAGATTCCCACAGCCCATGTATACATAAAGGCATGAAAACACTTCTGTGTGACCGGTGTTTGCACCAACTCTGCAACCAAATGGGGTTCACCAAGTATGCATGCCTGTCATTTACAAACCAAATCAAAGCGTCTGACCGGCAGCCGCAGAAATCTCCTTTAACTTCCGACAGGACAGGATCGAGGTTCACAGTTTCATTTAAAACATGCCTGCTAAATTGTGCACAATCTATTTATAAATGGCGGCAAGTTGCTGATTAAACAGACCAGATGATTATGTAATACGGTCTGAATACAAAACGTGATTATGATACACAATTAGGACAATAAACGGCTGCCACATGTGACACTGAATGGTCCACTAGACAGCAGTGTCTATATCTAATGATGCACTCAACCCAAACTCAATTACTGCCCAATTGAAGTGAAAGCCAAAAACGCACTGCTTCTTCAACAAACTCTCACGTTATTGTTCATGTTTTTGCCATCGGGAAGCTGTCATGTCCATTGTGTAGCGATTTCTGGGAAAATCCCTGGTGCTGCTGGGTAATGAGAGGCTTGCTTTTAGCTCTGAAATAGCTACAAAAGCAGCCTGCGCTTGTGCACTCTGCTGCCAGTCAATATATAGAGCACAAACAAAGGCCAACTGAGGGTTTTCTTTATACTTCCTTCACACTGAAGCAATGACCCGAGGAAAGCTCGTGTTTGTCGCTGCTGTGAACGGGTCAACACTGGTTTTTCGACTCAGCCTCGCCTGCTGATGACCTGGGTTTAACATCATCACACTTCTGCTTTGGCATAACAGGTAGAAGACAGCTTTCTATAGTAAATTTACTTTTACTATATAAAAGCAAGTGTCTCATTCAAGCTGTTGCATTAGCTTTTCAAAATGTTACCATAAAAAGAAATAAACACTAAGCTGTAAAAAAAAACTAAAACATTGCAGTAACCATTTAATGCCATCGAAAAAGGAGACTGGTTGAGAAAAAAATGTTGTCATGTGCGGGTGGTTCCCAGCCTTTTTTGGCTTGTCAACCTTCTTAGTGAAGCAATGCTTACTCTTGATCCTTTGTTAGAGGTTGCATATGTCTCTGAGCCGTGAGCAGTTCAAGCAATGTTAGATTTCTTGATCAAATTGTTTAATTTTAATAGTTTTTTAGAGTCTCGAAGGTGTAAAATGAAAATTTTCCAACAGAAAAGATTTGAGAAATTACCATAATTTAGATTTTTGTTCTCTTTTTGTCTATCTCAACCATAAACCGTATATAAGAAGTGGACGTAGTCACTGTGACGTCATCCGTTGTTTTGTGGACTGCCGTTTTGAAACCCATTTTTAGGCGACAGAAATGTTACAATTAACTTTCATGAACTGAAAACACACTGTGAAAGGGTTAAGACGAAAACACGGACCCTCTCAGAAAAAGGCGTGGTAGCGACATGTCAATCACAAGGTAACCACGCCTCAAAGCATACCCTCATTTATGGTCTATTTGACTCTAAATGGGACCATAATTTACTAAATGAACATCATGCTGTATTGAAGAAGACTTGAAACTAGCGATTGAGACCATAAACTCATGTTTAAAATGTTTACTGAGGTAATAAATCAAGTGAGAAGTAATTTTCTCATAGACTTCTATACAATCAGACTTCTTTTTGCAACCAGAGGAGGCGCCCCCTGCTGGCTGTTAGAAAGAATGCAAGTTTAAGGCACTTCAGCTTTGGATTCACTTTTCAGCCCACTGATCTTGACCTCTATGTTGGGAACCACTGTATACTCTTCTATGGTTTAGCAGCGACTTGTATGGTGCCATAGTTGCAGACCATGGTCTTGTGTGAATGACAATGATCTGATATACATGCATGACTAGTGGCCTGGTATTAATGATAATACATGCTCCTGTGTTCAGCCCTTAAAGTGCTGTAAAAGCATTAGCGTCAAACTTGAAGTTGAGCAAGTTTTCCTCTTTTGGGAACTCACGGCACATTACACATTCCACTGAGCGTCTCTGTAAACATTTCATTTCCTAAATCACAGCTTTACTGTACAAGTTACAGGTTGCACGAGAATGCAGTACGGCTGGACACATGGTCATTGAGGTAAAGCTTGTAAATATAAGCTATTTGTCTAAGAGGTAGAGGTATGTGTGCTGTGTTCAAAGACCAAAAAGAAGCCGCCACTGATCGTCCAAGTCAATCTCTTATTTTCTGCCACTTTCCCTCTGCTGAAAAGACAACCGGCCAACCACTGTCCTTTCCCAACCATAAACGTCGGTGTCTTTGTTGATTGGTGTCCACTTTAAAACTTTTGAGGCGGCTTCCTCCTTTGTGTTTTTATGGTGGTCTTTTTTTTGTTCACCCTGGCTTCACCCTGGTTTAAATTGTAAGGTAGGGAGGATAAATCAGGAACAGTGGGGATTTTTTCCGCCAAGCCAACAAGGCCTTAAATCTGTTCTGGTATCAGCTTTATTTAGCAGAGGTGTGGCTGTTGGGTTTCCCTCTGTTGCTTCCCATAACCCCACCACCAACCCCAGGTCCCTGAGAAGGACATTGGGAGCCAAGTCCAGGGCAGACCAGGCCACACAGAATTACATTATTATGGTTGCCAGCCTCAGGGCCAAGTTTAGGTCAGCCAGGCCTGTAAAACACTTTCATCTTCAGCCAAGGATGATCGAAGTTTAATTTGTTTTCCTGTATGAAGGGGATTGTCCAATTAATAGTTTGTCCTGGTGTGTATGAATTGGACAAGCTGTAGGTATGTTTGTAACATTTATGACTTGTCAATAACACGCTTTTGTCGTTTTACAGGCTATTTATCGTGAGCTCTGTGCCTGCAAAGTTTCAAGAAATCAAGTGAACGACGCACATTCATCCCTTCCTGAAGGCTTGCATTCATACCTCTTTATTAATGGTTGGGCTAACAGAGCGGTTAATGAAATGACTTCACACTTAAGAAGTCATTAACCCTATGTTTGTGAGCGACTCCAAACGGTTAATAAAGTTAGATGAAGGAGCCTGAACTAATATGACCTCCTGACCGCCACCTCAGGAGAATGGCCCCTTCAGCGGACTATTTTAACAGGCAGTGAGGAGGAAATTGCACCAAGACGGATGTATGCAGTCACGTAAACGCAACAGAGGTGGTCAGTGTGGGCTTCCAGTTATAAGCTCTTACCCAAACTTGACCTTGAATTTTTACAGCATATAAAAGAGTTTGTGTTTCAACGATTCCAAAAGTGTGGCATGGCTAAACGTGATTTAAGTGTGTATAGCATGCAGACGATATGTGTTAGGCAGTCTGGTACTGAAGGAGTGTTTCTCACCTAATCTCTGCAGCTCTCTGCTTTGTTGTGTCTGCTGGCTGCGTAACTCCCGGATCTGAGATCTGTTACGCTCACTGTGACTCTCCCGCTCTGTCTCCTGTAAAAGAAAAGAGAAGATTCACACACGGCTAGGTGCTTTTCTATAAAGCTCCAGACGTATCACGCTCTATAATGTCTACAGGTTGTTGTTAGGGACAAACTGCCAACCCATTCCTCTGATCAAAACCAGAGTGAGAACATCAGTCCTACAATCGCCCGTTTGAGGTCAGCTGGTGATCACAACAGTCTTTTGTTGCAGGTTGAGGTCAAACGCTCCAGCTATGATGAGCCACATGCTTGGCCAGCTGGAAAAGTAAAGATCTGTTTTATTTTCCATTGTATACGTCTGAGAGAGATAGAGAGTGAGAGAGAGAGACGCCCTGAGTGCCAAAAGAGCCAACATATACAGTCAATGTATTGACTAAGGTAGCTCCTTCAAGATTACCTGCAGTCTGACAGCAGCACAAAATACAGCTCTTCCTGCACCACTCCAGCCCTAACCTGCACCGATAGAGGGAAGTCACAGCAGGAGGTAGATCTCCGAGGAGAGGTAGGAGTATTTTGGCATATGGAAAGGAAACAGGAGAGGTGTGGAGGGGGAAAAGATGAAGATGCCGGCACTACTGTTGGGCCTCTGGTGCCTGACCTTGAGCTACTCCACAGGAAAATCAGCTGCACAAATAAGGCTCCTCTGAGCACGTGTGCACACACACACACACACACACACACACACACACTTTAAATCACTCCCACACATATTTGTAATCCACTAGACTCCGAGGACCTGCAGATTCTTCTATTAAAGGGCAAAAAGCTTTTTGTGGAGCTTCAGGTGGTATGCGTCATTCAGTAGGTGTTTAACAAGAAGCATCTGGGTTGAGAACAGTGCTACAAAAGTTTGGGGTGGATCCTGAAAAAACATACAGGATGTGACCTTACATACTGAGAATATAATACCAGATTTATAGCCTACTATTACCTAAAAAAAAGCTTCTGAAAACACATTCACAAGCTCTCAAGCAAGCAAAGAAAGCACACACACCCAACCACACAATAAGTTGTCCATGTGTAAACTATGTTATCCTTCACAAGAGAGACTGGCACAGTTGTCAGCAGAGGGGAAATCGTGTAAGTCACACCTTTGTGTTTTTAAAAGGCTTTTAATCAACGCAGTGTGTGATCAGAGAGAGCGACCGAACACAAAGCCAGCTCGAATTTAAACACAAGCGAGAGGCAGAGGTGAGAAAGGACTCGAGGCTTTCTACTCCGTTGACTGTGACCTTCCCCACCTTGAGCAGATTACAAGGCGGAGCGGCTCAATCACTGAGGAGAAAATGTAATCAGACACTGTCACGGGAGACGGCAGCACAAACAGGAAAGGTGATTCTGGAATGGCACTGCACCGGTTATAAACAAAGACACCACACACCATTAAATGTATCATATAATGTAGTTTGATAGGATTGAAATAAAGCCTTTAGGGCTGCAACTTATGATTATTTTCATTGTCGATTAATCTGTTGATTATTTTCTCGATTAATCGATTAGTTGTTTGTTCTATAAAATGTCAGAAAATGGGGAAAAATGTCAATCAGTGTTTCCCAAAGCCCAAGATGACGTCCTCAAATGTCTTGTTTTGTCCACACCTCAAAGATATTCAGTTTACTGTCATAGAGGAATAAAGAAACCAGAAAATATTCACATTTAAGAAGCTGGAATCAGAAATTACTCAGACCGATTAATCAATTATCAAAATAGTTGCCGATTAATTTAATAGTTGACAACTAATCGATTAATTGATGCAGCTCTAGTAGCTAAAATCATCCCGGAGAAATCAATCTGTGTTTGTGAAAGAAAAAAAACTTTCATTAAAAGAAGCTAGACAGTTGAAATACTACCCGTGACATCATAGCAGTATAAATCGACATATAAGGTGCTCCAGTGTCATTTGTTCCATTCCTTCCTCTTTTTTCCATATGGAGCAAAAAAAACACAAAGCGGCAGCACAAATTCAGGAGCATAAAAAAAAGTCTTCTCAGCTTTTAAAGCCAGCGCTAAATGTTGCTCATGCAGACTGTGAATTCAGTGAAATGCTCATTTAATGAGTCATTACAGCGTCTGATGAGTTTGGAGGTCACAAACAGTCTTCTGCAACCACACAAAAGACTTGAAGGTGCTACACTGTAATAATGCGAGAGGTCACACACAAAGAGGCGCTCTCCTTCTGAGTGGAGTCACTCAATCAAAGAGTCACAGGGGGAGATAATTGTGTTTGGGCCATAAACACAATTAGAGACGACAAGTCTTCCCTCACCCGGCCCTCCTCGCTCTCTCCTGCTTCTACCGGGAGTCAGACAGACAGCCATCATTTCACAGCTCCCACTAAACCACAGGGAGCATATTTCTCACAGACAGTGAGACAGAGAGGAAAAAAAGGGAAGATAAAGTGGAACTAGAGACGCAGACCAGAGCTCCGAACCTGCTGCCAGCCACCATGCTGTCATTAGCGGCTTCCCCTCTGGCCCCAACAGTGAAGACCTGACAGAGTGGAACCAACACCGTCCCACTCCGAACCACTCATCCCATGTGGCCTCAGGAGTCTGCTCGCTTTGGACTATAATTGTGAAAGCTCAAACCCGTAAACACAAAAACAACTGTCCTCTCTTGTGACCACAACGAGGCGTCGGCCTTGTGGATTCCTCTGAACCCTCAACTCCACAAAAAATAACAACAATGAGGCTGAGGCTGAGGCTGAGGCTGAGGCTGAGGCACACACACCTCCTTCACCAGCTGAGATCAGCTTCAGATTATTTAACACGCAATGCTCCAGTTTTCCATGGAAGTTAAATCCATCACTACGCTGATGGGGTCAGATCTTTTGAGGGTCTTCCACATGGAGGAGAGGAGAAACCTGGCAGCTGTTTTTCCATTACTGCAGCCTGAGGAGCCGCACACTCGGCTCACCTCCAATAACTGAAATACAGTAGCTGGAATGAAGTAGCAATCATCTCGGTATCACACACACACAAAGTCTGGAGTGAGGGAACCCACAAAAAACTCAGCCCTTAGCCTCATTCCCATTTCCACTTACTGCACATCATCACATGCCAATCTAAGCTTACTTTCTGGCCTTTTTTTGGTCAAAATGGATCTAGTGTACTTTTTTTCCTCCAGCACAACTCATCTCCAAACTCCGCTAAACCCTCTCTATTGCAAACGCTGGGCTCGGTTTAAGACAGTTTAACTACTCTTTCCTCAGGTCTTGCAACATGTTTATGATGAGATCAGAGAGCAAACAAAACTCTGTCTGGAACTGCAACACCCGCCTACCTGAGCTCTCCCAACACACCTAGATGGCATGCAAACCTGCAGCCTCAAAGAGACAATTTACAAGATTAAATTACTAAATACATTTAAAGTATTAAATATTGTTGTAGAATCCATATCAAGTTATGTTGCATTAATTCTGCATGTGTCAATGACCCAGTTACATCTCATGCATCATTAAGATGTCACCTACATCCTTAAGTGTTAAACTGTCAACTCGAACGAACAAAAATGATCTAACTCAGCAATAAACCAGTATGTACACAAACCTGAAAGGTAAACAGAGAGGCAGGTACGTCCCATTCTTCAGTCAGACAGAAACAAGCCCAGATTGATGAGGAAAGGTGTTTAAAAGAAAGATAAAGAAAGGAAGATGAATGGCCTTTCAGCGCATAAAAAAAGATAAAGACGGTCAGAGAGGAGCGTTTGGTCTGTGAGAAAAAAGTCAGTATGACATTTACCTTCTCTTCACTGACCCGGCTGCCTCTCTCTCTCTCTCTCTCTCTCTCTCTCTCTCAGCAGTAACCCTCTTGGAGTCAGGACGTCCGCTACTCTGCCGCTCTACTCCCTCAGCCACATCATACACACTTACACTCACACACACACACACACACACACGCACACCACCACCACCAACACCACACACACACACACACATAATACCAACAAGCCACTCCCTTGACTTCCCCTCCCTCCCAGTCTGTCTCCAAAGGGACCTGACCCCCCTCCCACCACCACCACCACCACCCCACACACACACACACACACACACACACACACACACACACACACACATTTCTTACATGTTAAAGAGTCGCCTGGTTGACACATTAACTTCTGACACACTTAGTTTTGACCTATTTTTTTATTTCTCTATCTGCTACATTAAGACAAGTTGAGATATTTTACTGTAACAGAACCTCATTTAAATTATTGGGTTATTGCACTTTTTTATCCTTTTTCCTACTGACTTTTTTGTGCTACATACATATAATTAAAGTTTTTTTTTATAAGCTGTTACAGTATAGTTTCTCCGAAATGCCCAAAAGGAAACTTTTACTGTGCGTCATCTATCTGTTAGTGCCATTAAATACAGTCATTACCTTCTAATGGGTGTTGGATTTGGGTAAAATCACAGCCACATTAATCCCCTAATTAAACACGCATATTATACTCCATATATTGTCACTTGAGTTCTTGAGCTGGTGTTTGTTTCAGGCTGCTGTGAGTGTACACATATTGCGTGTGTTCATGTGTGTGTTTGGCTGCTGCGGAGGCCTATCTAGGACCTCCATCTGCCACGGGACAATTGCACGCAGCTCAAAGAGATCCGCTGCTGTGATGTGAGTGGAAGGAGCCCCGCTGCTGCTGGTGGATGTTGTTGTTTTTGGCCACGTCCCCATTCCAGCGCAGACTGGGCTGCTGAGGCACAGCTGGTGGGCTGCCTGTCTGTCTGTCTGTCCAAAATCCCCCCACCCCCGGATCCATCACACCACCTGTAGCTCACAACTCCACCACCGTACAGCTCAGATATCTTACAGGAAGTGAGGTAAAAAGGGCTTGAATGTTAGAGCATCCTGTGACGCCGGCATGCTGTCATTGCATCACACACACACTCACACAAAGGAATGCACACAAGCGAAGCACGGGCTGCAAAAGACAATGGGACGGATACTAACAGCCTTTCAATTCTCCCCATTTACGTCACTGTGGCGGGAAAAAAAACGTGTGCTTTCACATGAACCACCAGAACTTCGATAATGCGAATGATTGTATTTTCCTTTAAAGCGTAAAGTTCCTCCACCTCAATCACTCAAAAGGCTTGAGCTACAACAACGGTGACCACACACAGTAAGAATTAACTTTGTTTTCCTCCACAGAAATCTCATCCGCTGGAAACAGAGCATTCATCAGAAAACTGTGATCAAACACAGAAGATAAGATAACATCTGGCTCCCGGCAGACTCTCCCAAACAGTTAAGCCTTCACATCATGTTCGCTGCAGCAACCATATAATTTAATCTGTTATGCTGAAAAAGATAAAAAGTGGAGTTCAACTCTGAGTCTGTTGTCATCCACTAGAGGGCTGAGAGAGACGTCTGAGGACACACTTCAAGTGGATTCAGAAACATGATGGACTCAAAGGCCATCAAAATGCAATAAAACCATTAAAGTATTTGATCAAATCAGGTAAAATAAAATGAAAAGTCTTGAAAGTCTTTGAACCTCTCACCTCTTTCACTCTAAAAATTAAATTTCAGTGTGCAACTGTCTCAAAGTGTTAAAGGTCGGGCTGTCCAGATACCATCTTTTGGGCTTTGAAGGTATTTGAAGCTGCACAGCGCAGGCTGACATGTTCTGCTATCTCCCCCGTTTCAGTGCCGCTCCTGCATTACTGTACACACACACACCTCTACACGTAATAAACAGAGATATCTGTCTGAAAATAACTATGTTGAATATGAATAATTTGGGATTATTCCTTATTTCATGGGCTATGTGAGGATTTATACTTACACAGGCAACTTATATATACTGTATATACATATATATATATATATATATATAAAAACGAAGCATTCGAATACTGATTTGGAGGTTGATTAACATGGCAATGGTCGAAGCTCCCAATCATTTGGGTCAGCCCTAGTTAAAAGCTGTACAGATAAATGTATACAAAATGACAGTGTCTGGGAGACTGTTCCTGTTAAAAACTATTCACTGCCTTCTCCAAACAGCAGGCTCAAAGTCAGTTTTATCTTTCAAACCTGACTGAGGACGTAAAAAAATCAAAGCACATTCTTTGCTCCGTGACAGCCAAAGTACGTGTTTTGTGTGTGTGCGAGTGGTGTAGCCACATTCATGACACAGTGTGTGACTTAAGTCACAATGCTTGTTGTTGTTTGCTGCATTCTTCATTGTGGCAGCAGAGAAACCTCAGCGGTCGTTGTTGCCATGCGAACAAACTCTACACCCGCAAATTGGTCTGTGCTCGGCTCATTTTGGCAAATGGAAACTGACACGAGGGAGTGTTAGACTAGAGATAGTTTAGCCATCAGTTGTAATGTGACGTTCAGACTATATCAGCATAACATTTCTCATCCCATAAGTGACTCTGATTGCTCTACTAACTCTGCTGTACTCACCCCAGTTCCCATGCTGCTCTGGGGCTCCACACTCTCAGGCTCCTGGCAGCAACCCGGAGCTTTACTCCGTTCCACAGTCCCTAAAAACACACACACACAGCAGTAGTACAATAATTAAAATAATGTAGGCGACTCATTATCCCATCTGATGTCAAACCTCTGGTCATTTGTGAAATTAGGAGAAGAGAAAACACAGAAGGGACACAAGCTGAGGCGACAGAGGACAAGATTATCTGAGGTGTGTCCTGACATGGCCCCATAGGAGGAGGCTTCAGAGTGACAGGGGCCTCACACAAACCAGACAGCGCTAAGGAATGACAGGAATCCACTATCTGATCCAGCATCATAGGTAGATCGGCCACAGTAACTATGGCGACCACAGTCGACCCGCAATCTCTCCCAAAGGAAATATGCATACACATTAACACCAGGGATGCACTGATAACGATAACGATATCGGATATCCGGCCGATACTGACTCAAATAGCTGGATCGGGTATTTTCAATGAAATTCTGTGTTCATATACAGTATAGACTAGAATTTCAATTCCTGTTGAAGTTTTGACAATTTTTGCTGCATTAAAAAGGTTGATAAGGAATTGATAATTTTAAAGATTTGTTTACCAAGTTGCTGGTGTAGGATTTATTGACAATTCAGTAAATGTATATCTATGTATTTTTTGGTACATTTTGTTTTACAAAGTCAGGCCTGATGTTGCCTTACACTTTGGTTGCACAATTTAGAAAAAATATCAAATTGCGATTATTTGAACTGATATGGCAATTGCGATACGATTTGCGATATTAAAGGGAATGATCATTTTTACATAATTATTCTCATTTCTATTAAAATGATTATGGTGTGATTTTTGCAGGGATCTGTACCAAACAAAGATGTTTTCTTAAATCTGTAGAATATGATGTGTAGGTCAGGACATCTCTGCAGCACAACAATATTTCATTTAAAATTGTATTTTGACAAATACTGCGCCTGCTTGCGATTTGAAAATTGCAGTAGGCCATATTGCAATTTCGATGAAATTTGGATTAATTGTGCAGCCCTACCTTACACATAAAAGAATGGTCCCAGTCACTTCCACACAGTGAGGCATACAGCTTATTAATTAGATACTGGTATCGGATCGATAACCAAAGCCCAGCGATCAGTATCGTTATTGAAAAAGGCGGATTGCTGCATCCGTAAATGACACTGTATTTATCCCCCAAGTTTCTTTAAAAATAATACAATTTTACTACATTGAAATGAAACTGGCAGTAAAGGAGTGCTCAGTTAATCTTGTACCTGTAATTTCAGCGCCCTCATCAGGCCAATCAGTGCCTTCCTTTTTAACTGACAGAATTTGGTACCAAAACATCATATCCATAAATTTCATCTAGATTGAAGCAGGATATCATATTTAGAATATTGAGTCACATTTTTTTAAACTTTGGCATACAATGTCCTAATTTAATAAATCTTAAGGACTGATAGAACATAATTATGGCCTTTCAAACTCTTGACATTTTGAACTTTAAGTACATCTTTACAGCACCATCTTCAGACTTATCAGTTTAAGTGTGTGAGCTGCCACAACACAGTGACAAAACAAATCATCCTTAAATGTTTTGCTATAACCACACAGCTGGTGTCACATATGAGTTAAATAATATCTAATCAAAGTGTCATGTGGTATTATATTTAACAGACATGCAGACACAGCTTGACTCCATTTTTATCAAACAGCTGGACTCACCTTGCTGCTGTTCATCGCGGATTTGTCGGATGGCTGCTCTGATCATCTTCCTCTCCTCATACTCGCTGGCGGCACGGAGCTTCGCGCAAACACACCACAAAATCTCAGTGTAAACAGGACAAGTATGTCAACACATTTCATGATTCTTTTTTGCCTGTTAATACTCACCATTTTCGTGAGCTCATCAATGTCCTGGATTGATTGCAGTTTTCGTGACAGGACGTCCAAGTTGTCGCTGGATTCTGACCTGAGATAGAGAGAAGGTGAAGTGGTTATAATGGTGCCCACTATGACTGACTATTAACTTGGGAAATCATAATATCTCAAAATATCCCAATACAAACAGTGGACTTCACTGACTCTCTCCTGAGGCCTCCTCTCTGTGCATGTGAAAGTCAGCAGAAGACAATACCAAGATAACACACAGTTTTCTTGGCTGGAAGAAAAACCCATCAGAGGAAACGCTCCCAAATTGAGGGTGGAAAAAGTGATACTTGAAAGCAATGACACACAGCGCCTGAAAAAGGCTGCTCTCATCCTCCCCTCTTTTCAGCCCCATATTTCTCTCATTCACTGCTCGCTTTTATGTTGGTTTCTATTACTCATACGCTCCTCCAGTTCTCTCATTAGCTTCGCTTTCCTCCAGTAGTTGGTATTAAAGGATGTGTGGCACGTCGGAGTGAAATATTTCACATTCCTGCAGTGAGAGGCACGGGATAATGCAACGTTCAGACGGGGTTTGTGCGTGTGTGTGTGTGTGTGTGTGTGTGTGTGTGTGTGTGTGTGTGTGTGTGTGTAAGTGTGTAAGTGTGTAATATGTGTGTTTTAACATGTGCGGCGCACGTGCGTGCATTTGCTGCAGTAGGTAAGCTTTCTCTAGCAGCTTCAGTGAGGCTTTATTATTGCAATCCAAGTCTTCTGAGAGCAGCAGTGAAGGGAAATGATTAGGCCCGGCCACTAATTTAATCTTGATTAATTTAATCTTAATAGGATTCAGTGACAGAGAGAGTCCGACAGCAGAAGGTTGAGTATCCTCATCACATCCAATAAATCTTTGCTGCGCTCCAATCTCGGCATTATCAGTCGGTAATTAACACCTGTTACAAGACTCAGATCATCCTGACCTGCAGAACTCATCTCATCCACATGGAGAAACTTCACAACATTAAAGCTTTAACTTCCCACACTATTTCATTTGTGATTTTTTTTTGTGATTTTTGTGACGTTTGTCTATATTGAATAGATTTTTGAATATCTTTACCATTTTTAATAAAAGTAACATGGTTTGATGAAAACTTACAGTATATTCCACTAAGTCTCTTTAAAATACAAACGCTCACAATGTTTACAGTAAAACCAAGATTATCTTCTTCGTTAACTAAAGCCTGTTCATCCTGTTTCTCATTCAGTTTGCAAGCAAAAAAAGTGTTTATTGACAAAATGTCAAAGGTGGCATTAGTGCTGAGTTATCAGTTTATCCACACTCCTCAGCTGAATGATAGGAGCTGGGAATTGTGCGTTACTGAACTGGAAAAAACACTGAGAAGGCTCTGATTAAACCTATAAAGACAAAAAAAATGAGCTGAGAAAAACTACTGGTAATGTGACATAAGGACACATTTTTAAAAGTGAAAGTATGCACTGTGAAATGTGCATACACAATGGAAAATGGAAAATTTACTGTGGTTTCACTTTTCTGTCCCCTATGATTTCCTGACTTGACTTTTCCAGACTTCAATCTTTTCCCACTGGAGTTGAAGAATGCTGCATCTGGAGTTTTGTGAGTGTTTTCTCAGCATCTCCAGTTCACCTGGACTGGTGCAGTTTGTCATTAGGACAGGTCTCTGTGTGAATGTGTGTGTGTGTGTGTGTGTGTCTGTGTGTGTGTGCGTGTGGTCTTACCTGTGCTGGTTCTCCTTGTCCTCCTGCTGTTTGAGGCGTGTGGGTCGAAATCTCTTGCTGGCCAGAGCGGCCTCCATGTCCTCGATCTCCCTCCTCCTCAACTCCCGGATGGCTGAACGGATGAGGCGTCTCTCGTCCAGATCCACGGTTCCATCCAGCTGCACGTACAACACAAAAAAGACAAACAAAAACAGGGCATGAAGACAAATGTAAGGGTTGAAAGTGTGCTAACACTTGTCACTCTTATACTGCTATTATTGCATCTGTGAGTGAGTAGCCTACATGACCAGAAGCATGGACAGTACACAATTCTATAAGAATCCACTGCTACAGTAAAGGGTCACAGGCTTGTTCTCAGTGTAAGTACAGGGCGGTGAATAAGCAGAACTGTAGCGTAGAGTCGTAGTTACAGATTCTCTCAGTCACCATCTCTGGCCCTCTGTAATTAACGCTGTCAAACAAGGACAATAATGCATTTGTTTACAAGAAGGGGCAGACTGTGAGCCAATCTGTCCTGACACACAGATGTCCAGCCAGAGTATCAGAGAAAGTTTTGTGATGTTTAGCCGTGGTAGCAGCGCGGCTCCAGGGATAGCAATGATGGTCTGTCGGTTGACTGAAATATAACAACTATTGGTTGGAAATTTTTTACAGACATTTATAGTCCCCAGGGGCTAGGTTGCATAAACTTAGTTTAAGACTAGTCTTAGCCTTAGACTGGTCTTAGATGGTCAGGTTAGACTAGTCTAATTAAGCCTGTCTGTTGATTAAATATTAAGACTGACTTAATTTGAGGAAGGAAAGTGAGCCACCTCTCCCCCGGGCTAAGCCTGAGGTGAGAGCTTTGTTTCTATGTATGACAACAATCTGTTAGAAAGTCAGTTCACTGTTTCAACTGTTTACCTATTACTTTTATCTAACCTTTAGCTAACTATTTACCCATTACTTTGAGCTAACTATTTCAGTTTAACCATTACTTTTAACTAACTTTAAGCTAATTATTTCAACTGTTTTTCCATTACTTTTAGTTAACGTTAACTACTTCAACTCTTTATCCATAACTTTTTTTGATTCTTGTACCATATTCTTGAATGTCATTTTGAATTGACATCTATAACGGACGACCATTGGATTTATGCGGTTCACCTTTTCTATTATTTACCCCCATGCTTGGTGTGGTGACGCTGTAGCCGCCTTTTTATCTCTTCTGTTAAGGTCATATTTCACCCACAATGCATTGCGTGACAGGTTATTCTTACATTAGTCACTCAGTTGCTTTATGCAGCAGGTAAATTTAAGTGTCTATAGCAAGTCTGACTTAAAGTTACATTCAAGACAAAGACTAAGTCTTTTTTTTTTTTATTCCTACTGACTTTGGTGATCCCCTGACTGTTACTCTAGCACTAATAGCAGGTTGTCATTTGTGGTTCAAAAGACAGCAAGCATTGTCATTGCGACCATGTTAGCATGCGGATGTGAAGTCACGCTGTGCCTAAGTTCAGCCTCACAGAGGCGCTATCATGGCTGTAGACTCTCTATTAGTCTTGTTAATAACGGCACCCTAACCAGAGCCACAGCTGACAGATAATAAACGTAAGTATCACTCAGGTGTGTGACATCCAGACAGTATTAGACTAAACAGCCCTGTCCTAGTTTTAAATGTGTGGTAGGGAGTTACAGGGTCAGCAGGCCCGATGAACGGCTTATCAATTGGTGATGACAAGTGATCTGACTTCACTAATGTGAAAAGACAAAACCACCTGAGCAAGGAGCAAAGGACGAGAAACAGGCACGGCAACAGCTGGTGCTCGGCTACAAGAAAAGAAGTGTGTTCGGCTCTCCGGGTCGACCTACAGTATCGTCCAGGTGTCTTCTTCTCTGGCTGTAATTCTTCTTAGCTGAACAGTAGCCAGGCTGCAGGAGGCCCCAGAGACTCACATGTTGAAGTGGCTCACTTAAAACACTCACCGAGCCATTTCATCGCTCCGAGTGGTTATTAGTTAAAGGGTTTATTTTTTCGAGCAAAAGAAGAGTAATAGGAGTAAAAGCACGCCTGCAGACAGAAAGCCGGATGCTTCAATGTTAGCGACAGCCGTGAGCATGGGAAGGTAGAGGGAGCCCTCTCCTGTCATACGAGAGACAGATCTCTCTTTTGGTCGTCAGCGGGAACCTGTCAACACATGCAGAGATGAGCAGCTCCTGCTCCTCTAGCAGGCTTCTGTGATACACGTCACGCACAAACACACACTTTAAGGCTTCCTGCTGCACCAGTTAAAACCTGCAGAGTCAAGACACAAGCCTTTGTGTGCCAACTGGTTCCTCCTAGAGGGAGCTGGATGTGGTTGTTAAGCTAAGCCTTGCACCCTGGTGGGTTGAAAAGGGGGTTGATGTGCCCCCCCTGCTGGGCCTGGAGGAGGAAGAGGGGGGGTGTCTCACGAGAGATGAAGAGGGCCAGTGGTTTTGAGGTCTCGCTGTGGTTTGACAAAAAATGCAGCCCGAGCTGCACTAGCTCAGAGGGGCTCTCTTATATACTATAATTTGTGGAAATCTAAAGTGCTGAGCCGACTGAAAATAATGGGTAAGAGTGCTCAGAAAAGGCAGGAAGAAAAGCATACGAGGACGGAGGAGAAGGATAAGAGGGGAAAGTAAAGCGGTGAACAGGGCGAAAGGATGACAAAGTGAAAAGGGAGAAAAATGAAAGGCCTCGGGTATGCCTAAAAATGGGCAGATGAGAGCTGGGTGGGAAAGGGCCAGGCCTCGTTCAGGTCATTCCTCACATTCCTGCTGACTCACAAGGAAAGAGATGGTCGTGAAATGTGACGATCAGGAACTGGAAGTTCGGGTCCAACCCAGCTGTGAGATGATTCAACGACCAGGAGTGTCAGAGTTTCAAGAGGAGAGAGGAAATGAGAACCCACTTGCTTATTTCTATTCTATCATTGTCCAGGGTTTTTCTCACATGCCTACACACACACACACACACACACACTAACCAAACACTCGAGGGAGCCGTCTGTTACCACACTGTCAAGCTTACTGCTGAATGAATGTCATGATGTGATTATACAGCCGGTACGCTGCCAAGTTTTCGGAGTGACTGATTTATTTATTCATTATTGAGATATAACAGAGTAGCCTCAGGCCTGGGCCTCCACTCTAAAACAATAACTTCTGCTTGGCATTTCAAAACAGGCTGCCTTTTTGGCCTTTTTCTGTGCATATCAGTTTAAACGTAAAGCAAAATCACATGAGAAAATGTTCAACAGACAAGGACGACTCCTAAACTCGGAGCATGTGACAGACTGCAGAACTGTCCAAATCAGTTAGAGTAATATTTTTAAATACAAGCACAGGGAGGGGAGTTCAAATCTGTTAAATTCAACTGACACCGGCTGGATCTGACTTTTCCTTTTTGAAAAGAGGAGAATAAAATAGTCGACCAATAACGTCCCTTCACAGCGAGGTAATGAGTGGGCGTCACCCAAGCAAATAAAACACACCTTAAACTTGGGTGCCTGCCAAAGAAAACAGAGTCAGACTGACCGTTAAAGCGCCAGACACGGAAACACACACTCATGTAGAGACAGAGTCTGTTTGACGAAACCTCCGCATGACAGTGGTCTTTACAGAGCGTCACTGTGTCAGTGGGAGTGGAGAGGGAAAAAAAAAAATCAATGCATTTACACAGTGACAGCACTTTACACCGTCGACTGTCCCAGAAGGCTTTTTTCAAACCAAGCCACAGACCTCTGGGTTACCAACTGTCACTCTGGCTCCAAACAACAACACCACTGTGACCCAGAGGGCTGCCATTTATACCCAGACAGAAAGCTTTTCACTATCCTACTGCTAACAGACGTATGAGTCAGAACTAACACATAACAAATATGTTTTACTGAACACGACGCCGTCATCGAGACGTCACCGAGCTGTCAGCACCTTGAATGATGGCGGAGGGGAAAGTCGCGTTACAGTCTGGTCTGCTGTACAACCTGAGGACTCATCGCTGGCACTGAGGAAGCTGCTATCACACCTGTCGGCCTCGGCGGAGTCACCTGACTCATATATGTTAGGAACAGGATGGATGAGGTGGTTATGAGGAGACAATCCTGTTTAAAAATTGGGGCAACGCTTACAGATGATTGTCTTTCCATCTCTTTTCCCTCACTGATATAAACCAGAAAATGATTACCTTATTAGGCAGGAATCATACTGTGGTGAGGAGCAGGATACAAAGAAAAATGTGAATGTTTAATGTTTCACAAGCGAGCCTGCTAAGGCTTGTTGGACGCTTTGAGTCACTTCCTGCCGAGCAGCAACTTTCTATGGAGTCAAAAACCTCAAACCTATATCCAAAGACATCCGACTGAAGCAGCTCAATCAATCACAGCCAATTAGAGAGTCGGTGGTTTAGCAGTAATCCCGACCAGCTGGTGACACACTCCTGAGGACAGCAACACCCTCTGAACTCATCTGCTGCACATGAAGGAAACGGATCTAAATATGATTTTTTAAGTTAGTGTGGTCGGTTTAATTTATTGCGACACACATGGAAACAGCCTCAGAAGTGGCAAAAAGTCAAGGTTCTTCAGGTGGTTAAAATACACTGAGCTACTATTTAGTGGCTCTGCCGTCCGCAGCTGAGCTGAACGCACACGCTGTAACAGCTACCTGTGGGTGCAGCACTGAAACAGGATTACGTTAAACCTGTGGGAGTGAAAAGACCACTTGGCTAAATTACTGTGCAAATAGAAAGAAAACGTTGTACAAGTTCAGATTTGTCTTAATTACACTCCTCTATTCTACTCCATTCATTACAACATGTATCCATTGCAACAGAAACATGGATATGTCTCTGTACGCTGGGCTGAATGGTAGTACATGTTAGTTTATTATTCATTTATAATACATACTTTTTTGGTGAAAAAGTTGGCATTGACAGCCTGCTCATTTCCTATTTATTTACAACAGATATTTTGGGATTTAAATCATAATTTTGCTAGACTTTTTATAATTTCAGACAGTTTCTATAGCTGCTTACATTACATGGCAGTCCGATTCTCACGATGTCTCGAGATCACGCAAGAATTAAGTATCACGCGAAAATCCATCTCGTCAGGCTTCAAGTAATGCAACAATGGCAGCTCCTGGAGACGTTAGCGTAGATGCTGAATTAGCATCAGTTGTGTCAGAACTGAAGAGTATTTCTTCATTGAAAGAAGAACAAAGAACGGCACTGAAGGCTTTTTATCGATGAAAAAGATGTTTCGCTCTTTTCCCGACTGGCTTCGGCAAGAGTTTGATTGACAGATGGTTCATCCAATCACCTGCCATGTAGTTTTTGAAAGTGCCTGCCCTTTTCCAAACAGTTTCTAATGAAGGCTTCTCAGATGGTTCTGTGTAACAAACCATCTGGCGCGTCAGCTGCATGCATTTTGTGGAAAAACATGAAAAGATACCACAAAGAAAGATACATAAAAATATAACTTTGGTATAAATACTAAAACTCATGTATCACTTGCGACATGAGTATTGCAAAATTTCAAATACTCAGCCCTATGAGTGTCTCTCCAGTTGTGTTGCGGTTTACAAAGGTCAAGTCAAACGTGTGGACAACATCTCCCTTCACCCACCCAGCCCTGTCTGGGAGCACAACGACCCCTCAGGCCGAGTCCCGACCTTTTGACTCCCAGTGGGTGTGCTTGTGCTTACCTCATTTGCTGCTTTTGTGCTCAACACTTTCTACTTTGTGAACTATGACGTGTCAAGCTATAATTCCCTGACACAAAGAAGTATGTATACTTTCTGCACGCGTGGGAGTCTACATGTGTGGGTGTGAGTGAGAGGTAGGGGGCTACCATGTGTTTGTGCATGAAATGACAGCTACAGTAGTAATTTCCAGAGCAGACTGAAGGTTAGAGTGCAGCCAGGCAGCAGATCGGATCAGTGCTTTTAAACTCACTTGTGTCGAACCCACAAGTGAGTTTGCCCTTATAAGGACACACGGGACACTCCTGGTAGCAGAGCTGAAGTGGATTACCAGCTGCCACTGCTGAGGAAGCCGGACTGGACGTTGAGACAGGCACAAATAAACAATCGAGAAAGACTGAAAGGGTGAGAAAGTTCAAAAATATTTTTATCACCCTGGAATTTCTTTATTGCCTTGCTTTGGGTCAAAACTCCAATCTGGAGCAGGTGAAAGCCTATAAATCATTTCTCACCACCTCAGCAAAACAATGCACGCACACCGTAGGCCAACACACCACACCCACACAAAAATGGGAATATAATTGGGGCACATGAGAGCCCTGCAAGGTATGGGAATCACAAGAGGGAGTTTCAGTCACCTCTGGGCTGAAAAATCAACAAAGAAGCAAACCAGATTCAAGGTTGAATTTCATTGTGCTGCAGCGCACACTGAGCCTTCATTGTCTCAAAGAAAGAGGGAGGGAGTACCTGTGAAATATACAAGCCAGGGAGAAAGAAAGATTACTGCACATGTGGCAATGTGCGCTTTGTGAGTGCGGCTACTACACGTGCGGGAAGGCTTAACCTTTATTAATAACCGGATGGTAGGACAGAGGCCCAGAGCAGACCTGGGAAATCAGTGTCCCCCTTTACACTTGAGGTAGCAGGCATAAAGAACAGACGCATGGAGGAATGCATATGGGTCAGAGGGGGGTATAGGCGTCCGCTGTGTTCTGTAGGACTATAATGATGCACTGAAGACAGACAGACAACTCACGTGTGCACGTTACAGACTCATAGTCTTTCATTAGTGCAGTGGTCTCCACGCGCTGGTGGATTATTAAGCGCACACTTGATTGTGCACACGTTGTCAATATTTCAAGTTCTGTGGACTTCAAAGTAATTTCCAATCTTGCAGCATGGTTGCATATCTAACTACTCTATCTTATAATCGTCCACAGTAGAACAGATTTCTCTTGGGCTCGATCAGCCAGAAGTTTTGGCCCATTTCAGCTGTCTGGTTCCACACACTGACTGTGTCTCGCTTCAGGTCAGGTCACAGAAAGAGATCCAGGTCAGTTACAGCGAGGTCGGGATAAGTGTGCCCCACATTTGAGAGCTGGCTTCATCAAAAGGGTTTCATATCGGCAAACGTAGTCAAAAAATCTTTGTCAGCCGGCGTTTCACTCTGTGATTTTGGGTCAAATTGAGTTTGTTTGACATTGTTATGCACGTTTTTTGTTTTGCAATTGGTGCATTGGTTCTCCAAGTTGAGCTTGCTCCAAAATCACACCAATTTTCCCCCCAAAGAAGGATCTTTTTTCTTCACAACTCATCATACCTAATCATAGGAAATCCGCAAAGGAAGGGAGCTGTCCACAGTTTGTTAGTATCTCGGTGCTCATAAGCAGAAGATCTGATACAGTTTGACAGATTCCAGCAGGAAAGAGCCTTCCTAAATAAAGAGATGAAGACAACATTGGATCCTGCACTTCAGCTGGCCTTGTCCTGTGAGCTGACCCTGGTCAAGGCAAGAGCTAGTGCAGGATGAGTCTTCTCCAAAGAGAGCGCCAGCCAACCTGACTCTGAAACTCCAGCATACCTATAACAACGGGAGTGAGAGTCGCACACTGACAGACAGACAAAACCAAACCAAATTTAACAGATCAGCTGTTATTATCTCAAGAATGCCACAACATTAACAACAGTGGTCTAGAAAGCAAAACATCAACATCCGCTGGATGATTTCTAGTAGATCTCAGGAAATGGCTCTTTCCTGAGGGAGTCAATATAGAAAACCACAGCGTTTCTACATTTCTCTCTATCTTCTTTTTCATCTGTTTTATTTTAAAAGCACCATCCTTTCCTAAGCTTGTGAAATGTGATACAGGTAGCTTTTTCTACTGGTTTAATTCAGTATGTGACTTGGCAGAAAACCTAAAACATTTCTGATCCTGCAGAGGGCTGCATGCAGTTTCCTGTATTTCTCTATAAAACAGAGCCACACCTTTATTCCAATAAAAAGCCAAAGACTGCTCAAACTGTACCGAAGCCCTGCTATGGCACCTTACGAGTGAGAGTCTGTGTTTGGGCAAAACAAATGGGTGCTGAACGTCAAAGGCATTTTAATAGCATCTCTCCAATTACATGAGTCACAATGTTCTGTTCCCCTGAAACAAACAGTGTCCTCATGTCATCTAAAGTGGACATTAACCAAGGTTCTGGGCGGCTGGTTAGCTCAGTCGGTAGAGCGAGCGCCCATGTATGGCCAAGGCTCAGTCCTAGCAGCGGTGGACCCGGGTTCGAATCCGGCCTGTGGTCCTTTCCGCATGTCATTTCTCTCTCTCCCTCTATCCACTGTCCTATCAATAAATACTTAAAAAATCACCCCAAAAAATAACTTTAAAAAAAAAAAAAAAACAAGGTTCTGGTTTAAGTGCTATCATTTTGCACAAATTAAACACAGTATCTTCCATTTGGATCTTTAAATCCTAAATTTAATGAGTGATAAAAGTCATGCTCTTATTGGGACATAATAGATTAAGCATGGACTGAAACAGCAGCCACAAAGCAGATTGTACACATCTGGAAAGTGTTTCCTCTGAGTCTAAAACACCTGGAAAACAGGCTAAACAGCAGCTCGGGGTGTTTGTCACACACTAAAAACCTCTCAGCGCCTAAAGCATCCAAACTCTAGCAGGGATCTTCCTAGCCAGAGACGCCTGGTGGTAGTGAAGGAGACCACCTTCGTTCCCTTATCCAGACCTTTTCCATTTGGCACAATGATGACCCAGACAGATGGAGCTCAGTGACAGAAACCCTCTCTGCTGGATCACTTACCACACCAACGAAAATACCAGAGCAGCTCTGACAGCTGAGTCTGTCTCGTATCTGATGCTTCCAAAAATTGGTTCACCCCTCCATTTGTCAAGCTGTAACTCTTTGGCCACCCTCAGTAACCACAGGTTGGTTCTGCAGCTCATCACTGACTACGTTTTGACTAAACTTTCAAAGAGTACCCTGTGGAGGTTTTGACCACTAGTCGCGCTATGGAGCAATGTTTTACCAGTGGGTCCTCTTTTGGTTTGTATCATGCACACCAACACTGATACACATGCACAGGGACAATGCATAGACTATATAAGAAGTGGACGTAGTCACCGTGACGTCACCCATTGGTTTGAGGACTGCCGTTTTGAAGCCTCGAGCCTCGAGGGCGGAGCTAAGTACAACCGAACGCTGAATAAGACATTTTTAGGCGACAAAAAATGTTACAGTTAACTTTCATGAACTGAAAACAGTTGTAAGACGAAACACGGAAAACTCCCAGACCGGACAACGCCGTTGTAGTGACCTGTCAATCACAAGGTAGCCACGCCCTAAAGCATCCCCTGCTTTATGGTCTATTTGACTCTAAATGGGACCATAATTTACTAAATGAACATCATGCTGTATTGAAGAAGACTTGTAACTAGCGATTGAGACCATAAACTCATGTTTACAATGTTAACTGAGGTAATAAATCAAGTGGGGAGTAGGGTCATTTTCTCATAGACTTCTATACAATCAGACTTCTTTTTGCAACCAGAGGAGTCGCCCCCTGCTGGCTATTAGAAAGAATGCAAGTGTAAGGCACTTCTGCATTGGCTTCACTTTTCAGAAACGGAGGTAGCTCACTGGTTTGTATCATGCACTCCAACGGCGACACACGTGCACGGGGCGATGTGATTCACATCCTGCATCTGGTTTCACGTTAGTCCGCTGATCGACAGTTGGAGGTGGTAAAGTGCCAAGAAACGTAGAAATGTGGCAACAAAGTCAATGAAGAAGATTGCAAGCTAGCAAAAAATGGACGTAAACACTGCACAATTTCTAAGCATCATTAAAATGATAGTGAGCGACCTATAGGGAGTGCTACCTTTGGAAGTCATCGTATTTATGCACAATGTGTTTGATTGCCAATGACTGAGTTCCATAAAACTGCAGGGAATTAAGTAACTCATTGGCCTGAAGGGGATTTAACACATTTGTTCAATTATGGAAAATTTGTTATGATATTTTCAATGTGTTCCCTCACTACAGGACTGCATAATTCATAGACAAGGAGCACAAGAAGTAATATATATTGTTTACAACTTGAAACACTCATACACAGTCATAAAACTGTTAATTCATTTACTGTAACAATGTAAATCACATTACCGCGCTGGCACAAGCTGTATCAACATTGTGAGGTTTGTTTGTTATACTAAGTGTTTAATTGTCACATTATTCTTAAAGGACTTTTTAAAATGACAAAACAGCGCCTGGTATCCCGCTTATTAATGAAATACTGCTCCTCATATTCAAATGCCAGCTTACATTTAAAAATGACAAAACAATACCAAGTATCCTCTTTAATAAAGGATATACAACACACTGAACTCTAGTTAAACTTTAAACGTGGAGTAAATGTTTGCTGAAATACATCTGAACTCTACTTACTAAGAGTTATTGTTCCTGAGCAACAAACTGCTTAAAGGCCACAGACCAAAAATAGACTTTCATATGCTCATCATCTCAAAGTTCACTGCTTTTCTTTTCTCATCCTTTCAGAGCCAAACATGGTTGGCTATTTATAGCAGTATCCAGTAACAAAAGTTTCCTGTTTAATCAAACAAACAAGTGACTTCTTATCTCTCTGCTCCCTGGCCGTGTATTTAGATATCCACTGTCAGACGCGGAAGTCAGCAGGCTGTGACTAAACTCATTACTGTCACTGCAGCAGTGTAGATAACTCATACTGTCTGTTTGGAAGCAAAACTTTCCTGAATGTTGAACTGTTCACAGCCGGTTTCTTCGCTACCTCCTCGCTGACACCTTTGAAACTAAATCATACGGGAAACGTGAAGGCCGTAAAAATACCTGTGAGAATGAGGACAGGCTCAGCAGAAAAAAATCAGGTGTGCACTTTGAACGCTGTGCTTGTAGTTCTTCAGGAGGGAGAAACACTCAAACAAACATCCACATAGGTCAAAGGCGGTTACGTTCACCAACTGCCAGCATAGACCCAGAAGCAGCAGGTGTTATCAATGGTGAGGAGCATAAAACACTTCAGGCTCTTTTCTTTTTAGGAGTGTGTGGAACAAAGAGTGGGGGAGCTGTATTCAAAGGAAGATCTCCTGCATGCAACAGCTTGTATCAGAAAAACCCTGCAGCCTCTTTGAAGACAGAAAAATGGTTTTCATGATTATCGAGGTTAAGCCTTGTAGTATAATGCTCCTGCAGTTTAAGACTCTCTTGATATTTTACTTTTGGGGCTGTTACAATTTAAGATAATGTATTATGTTCTGATGTGTCTGACAAACTGTCCAAAACATATACATTTTACTATGATGTATGACGAAGAGAAGCCTCAAATCTTCACATTTGAGAAGCTGAAGCCAGCAAAGTTTGGGCTAAAAAATGACTAAAACAATTATTCCATTATCATAATAGTTGCCAATTAAAAAAATGAGGAGCGAAGACATTTTAAAACATACAGCCCCTGATGACATTTGCTTCAAGTGTAAGTGACAACATAAAAAAAACTGCATGAACTGTATATCCGAACATGTTCCAGACGACAGTTATATAATCCACCATCATTTTTCCGATTTATTTGATGAGTCTGACATTTTGGACCACGTCTCCGGGGGGTGAGGCGAAACCTGGGAGCCACAAAGCAAACCCATTCTTCCTCTCCGCCTGGAAACGTCAAGCTCCTGTCAACGCACAAAGGGCCCAGAGAGCCATAAAACGGAGGCCCAGGGGTCCCGTATATCACCGAGGCCGGACCACAGAGAGGAATCACCCTATTTTAAACATGTGTGAATACTTCTTGCTCACCGGGGAGAAAGGACAGTCACATGGTTGGCAAAATGAGTTACAAATCATTATGGGAGACATCCAGCATGTGAAATCAGCCCAGCAGGCGCCACTGAACGGAAATGTCTCCAAGTGGGCATGTCCATTCAAAAATGAAAAGGCAGACTTGAGCATGAGCGGACCAAAAAGTGTAAAAGACAATCATATTTCATGCATATATTGACATTTGTGAGCTCGGAAGATGTCACATTTTGACTTTCCCTGCATTCTTCCAGTGATGCAGAGCAGTTAGAGGAGGTTCAGGGATAAGTAGAAGGGAGATCTGACAGATGCTTGAGTCAAACCTTATTTTTAGCTTACGTTGGCAGGTGCACAGGTGCCACAACAACACCTGTAGACATGGCTCGTCCTGCAGGTTTGTCACATGCACACAGGAATCTATTGCCACACAGCAGATTCAGAGCTGTAACAACCGATAATCTGAGCTGGCAATCAGCCGATAAAATCTGTTTTTAAGTGACAGTGGTTTGGTTGGAAAGAGCTGTTTTTTCCGACTGGCCTCAGCAGCTTTTGTCTTTTTGTGTCCACCATTCAGACAGACGACCCGCAACAAACATCCTCTCCAAAAGAGAACTGGGACACCAACTGATTATTTTTGTGGATATGTAAATAATTGTGGCGGCCAAGAGAAAAGAAAAATGCTTTTCCTGGTTGCCATGGAGGGGATTAAATGAGCAATATAAAGGCAGCCAGGGCTTTGAATAGAAGTGTAGAGAAGGGATTAGTGGCGTTAGAGAGGCCGCCATATGACCTTCTGACTGTTTAGTTCATTAAGTGCAACGCAGGCCTGGAGTTTGTGTTCGTTATCCGTCTGTTGTTTAATAGAAGCTCCTCCACCCGACCGGTTCTACCGCCAGTTTAATTATATCTGAATGTCCATCATCTTTTACTAGAGGCCTGTCTTAATTTACAAACTCCTCAACAATATAAAAACACCACAGAATAGGGTGTTAGGTTTAATAAAAAAACTAAACACAAAAGGCTCCACTCATGTCTCTGTGGAGCTGAATTTAAATTCCATCTCATTCTCATCTGAGCAACAAGTTTAATCAGAGTTTGTTTCCTTTGAGTCCACTGTGGAAAATGCTGACACTCATCAGTGAAAATGTGGGATCTCAGTGACCTTCTAGCTGGTGGTCACATGTGAAGGAGGGAAGCTGTGGGGAGGATGCTCGGCTCCATGAATCCGGCACTAAGAAGAGATCTAGTGTTTTTTTCTGCTGCTGCAGGTCTCTCTAGACAATGCTGGCATTTTTACAGCGAGGACACAAGCCACACGGGAAGATTCAGACAAAAGCTTGTTTTTTTTCTAATCATTTTATCAGAAATAAAATACTACTGAGATAAAGAGCCAGTGAAGGAAGTCCTCTGACTCACATGCATCTGTCAATCTGAAGCTCAATCGAACTATAAAGCAAGGAATCTGTCTGTCTGTGTGTCCGTCGCATATCTCAAGAACCGCTCATCCGATCCACTTCACACTTGGCGGCTGTATTGCTGGGGACCCAAGGGAGCAATTGTGTTGCAATTCGACCAGATAGTGGTGCTATAACAGCGAACTTTATGATTTGGCCTCCAACTTATGAACCGTAACTCTCAGAAACAAAATAATTTTTTTCTGGATCTTGTTGGTCCCGACCAAGCCCCCAGGAAGAGCGCCGGACTTTGAAGCAAATTTTTGTAGTGGCCAAAAGGCGGTACTAAAACTTCCGTGTCCATTATGTGATGTCATTAGTCCCAAAAAGACATTTTCCCATAGACTTACATTTAAAAAGAGACGTCTGTAAATCAGCTGATTTTTTTTTTTTTTTTTAGGTAAATCAACTACCCAGTACGAACACCTGGGAGGCGGAGTTAAAGGAAACGCCACTGTGCCTGCTCTATGGGCCCAATGGATGCAGAAGATCACCGGATGATCCGGGTACTTTATCACTCGGCAGTCGAGCCATTTTGCTTCATGCGCCATTAAGGAACTCTCATAGGAATGAACGGGAGCCCGCCTCCAACGCTGTATCCAGTTCTCTTTAATACATCCATGTTCCTGACGAATCTATCTATATAAGTCACGCCCATTTGCGTCTGGACTGATTTTCCACCATTTTTTTGTCCTACTCCTCTGACAATTTTTTAGCAATTGTCACCAAATTTGGTACAGAACATTTTTTGCTATAGCTGGCCCTCACAGTTAGCTCAAATGATGTGAACAGGGCTTCTAATACTAAAAACACTTTGTTATATTGCGACCACATTTGGTGGTCGTGTTTAGATATGATGTCTGAGTAACCATGAAAAATTACAAAAGAGCTTGAGATTGTCCTCACTCGTTCCAATGCCAAAATCAGTAATGACCATTTTGAGTCTTTCTTCCTTTTATATTCATTTCAACTCACTATTTTCTGCTTTGTTCCTCTATAAATAAACTCATAAATTCCCTGATCAAAGCAACCAATACTCCAAAGTTAATCATCCTGCTGAAGGAAAATATTATTTCCTCAATTCTCCCACTATTATAATAATGTCACTTGTGATAAAAGTCTGGCCATTAGGTGATTTATGATAAGAAAGCTCTTGGCCAGACGATCCCAGACTTTGGGGAAATAATGGATAAATAGTCTGAGGCAGCAGGTCAACAAAGCATTACATTTAAACTCCGCCTTGTTCCAGAGTAAACAGCCTTTTCTTGTCGGGTTTACTGATCTATAAGAACGAAATGTTTTTCTGAGATGGCCTCTCCTTAAAGGGCACAGTCTTGGGAAAGCAACTGGAGTTGATAATAATTAATTAAATACTGTAGTTTAATCTGACAGTTCAACAACACCGCTCCTACTTTAATGACACACACTTCCTGGTCATTATGAAACCACACTAAAGGATGGTATTGCACTGTTGTTTCTGTTGCGTATGTGTAGCTGTGATTCAGACAAACCCAAAGTAACTATGTCTAAACAGGAGCAGGCTGACTCACGCGTCCTTGTAAATGTGTCGGTGTTACAGGTGTGATGATATATGACAGACAGACAGATGTCTCGCCTTCTTCCGCCTCGGGTAATTATTAGGACCTGATGACTAATATGGCGGTGAACCAGAATGTCTTCTGTTTTTATATGTTTACTTTATCAATACTGATTTTGCAGCTAACACTTGTGACATAATGTCTACTTCAATAATGACCAAGACATAATATATCGTTATGAATCACGTACAAGTGACTTTCACTATTTGGTAATAGAGATATGACTGATGTGTGTCACCATACATCAATGTTTACTAGAGTCAGATCTGGCTACCACTAACTATTATTTTCATCATAGATCAATCGTTATTTATTTGATCAATAGATTCATCGTTTAGCAAGTGTCTGAGTCCAGTGTTGTTGTTTTTTCCAATCACCAGTCCATAACTCTAAAGATTTTAAATTTAAAATGATATAAAACAGAGAAAAACAACAAATCCTCACATTTGAGAAGTCGGAACGAGCGAGTGTCTGGCATTTCTGTTTGATAAATGACTTAAACGGTTAAGTGATTATCAAAATTGTTGGCAATTTCATCAACTAATAGTTTTATTTCTAGTTTACACTCACAAAACCACCAAACAAGTCTCTTGTTTGACCGACAGCTGCAATGATAACACACTGACATTCACCACTCTCCTCATCACATCTGCAACTAACAATTATTTCATTATCCTTTAATCTATTTATCATTTTTTCTCTATTCATTGATTGTTTATTCTATGAAATGTCAAAATAATGGTGACAATTATAAATATTAAAATTCCTCAAATGTCTATAAGATAAGAGGTAGCCCACAGCTTTTCTATAGGATATGGGATCCATGGATCACTTATATAGAATCTTCTTAACCTGTCTAGTGTATTTACTTAATTATTAATTATTTTCTACGTGCCGTTTTCTTTTTTCTTTTTTCTTTCTCTATATTTATTTATTTATTTATTTACGGTTTCTATCTTAGTACCATGAACAATACTACTGTAGTACTTATTACTTTTAATTCTAACTAACTAATTAATTATTTTAAAAATGATCTTTATGTTATTTTTTCTGTAACTTTACCTCTAGGGGTGGGAAGAAGGCTGGTCCTGTCTCTGTGTGGGAGTGGGAGGCGATGTGTATGTGTGTATTTATCTATGTACATATTAAATGTTAAATGTAAGATACAATTTTTTTTTTTATTATGGCACCGGTGTTATGTTTTGTTATGTTTGTTATGCTATGTTTGGGGGAAAAAAAGGAATAATAAAAAGAAAAAATTCTTCAAAATGTCTTGTTCTGTCTGATCAACAGTCAACACTCAAAAAATCCTATAAAAGTGACTTAAACAATTAATCACACAGAGCAACAATAAGCACATAATGTGTGCAGAAAACCACCTGTCAGGATTATTATATATAACTGACATGTATGACTTATCAAAGGAAATAGATTGCCCAAAACGTATTAAAATAGTATTATTATGGTTAAACATGTTGGCTGCCATTGAATCCAGCTGTTGTGTTGCACTGCAGTATCAGTAACAGTAATGACACATTTACATTACTTTCCCTTATACAATGATGTATGCAAACTATAGATAATGCCTATAAACATCACTGACTGCTGAATGCTATATTAATATATATATATATACATATTAATATATACATGTATGAATTATCAAAGGAAATAGATTGCCAAAAATGTATGAAAATAGTATTATGGATACATGTATGCACATATATATGTATATATATATACATATATATACACACACATATATATGTATATATATATATATACACATACATACATATACATATATATTATATATTAATCTTAACCCTCTATCTGTCCCCATCAGGCAGGTACCAGTGATGGATACAGTATCACCTCAGTGGTCCTCTTTCATCTCCTCTACTCACCAGAGCTCTGAGAGAGGACTCATCCAGAGCAGAGTAACTCTCCACAGACATCTTTATCTCTCTTGTCGGGCTCAGGTGAGACGAGCAGGTCTGGATGATGAGTCTGGAGCTGATCTGGTTCCTGGTCAACGTGTTGCTCTGCTGCTCTGCCACCTGCACGATTTGTTGCTGCTTTTCTGTTTTGTTTTTTTTTGGGTTTGTTTGTTTCAATCTTCAGCGCAGTTAAAAAACTTCGTCAACGAAAATAAACCCGTGTCCCGCTTATGGAGAGCATATTTTTGGTCCTCTTTTGTCGTCTCTTGAGTCCGTACTGAAAGCAGAAACAAGCCTACACTCTCGCGAAAAGCTTTTTGAACCGAGGATTCCCACTGAAAGGTGTAACCCCGCCCCCCTCTCTGACGCCGGCTTCTCCCGGCGTTCATTCAAAGCGCGCCGCTCTGTGGGAACACGCGAAACAGCGTCCATGTATGGAGGGTGATTAGTGCCACTGTTATAGCCTAAAGCCCAATTCAAGATTCAAGATTCAAGCCCTTTACTGTCATTGTGTGGTACAACGAAATTAGATTGTGACAATCCCATAGGTGCTAATGAAAAGATAATACAATAAAACAAAAGAGATAGTGCAGTATAAATATTACAAATATAAAAGATAATAGTAAGTAAGTAAGTAAAGCTTTATTTATATAGCACCTTTTAAAAAACACCGTTACAAAGTGCTTCACACATAAATGAAACATCAAACAATGATGAAAACAAGGAAAAATTACAATATGACACACAGAAACAATGAGAAACAGGTCAAACAAAAACAGACAAACACACATGTGGATGAGGCCTATAGAAAGGCTTGCCTATAGAGATGGGTTTTTAGAAGCCGCTTAAAACAGTCCAGAGATTCAGCAGCTCTAATAGATTGGGGGAGGTGATTCCAGAGAGTTGAGGCTAAAACAGGAAAGGCCTGATCACCTTTTGTTTTGCAGTTTAAGCGGGGGATGGATAAAAGGCCGAGATTAGAGGATCGAAGTGTTCGACAGTTCGAATATGGAACAAGGAGATCAGCAATGTAAATGGGGGCGAGGTCATGCAGTGCCTTAAATGTAATTAGCAAGATCTTAAAGTTGATTCAGAATTTTACAGGAAGCCAATGGAGGGATGCCAGAACAGGGGTGATGTGAGACCGACTGCTAGTTCTGGTTAATAACCTGGCCGCTGCATTTTGAACCACCTGTAGGCAATTTAAAGATTTAAAGATTTAAAGAAAGAATTTAATACAATATAAAATATAAAAATACAATATGTATATTGATGAGATGACAGTTTTGCATTATTACAGTTTTGCCAGATTATTGCACAGTGTCCGTCAGATAGTTATATAATTATTGCACAGCATCAGATAATTATTGCACAGAGTGATCAGCATATGTTATTGCACATATCCGTAACAGTAGATATGCAGTATTTACATTGCACAAAAGTGACACAAAATGTGTGGAAACAAAAAAACAAGGAATTATATCTCTTTAACCTTTTCATGAAATCAGACATTGTTCAATGTACACATTCAAAACATTCAATGTACTTTAACGTTAACGTTTCCTCATAGAGAATGGGAATGTGATGTCACTGAGCAAGTCGGCCATTTTTGGAGGGTCACGGTACGTGTCCACAGGGGTGTTTTTTTTATCGCGAGGGGACGCCACGCTTCCCAGCATTGGATGCTTGGTGGGCTGTCACTAGAAACAAAGCTGTCCCCATCTGATTGGAAGAACGCTTTCCCTCCGTGGGCTGCTGCTCCCAGCTTTCAAACCGGAAACAGTATGGAGGCTCGTTTGGAAACTTTCTTCTCTTATTTCTTATTTGATTCTCGGGAGTTTCGAGAAGCGGCGAGTCGCGTCAAACGCCCGTGATTTGCATAAAGCAGACTAGCCCTCAACTTTATGCAAATAAGGAGCGGGCGTCGTGACGCTCCGTTTCTCGAATCGCATTGCCACGCTACCAGAATGCATTGCACGGCTGCTTACATAGACAATGAATGGGAAGCGTGGAAAGGACGGAGGCTGTGGACACGTACCATTAGCCTAAAGCCCAATGTGTGTGGAAACAAAACAAGGAATTATAATCTCTTTAACATTTTCATAAAATCAGACATTGTTTTGTTTTTTTATCAAGCAATAAACATTCAATGTACTTACATCCTGTAGTTTACGTTTCCTCGTAGGGAATGGGAATGTGACGTCACCGAGCAAGTCGGCCATTTTTGAAGGGTAAGAGTGTCACCCCTTGGCTGTTTACTGCCAAGTGTCAAAAGCCAACACAAAACACTACACAATGAATAAGATTCAAAAGCCAAATTCTAGTTTATATAGCATACTGTCTGACGGCATTATACCGGTAGATTAATGTATTAACGGACGTTTTGTTAGTATTCTGTTAGCATAACATTAGCTAGGTGATCTTTGTCCGGATGATTGTGTAGTTGGCATTTGTCTTGTAGATCTTAATGTCATTGGACATTGGCCTCCAAAGAGTAACAACTACTGACAGGTGTTCACAAACACCAAAACATATCAGTGACTGTAATGTGTGGCGAGCTGTCAAGGTCCTTCTAACTTAAATGTTTTGATATATCATCACTTTGCCTCCGCCAGCGTCTCCTTATGTGGACATTTGTCTTTCGCACATACTTTATACATTTCTGATGATGAACGACATTAGATTGACAGGTGAATAGACCGTTGACAGATAATAATAGTCTACCGTATCTCCGTACGCTACCCTCCAAAAATGGCGGCGTGCCCCAGAATGCTCTGCGATTCCCGTTCCTTATATATAGTAGTTTTCATCATTAGTGGTGTCCACCATTTTTTTTTAACACAAATATTTTTTTTAAGGAAATTCGTCTGGAAATGAACAACTGCATAAACTCAACACACCTAACTAAATGGCTGTCTGAAAATCACTCCGTCTCTAACTTCCCTCTAATTAGCACCAGATTCTTTCCAGGAAACGTCCTAGGAAAGAAGCCCTACTGTATAAGGAAATTGTTCACCTGGAAAACAAAGCAAAAGCATTTTATCTCCTTATATGAATGTCTAAATGCTGTTTCAAACCCATGAGGTCAGGAATGAACTGCTGGTGGAGAAATACTGAATATTTTATTTATTTTATTCTCCTAAAAGTATTCATATTTAAATATATTAAGTGTGAAAATACTGGAAATGGCCTAAAAGTGTAGAAAGTAAATTCCCAGAAAAAAATACAGGACATGACCTGACTGTCCTCAGTATCGTCAACAGTAGCTACCAACCTGTCTGCAGTATCATAAAGACAAGAGTGGTCCCATTTGCTGTTTTATGGTGACTCAAAGGCAACTGCATTGATGGTTTTGAAGACAAGATCTTATGGACTACGTCAGATGCCCACCACTTTAAAATACATCGATGCAATATTACCTGTACTTCCCCATTTCCCTTTCTTAGGGCAACAACTATTTATAGGCAAAAAAAAATCCCTCAATAACAATAAATATGACACACACTACCAGAGCTTTAAAAACGGCCCTGATTCAGTCAATAAATATCATACATGAATTGTATTTAAAGGTTGATTTTCCCTGTAATGACCCGTGACAAGTGTACTTACGTTACAACAGGTACAATTCTCTCCAGCCGTACATCATATTTCCTGTATTGCTCATATTCCCTTATTGTAATAGTTTGGCCTTGTGATAAATGAACAAATGTAAGACTTGCTTTATTTCTTCCTTTGGAAGTAAACTAAATACTAGGATCTAGGGTACTACCCTTATTATGCAATGTCATGTCTCATCCCCTTCATTATGTGACATTGGCAGTAACAGAAATACAACTTTGTGGTCCGAAATATTTAAAGGAGCTTTTTATGTATGATTAATGCTTCATTAAGATTCAGGTTTCTTCCAATCTTCTTCATAATCAGTAATTTTAAGTTGTAATAACAACAAACATATGCTTGATCCAAGTGTGACTGAAAAAGTGTCACAATAAATACATTGAAAATAGCAGCATTGTTATCAAATCTCCTTCTGCAGCATTTCTCACTCCTCACAAAGAGCACTACATATTAAAAAAGCCTTACTTATATGCAGAGTTTTGATACCATGCCGGGTAAACTGAGGTGAGCTTGACGTAAGCGTAAACTTTATGGTATTCAAGGGTTCAAGTGTCTCGCTCCAGGACACTTCGACAGTAGGAACCGGGGATCGAACCGCCAACCTTGCGGTTAAAGGCTACTCTACCCACTGAGCTATGCGCCCCGTATAAAGAGGTATGAAACAACACTGACAGAGTACAAACTGGAGCCGTGAATGTCGTCATTAAACATTTAATAGCCGCACAAGACAAAGAGCATCAAGACAGTTGTTTTTAAACAGGAATAGTCAGCCCTGTGCCGTGAGTCCTAGAGTCCAACCAAACACCACAGCAGGAGATTTCACCGATTATCTGCTCCTCACTAGTTGAGGTTGATTATCACAAGTTAATCAGGAGAATGCTCTGACGTTTTTAGTTAAAAGGGCTCAACCACCTGTGGCACAAGGTTGCCTATCTTATATGTATTGCTAAAGTGGACCCTATGTTACACACAAAATACATCTTATCAATCTTAAATCTTATTCGGAGAAGCAGCACACAACATTTCTCATACGACTTAAAAGAAGATTGGACAGGAGACACTGCTTCACAAGCCATCTCATCGTAACACCACATATATAATTCTATAGTTATGATTAAAAAAAAAAATCAAAGTTTTACTGAAGAGTATTAAAGACAAATGTTCAACAGTATAAAAAGACAAATGTTCAATTATACAGTTTGTTTTTTTTGTGGTCAAAGATGCATAAATTTATCAAATCTGTTCCTCAAGCCCTTTTTTAACAAAATAATCTATCAAAGTGCTTTTAGGTTACATAAAGATGCAGAAACCAACAGGAACACTGTGAAAGACCCCGAAAGAACTGGCAAACGGGTGAAAACAAAATGTCCTTGGCTGAAGTAACAAGGTAAAGATTAAGTCAGACAAATGCACACCGACAAAGTCATGTGTCTGTGTTTGATGTTCTCAATGTTCCTAATGAGACATGACACGACTTGTACAGTTCAAATTAAATTTCATCTTATAATTTAGCTCTTAAGGCTAGATGTTAGACAAAAACATTTGAAACAAATGTTGAAATAAAGCGGAATATGCATTAATAAACCAAATTACTTAGACTTTAATAGTAAAACTCATTAAAATATGAACTGAACTAATACTCACACAGGCACTTATCAGATAGGTATATGTTTCATTGTGTGCAAGAAGATAAATGAAAAGCAGAGTAGGAGATTTGGTTTTATGTATTTCTCCACGTTTCTGCTCTCACTCTTCCTGCTGCTCTTCATTCTGCTTCTTGGGCAACTGCAAATGGAAAAAAATACAATTGGAAATCCTTTTACAGACAGAAAAATGTGTTGCGTGGCCTTAAAGGGAAAATCCACCGTTAAGCAGACTTTACACTGTGATGCTGTTGATAATTATTCTGTGAAGCAAGCATCTAGGATGTTACAGAAATATTGGCTTTAGCTCTATTCCATGGGGGTTTTGCCCTAAATGACCAGGCAGTGGAGTACTGCAGGAATGAGTCCTGAAACCTGGAAATGAGTTTGCATTTTATCACTTCCGGTTCCCTCGTCTGGAAGTCAATGGGTTTTTAGTTTGATGCTAACTTCCTTGTTGGTTTAAAACAAAATGTTATCCCTGCAGCACTCTGAAGCAAGTCTATTAACGTAAATATTTACATTACAGTCATACAGTTATATTCCTCATTTAAATGTATGAATATATTTTATATACCGTTATTACACGGCTTTGTTGAATACTCGATTCTGTTTGGTCAATCAATGCGTTCTATGGTCTGTAATTTTTTTTATAGCAGACCGCTGCTATGTATAACAGGCTGTTGCTATGGACGCAGTTCTGATGTCGGCCTCTGGTGGACCAGTTTTTGATTCAAATTATTGATTTCTTAAGTACGTAGCCGTGTAATAAGCGGGATAATGTACAGCTAGCGGGTCATTGTTGTGAAATAAACCCCTTCAGGACAGTACAAGTCAAGACCCCTCTACTTCGGGTCCGCATTGTCCTGTCAGTGTTTATTTTTAGTGTTTAGTTTACATTACCTTTGTCAATGAATTTCTTCTGTTCCCTCTCACTTCTTTATTTTCTGGTAGAAGTACTCTGATGGACAAACACATTCAAATCAGAACATTAACAACATACTCTACCATGATATTTGTTTAAGAAATTCTGAATTGGTCATGTAGAGCGACAATAATTCAGATGAAATCCAAAGTGAGTCTCCATACGACTTGATGATTGCTTTTACCCCTTTAGAGGTGCAGGACCAGACTTCTCGGTGTCACAGAAAGATGACTGAGCCCCTTCTGTTTCCCTGCCCTGCTGAGGTCTGTTCTTTACAGAAGCATCACAGTTGGATGTCTTTCTTTGACTCGGTCGTCCAATGTAGCCTCTCTGCTGCCATTCCCCTTGGTTTACTGCCAGTGGTGCGTCTCTGCCGAATCCAAAGTCTTCCGAGAAGTCAGCTATATGTGGAAAAGGACACACAACATATGTAAATAAACACAGATGTACAAAGTGACCAGAGGAAAACCCTGCACACATCAACAAAACCTCCAAAGAAAACAGCCACACAAACTGTCAGAAGAGATGTTGTACTTCTATGTCATAGTTTGTTGGTGGTGTTGAACTGAATGCTGAATCAAATTTGTATCAGTTTTTTTGTAATATATAAAATAAATTCTATACATTACCTTGGGGCTTCATTCTCATTTGAAAATCTGGAGACATCTGACCAAAGGCGTCTTTAGCAGGGCTCACTGGTTTTTTGACAGATGCTTTTGTTAGATTATTCAGTGGATGGGCAGTCTGAGGACGCATATCACATTTGTCCTAGAAATAAGAACACACATTCATTAACCATTAGACATGAAATTACGAATCTGTCTATTTCTTTTTTTCTGCCACTCGTGTTTAATATTCAACATTCATGAACACATATTCAGAAATGATCTTTACAGGCTGGTTGTTCAGGTCATAATGTGGACTTCTGTATAGGAAGACGTATTTTAATGATGTTGCCAATATTGCCAATAGCACTGGCAGATTTTTCCTCAATGGCATCAAAATTAAGTCCTTAACAGTCACTCGTGATATGTCAATAATTCAAGACTGGCTATACCTGATGGTGAAAGACGACAGCCTCCTCCAGAGCAACGCCACAGAATTCACATGGAATGACCACATCGCCCTCTAGTGGACTGGCTGGGGGACTGTAGGAGGCCGGGGAGACTGACCGAGGGAAAGTGGGGATGTTTGAAGCGAGTGTGTCGGGGACGTTGTGCATCAGCCCTGAAGCGTTCCTGCCCATCCTGTCCTCTTTAGGTGGAGATATGGGCTGCTTGCTGTAAGACGCAAAGGCGGAGGCGGGGCTGCATCCAGTCTGAAACAAAGAGAAGAAAGGTATTCAACAAGGTTGAAATCTCTGTGAAACCTGCTTAAATCAAGTCATCATATGCCTAACTAGATGGAGAGGAGAGCCTCTTGTTCAAACAGGTAAAGGCTGTAACTCGACAGTGAGCCGTCTGAAACAGATAAAGAGATGTATGCAAATGTTTGCATGCTATGTGATATCTGGCTGGTTATGAGCACTGATTAGATTTATGCATACACAGATTAATTTCTCAATCATTTGACAATGCAGACTCCTGGTGGGAAGGGAGGCAGCCTGTGAACAGGTTTCACAAGAAATACAGAATGCACCATGACAAAGAAAGTAGGTCACAGCAAGTTTGTGCAACAGTAAGGTAACTTAAATCAGAAAGTGGAGCAAGTAGTCCAGAGTGAAGAAGGTCTGTTAGGCTGGTTATATCTGTCAGTCAGGTTCTGGCTGTATTTTTCGCTTTTGTCACGTCGTCATGCATGCAGATATGATGCACTGACCTGGAATTACAAAACTGTCCGTTCTCCTTTTTCTCCGGAGATGTGTTGCACAGTGTGTCAGCTGGGCAGGTTTTTCCTCCAACATTATATATATACATATATTTTACTTGAATAGGGACATGAATTCTCAAAGGAGAACTAGCATTAGATTAAGATGTTAGTGGGTTATTGATCACAGGCTCTTAAGTGCAGAAAACAAAGGTGTTATCTGTTACCTGGCTAAAAATGTTAACTACATGATGGACAGATAATATCATATTGACAAAGAAAAGCTAATGAATCTGCAGCATTTTTTATCATGCTTCATACATACATTGAAAAAAAGAGCATTAAAGAGTACTTAATGTACAATCCAAATACGTTAAATACTTCATTATTTTTTCGCCCTGTTTTTTTAACTCACTTCCTATTAATGAAGTATCTTCTGGGTAGAGCTGCAACGATTGGTTGACTAATCAATTAGTCGATCGACAGAAAAATAATAGGCAAATATTTTGATAATCGATTAATCGTATTAAGAAAGTATTTTTTCAGAAAATGCTGTTTTCAGCCTCTCAAATGTTATTATATATTTCCTGCTTTACTCTGTTTTAGATCATATTAAACTGAATACTTGAGTTCTGGACTGACAAAACAAGACATTTAAAGATATCCCCTGGGACTTTGAGAGACTGGGATGGCCATTTTTCACTGTTTTCTGACATTTTAAAGACCAAACGATTAATCTTATCTAGAAAATAATCTGCAAATTAATCGATAATGAAAATAATCGTTAGTTGCAGCCCTGCTTCTGGACTGCCCTCACTACAAGCAGATCTTGTTTTCTGACAGCTGGAAGCACGACAGTCTTTGGAGGCATGGGGGACATGACGTCCAGATGAACATAAAAATCGGCAAAAGAAGAGGAAACCTTATGATCGCTGAAAGTCAAGATTCAACAAGTCTATAAATGTGACACATGGCAGACTTTTTTAGGCTACCTCTCAATTTATTGTGAATGTAGTGATTTTGTCCATATCAGGATCCTGTGAGCACAGCGACCCCTTTTACTACAGGGCTGATTGGTTTGTAGGCATGTTGTTAGTATGTTTAGATCCCACCATGCCTCAGTCACGATTTAAAGGAACAGTGTGTAACATTTTGGGGGATATATTAGCAGAAATTGAATACAATATTCATAACTATGTTTTCATTAGTGTATAATCACCTGAAACTATAAGAATAGTTGTGTTTTTGTTATCTTAGAATGAGCCCTTCATATAGAGAGAGTGGTTCACGTTTTATGTTACCTGAAGGCCACCGTAGTTCTCCGACACGCTTGTGAAACTATGGTAACGTGAGCCACAGAGTGCAAATCCGTGACACTGCCAGCTGCCGTCTGACTTCTGTTACTCCTAAAGTAGAGTTATTATGGTAAGGATGGCCTCTGAGTGAGGCAAACGCCGTTACCACGGTTTTGCATTCCGCAGCTCACGTTACCGTCTTGGAAAGGGACGAGTGATCGGAGGGGTACCCAGTTGGTCGCAATCTGCAACCACACAATTGGATGTCGCCAAATCCTACACACTTTGACACAAATTTAAGGGATCCTTGTCAATTTTTTTTAATCTAAATTCATATCAGCCAATATCGGGCTGAGTACTTATTTAGCTGGCTAACACAAAACACTAACTTTAAGAGTCAACTGCTTGAGCCACAGTGTAACCAAAAGAATAAAATCACATCTCTAACCTGATGCAAAATTAAGTCCTCTTCAGGAAACAGCTCTTCGCAAAACTCACAAGGCAGCATGGTATCTGTGAAAATAATTTAAAATCATTAACAAACTGACAAAAGAATAACAAAGTATTCTAATCAACACCAATTTACCTGCTTGATCAAGTTCCTGGACTGCACTTGTGCTTGTAGTGAAGTTTGGGTAGTTGTTGTTGGGCGGAGAGAGTGGAGAGCTTATTGAGGTGTTGGACGTCTTCCCGATCTTGTGTTCCCAGATACCGCTCCACAGGTTTCCCTCTACGCCTCCAGCAACCGACTCTCCATCACTCTGCAGGCTGAGAGCCAACATGTAGTCCAGGCCTGATGAATCCTCACCCAGTGAGAGCTCGCTCTGTGGCCACGCACTACTGCTGCTGCTGCTATTCAGGAAATCAGTCTGCCCCAACACTACAAGAAAAAAAATTTGATTTTAGTTAGTTCAGAAAAATATTTTAGCTGCAACTATAAGCACCGTAGTAAGAGAAAATTATATTTAAATGTTTTAGGATTTGTTCCATTTATTTTTTGACATAATGTTAAACTCATTTTACCATGTTGGTGATAAAAAGTTAATTATTGCTGATCAGGCAAATCTTTGAGTTTTGCCTGATTTGCATTTGAATACACACAATCAAGGCTAGCAACAAATGCAATGTGTTCTCTGATAGGGACCACCTTGCTTTATGTTGAGCCTGCAAAGTCTCTCTAAATTGATACTGAAATAAGATATTTTATAAGGACATCTACTGCATGTCCTCTGCCTGCAAACCTTATTTTATAAAGATTTTGTGTGTTACAGACTTAAATGTTGAGTTACTTTCAACAGAATATAAAGATGTATTTGTGATATAAAGAAATTTTGTGATACTAGAGAAGACTTGGAAGTTTAAAGGTACTCTGTTGACCACTACTAGTACTTGGAGCTGTTTTTACATGCGTGTCCCCGTTTTGTTTGTATCGTGCACACTCAAGGTATCGACGCGATACACATTCTTGCTGCTGGTTTCACGCTATTTCGCTGATTGACAGTTGGTGTCAGTAACGTGCAAAGAAGCATAGCAGCATACCCTTGAAGTCAGTAAAGACAGCTAGCAACAAAAGATGTATGTAAACAATGCATGCAACAGTGCACGCTTAAATATTCATTTAAAATCAGCTTTAGAAATGTTTTATGGGGAAGGAAATGCAATTGCCATGTCTTTCATGTTACACCTCATGAATACACACAATGTGTTTTGGTAGGAAACAATGGATGTAAACATAATTTGTGTTTGTTTACAAGAAAGCTCCACAGGGCACCTTTAAATTGCTTTTACAGTCCTTTAAAGCTACACTGGTACATTTTTGGCCAGTACATAATTAAATATTCAAATTAATTAATTATGCCTGGTGAGCACTTTCTTCCCCAAAGGAAATGTAACAATCGATAGGTCAGTGATAAACTCACAGTGGCTAAATGTATTTCTTGGGGCAGTATTCTTCCAGTCTGCTTGGCCTTGAGGTCCCCTTGATGTGTTATATTCTCTAGGATCAAATGGCCGAGGAAAGGCCTGTTGTTCTGCTGCACTGATGTTATTATTCTTTGGGCCTCTCTCTTGGGCTCTTAGGAGGTTTCGGATGGAGTGGGCCTCAAACCATGCCCCTGGAGGCTGTGGGTCTACTGGACTGCGACTTGTCCGGCTGTTGTTCCTCTCTTGGGGCGGTGTGAGGCTTCCACATAAGACCGGATGCACAGCTTGTTCCCTCAACATTACATTGCACTTGCAGTGTAAGCAGGGCTCGGTGCGTGTGCCGCAATAATCCTCATGTTCTTTGGAGTGACTGAAAACAATCTCCAAGTCACAGTATTGGCACGGGACCAGCCGCTGAGAACATTGAGAGCTCTGAAAGACACAAAAATCGTGAAGAAACACAATTTGAGCATTTAATGAAGATAGATGAATTAGGGATGCACCGATACGACTTTTTCAGTCCTGATACTGATAGCGATACCTGAGCTTTGGGTATCGACCGATACGATACCAGTGTTAAATTAATAAACTGTATGCCTCACTGTGTGGAAGTGACCGGAATCATTATTTTATGTGTAATGCAACATCAGGCTTGCCTTAAACATTGCTTTCCTAACTTTGTAAAACAAAATGTAACAAATAAATACTTAGATATAAATGTACTGAAATGTTATTTATTATTAATAAAATAATAAATCTTACTCCAACAACTTGGTAAAAAAATCTTCAAAATGAACAGGAATTACAATTGATCAAAACTTAAACAGGAATTGAAATTCCAGTTTATAATGTATATAGTATATAGACATAGAATTGAATTGAATTGAATAGATCGAACCCATTGCCACCGATACCCAATCCGGCTATTTGAGCCGGTATTGGCTTGATATCAGATCTGGTTTTGGTGCATCCCTAGGATGAATAGAGAAAAAAGAGAAAGGTTCTTCAGAAATACCTGGTGAACATCAAAATGATTCTTCTCAATCTTCAAACCACACTTGCAAGTAATCTGAAATGAACATGAAAATACTTTTAAAGTTGCAATCCAGTAACAGTCTGACATCGCTTTCTTGTTAGCCGTTTTCTTTGCAATGAGGATCAGAGGTTACTGTGTGCAGAGTGCGGTCGCTCTGACGGGATTTTCCATAGACACAGAGGCTGCATTTTGCACTTTATGCAAAAAGAAATGGCCTGTTCAATAAACAAAAAAGCACAATGAGGTGTCCTAAAAAAGAAAATGAATACAGGGCAGAGTCAAAATATTCAACATACACATACAAACATACATGTGTCCCCTCCAACAGGGCCGGCTTAAGGTATAGGCCATATAGGCCTAGGGCGCCACCTTTTGGTGGGCACTGGTCGCCCTCTAAAAAAACCCCAAAATAATAATAATACAAAATTCCAGTGGGCATCCTTCCTCATTTTTCTGCATTGAGGTAACACACGAAAAAAGAAAGAACCCCTGTAATTCTCTTTCTCACACTTTTACATTTGCCCGGCTGCACTTATTTGTTAGGCCGGGCAACATTATCAGGGACCACTTGGTTATTTACATTATAATAAAAACAGTTATTAATGAAATTATTTTTTGTTTTAAAACCATTGTTATGTCTGATGTGTGTTGCGGTTACGAGGCTAGGGTTAGGGTTCTCAGGAGTTCCGAAAATCCGAATTTCGCTTAAGGCACCAAAAGGGCTAGAGCTGGCCCTGCCCTCCGCAGAGTCCAGTGTTTTCCTGTCCTGCTCCATTTTCGCATGGACACTTGCTCAAGACAAATAGTTGAGACATAACAATCACAATAGACACAAGTTCACTTCGCAGAACAGATTAACTAATGTTCACACATATTAATTAGCTGCTCCAGGTTATGCAGATAACACGTTTTACCCTTTAAAGCAGAATACATCGACTGTTTAAGTCTCCAATATTGCTGTGCAGATTTTTACCTGAGTATGCTCCTGCTGTTTGTGCTCCTGCAGATCTGACCTGGGCACTGGTTCCTGGCACACATCACACAGAGCGATGTTTCTTCGGCAGTGGATCTCATGGGTGGTGAAATTAGCGTCTGGAATGTCATGTTTGCTAAAAAAGGAATAGGACATTATAAAATCACCACCATATCAAATTGACTGATAAATAGTTTTATACCTTATTCATACTTACCAATTGCCACAGAACTGTGTGTTTTCATCTGCCATGGCTTTACAGAAGCCTATGGACAAAAATGTAGATAGATAGATAGATAGATAGATAGATAGATAGATAGAAAGCTTTATTGTCTTTGTATTAAATACAACGAGATTCACAGTTGCCCCTTCTGGTCAGTGCTTTAAAACAAATACTTGACAAGACTAAACGAGGCAGATAAAACATATAACAGGTAAAACACACACACACAGTTATAAAGCAAATAAAACAGGTAAAGTAGATGTAATAAATAGATATAAACAGTGTTACACTAGAGGTATAAAATATAAAAATAGATGTAATGTAAACAGAGGTAATTGCACTTGTAAAGTAATAAATAAATATAAGCAGAAGTGTTACACTAGAGGTATAAAATATAAAAATAGATGTAATGTAAACAGAGGTAATTGCACTTGTAAAGTAATAAATAAATATAAGCAGAAGTGTTACACTAGAGGTATAAAATATAAAAATAGATGTAATGTAAACAGAGGTAATTGCACTTGTAAAGTAATAAATAAATATAAGCAGAAGTGTTACACTAGAGGTATAAAATATAAAAATAGATGTAATGTAAACAGAGGTAATTGCACTTGTAAAATAATAAATAAATATAAGCAGAAGTGTTACACTAGAGGTATAAAATATAAAAATCCCTGTAATGTAAACAGAGGTAATTGCACTTGTAAAACTGGTAAAGTAGATGTAATAAATAAACCTTGATTACTATTAATTAGACACAAAACAGCTTGATTGATGCTCTGATTTGGTGATCTTTACAGATGTTATGCATGTTTGTAGCTGTATCACTTAGAAGTGGCCCTGTGGATAACCAGAGCCCCTGTTAGCTGGTACAGATAGCTACAGGGAGCTAGTGAGTGTGATTGACAGCTCTTCTCTCGGTTTGCTCACCCAGTGTTTCCAGACAGCTCTCTAATGTTAGCTGACAACGATGGTCTGCAGATTAACAAGGAGATTCCTCCGTCAACGTTAGTCAACCAGCATCCTGATCCTCCTCAACCAGCTGGATGTTCACCGTGTTGTGTTGTAGCTGCTAGCTGCGGTAGCTTAGCATTAAATACCTCGTTAGCAGCCACCACGTAGCGGCAATGTAGCTTTAACTTTAACCTTAGCTACCAAGACAACACGCCAAATGTTGTGTCCGAGCAAAACGAGGACAGTGGTTGTGATGTTAAGCAGTTAATTCACCTCTATGTGATAATATGTAACCTCTAACAAACGCGTCAGTTAGCTCACAGCTAAACGATCTGGTGATATCTGGGCTCCTTATTTCCTCCTCGGCTCCGCTGGGCTGCTGCTGCCCCGAGTGAAGCCTCGCAGGATGCCTCGCAGGATGCCTACGTACACATCACATTCCGCCTGCTTTAACACGGGCACTGCCTAACACAGCCAGGGGTCAGCAGCCTGCGGCTCTGCAGCTCCTCTTCAGCTCCTCTCCAGCTCCTCTCCAGTGGCTCCCTGTGGGATTTTAAAAGTGGAAATGAATAACTGTTTCTTGTTTACTTATTCATTTTTATTTATTATTGTTGTAGGTCTATGTTACGATGGAGTATTAGGGCCACATTGAGGGAAAAAAAAATAAATAAGAATAAAGTCATAATATTATGAGAATAAAGTCATCGGTTTACGAGAAAAAAGTTGTATTATTATGAGAATAAAGTCATAATATTAAAAAGTAGTATTTTACGTGTTATTTCATTTTTTTCACGTAAAGTTATGACTTTATTCTCGTAATATTATGACTTTTTTTCTCGTAAAGTTATGACTTTATTCTCGTAATATTATGACTTTTTTTCTCGTAAAGTTATGACTTTATTCTTGTAATATTACGACTTTTTTTCTCGTAAAGTTATGACTTTATTCTCGTAATATTACGACTTTTTTTTCTCGTAAAGTTATGACTTTAACCTCGTAATATTACAACTTTTTTTCTTGTAAAGTTATGACTTTAACCTCGTAATATTACAACTTTTTTTCTTGTAAAGTTATGACTTTATTCTCGCAATATTAAGCCTTTTTTTTCTTGTAAAGTTATGACTTTATTCTCGTAATATTACAACTTTTTTTTTGTAAAGTTATGACTTTATTCTCGTAATATTACAACTTTTTTTCTTGTAAAGTTATGACTTTATTCTCGTAATATTACGACTTTTTTTTCTCGTAAAGTTACGACTTTATTCTCGCAATATTACGACTTTATTCTGGAAAGTTCAGATGTTTTTCCCCTCAATGTGGCCCTAATACTCCGTAGAACATTTGCTCTTTGGCCCTCAGTGCATTAGACTTATATACTATATACTTAGACTATAAACTGTGTTACCTTCATCACAATGCTCAAATGTTTTGCGGCTCCAGACAGATTTCATTTTTTTTTTTTTGCCTAAAATGGCTCTTTTGATTCTAAAGGTTGCTGATCCCTGACCTAACCAAATCCTACCATAACAATGTATAATATTGCACTTATATATTAAACGCAATAGAGTTCAGTATGCAAAGGGCGTACATAGTATATAGAGATTAAAGGTTAAAGCAACCCTGTAAGTTGAAACTCAGGGCAAAAAACCCTCCTTCGCTCTGCAGGCTGGATTCTGATTGGTTGAGTGAACACGGTGCGCCTGTAAAAACGTCTCGGGTGACACCCTGCTCTTTGACCCTGCTTTTCATTTATTTAATTTATTACGATGGACTGGATAATGACAACACATTTTCTTCTAAAATTGTGATAAAAAGGTGTCAAGAATATATATACCTTTTCTAGGGTAACCGTTTCAGCAAGCAAGTACTCCAACTCCCCCTAGTGTTTAACTTCCGGTCTATACCGGAAGTGGGGATGTGTCCGTTGTGTAGTTTCACATTTCTTTTTTTCTAATATAAATTGTGAATTAATATGTGCATTATATGCTGAATGAACATGGGTGCGGATGATGCAAACCTTAGAAATCGCTAATTTAATAAATAATAAATAATAATAATATATATAATAAATATAAATAATAATAATAATATATACAATAAATATAATTAATATATTAATAATATTAATAAATAATTTATAAATAATAATTAAAATACAACTTTTCACTATGTACAGTATATACTACATACATAACTGATAATGTGATTTAGAGTAATTCGCTTGTTACACAATAACAAACCCGCGTAATAGATTAACTGGATTGTGTGCATAAGTGTAACAAACCAAATCCCTACTGCACTTTGCTTTGGATAGATATTGTATTAGCACGTTTTGAACAGCTACTCAACAACTTCTGTTATATGATATCATAAATTAAAATCAGCACAAAAATGTACTTTCAGTGTTTATTGAGTTTTCAATCTACCAATACTGTCATATCAGACATTTTCATTTTTGTAAGGCACAGTTTTGTTCAGATAAAACACTGATCATATTTACAGCAAATGTTCGGACGCAGTACATACATCCTCGCACCTCCTCCCATTCAAAATGCCCCCCCCCCCCAATGATTGGACCATTATCGTAAATATATAAAACTTTTAATTCATTTCAAAGCCCTTGTTCCTTATTTGAAAAAGTTAAGTCAAATACTTATTTTACAATGTAAAATGAAATGTAACTCCATGCCAAAAGCTTAAAAACAAAATTGTGAGAAAAAGCAATACATTTCAAAAATATGTGGTGAAAGAGGACTAGTTATATATTCAAATAAAGTCTTTGAAATAACCCGGTCTTGTAAAATACATTGATATGCCTATAGATGATTCACTTAATGGGTGCTAGCTTGATTTTTTTTTTCTCCAAGCAGCTTGAGGGCCTAAGAGTGGATAAATTGCAGTTAAAGTGTAAAAACATGTTTTTTTCACATTGTTGAAAGGTTTTCAACATCTTAAAAAGTAGTACATTATAAAATGAACACGCTGCTGCACCCTATCACATTGGTTGGTTCCTGGTGATGCATTAAGTTAACTAACAGTTCTTAATTGGTTACATGATTGTCTGATATGAATTTAGGTCCAACATGAAGAAAGTTATGGACCAATTCCTTTAGTCTGCCGAATAAAACATTCATCGGGAATACTATCTGCATTAGTTTGTGAAAGGATGGCAGTACAAACAGCCCTGCTGTTGTAGCCAGAGTTAAGCACAGGAAATGACCATGATACCTGCACCAAGGTTAATAAAGGTATCTGTGGAAATACTACAAATACCTCAGGTCACTCATACTTATTGCGCACAGGTTCAATAGTTATTGCTCTATTTTATAATCCAGCGGGGGAATTATTTAATAAAAAAATAAAAAAAAAGTACCAGCATTGAAAGATGAAATATGCATTTCCACAATTAAATCGGCACCACAAAAAAATGAACCAAAATGACAATAAAAACAAAAGAATTCACATTAGACTATTATTGCTGACGACAGGATGATTTCTACAATACAACTCCTTTATGGGGTCATGATTACAAAAGCTTTAAGTGGCTATTACTAATAACTATCAAGCAGTTTAAAAGTATCCCTGTAAGCACAATATCTTGAATTATACTATTTTAATTAAGAAAATAGCCGAAAAAATGTGCAAAACACAAAATTGCATTACCAAATTGAAATAGCTATAATTTAGTCGAAGGTGGTGTTTTTCGTGGGGCAAGAACAAAGGCATCTCACATCGTCTATCACTGCATCCCTTCACAATAAAACTGTGTCAAAGAGCGTGTCAATAGGAATCATGTTGGCATACGGGGAATATCAGATACACAACTAGCTTGTGACAGAGAGATATAAACTATATACTGGTGTATTTTTGTGGCGGTCTTCATGTTAGACTGATAATACCTTCCACGCACTTGTATTGTCACGTGTGTCCACCCAAGACCGGTTTCATGTCACTACTTTTCGTGCCATCTTTACTCTCCACTGTACACTAAAAAACATCTTAAAAAAGATTGGGATATTTGGTCAGTTACAGTAATTCCAATAGCTAAAAGATAACACCTATAACCTATCAATAACTAAAAAAGTGTTTAGACAATCAAAACACTGTACACCAACTTCTGAAGGAAAAAAAAGCTGGTTTTCACTTTAACTTCCAAAATGTCCTTGGTCCAATACAAAATTCAGTAGGTTGCTTTTACAGAGTCGTTAACAACAGTCCTGTGAAAAAATATTCTTACTACACTACACTATTTTATATGATCTAGAGTGGCAAAATGGAAGAAAGGGCTCAAAGACAGCATAAAAGATGACAGAAGGAATAAAAGGAAAGGTACAGTACAAACATTTGTGAAATGAAAAGAAGAAGGCACAGATTGTATGAGTTGAGACTAGAAGTCGTAGAGGTAGCAGAGGTCACGGAGAAAGGACAAAGGAGGAAAAGAAACTGTTAAAAAAGAGGAGAGGTGTGATGAAATGTCTATCTGTCCTTGGATCCAAGCTTCTCGATCAAGTCCTGCAGGGGAGCAAGCTCTCGCCTGTCGATGAGGTTGAACTCCTACAAGAAATAAACATTTAGAGTCAGATTGGTTCAAATGAAAACAGTTTTTATGACACGTTTTCGCTGCCCATAAACAATCTGACTAGAGTTGTGGTCCTGTATAAAAATAGGACAGAATTTGTAGTAGCATTGACATGTTTAGAGGCCCAATGCAATGCTTAACACTCAGTGGAGTTAACTTACAATGTGTTAGTGTGACTAGGCAGGGCACATTTTGGATAAAATCATTTATCACACATAGGGCTGTCCCGAATACCAACTTCTTGGGCTTCGAAGCTTCGGTGAGAAATATTCAAAGCTATTCGACGCTTCGCGGCGCAGCAGGCTGACATGTTCTTCTGTCTGTCTGTTTCCATCTCCCCCGTTTTAGTGCCCGGGACAGTGCTGCTGCCACATTACTGACACACACACCTCTACACACAACAAACACTGATATCCATTTGGGAATAACTAATAATAATTAATGTTGAATATAAATAATGAATAATGTTGTGGGATTATTCCTTATTTCAAGGGCTATTTGGGGATTTATACATTATTATTATTACATACTTATAGATTAAAAGAAAAACTGAAACATTCAAATAATGATTTGGAGGTCGATAACTATGGCAATGGACGAAGCTTCGAAGCATTCGGGTCAGCCCTAATCACACCACACATGCAAAAGTCTTCCTGTCATATCAAATTTTCTTAAGCCCCTTTCAGACAAATAATCTGGGAAATTGCTGAGTTAATCTGTTTGTTCAAGTAATGGCTTCTTGGCTCTCATGCATAAGTCTCTTTTGTGGAAAAGATCCATGCTGACTCTGTTCAGACATGACTGGACTGTTGCAGTTACCATGCTTGCATAATAATTGAGATTTGGCAAAAACCAGACGAGGCGTCGTTATGTACAATGTATGAAACAAGAGATTATTTACTGCCACATCCCGTTAAGATGTCTTGTTATCTTGTTCTTAGCACAGAGGGAGAGCAGTTCTTTCATTTCAGTGTAGGATCAATGTCGAGCAATTATAACAAAAGTAGTGTAGCTTGCAATGGGTCTCTCCTCAGTCAAGTCTGCTGCTTCATACTGCACAATGAGCTGCTCAAGGAGCATTTAAGGCTTCATTCCTAATCCTAGTTCGACTGGTTGGCACACTGTATGCACGTCACACATAAAATTGTCGTTATCCTGTTAATGCTTTTACAGCTTGCCAGAAAAACTTCTGTGGAAAAATGATTCGGGACTCGTTTTCAAACATGTAACAACATGTAAAATCGGCAGAGCATATAGTAAATGGATTGCAGTGCATGTCTGAATGGGGCTTTAGATACACAGCAGTGATTAAATCCTACTGTACACTGTAGCGGGATAATCTCACCTGAACAAAGAAAATGAAGTGCTTGAAGGAGGTGTTGAGGTGAGCCTCCTCCTGCAGCTGCATCACAGAGTCAAAATGTTGGTGGTAGATGTGAGCGTAAACCCTGAACAGACGCTTCAGGATGGTTTTGGCCACAGACATGAAGTTCTTGGGGAAAGGAACTCCTGTGGGAGAGAAGGTGGTGGAAAATGCTGATGTCAAGAGAAGAGCATGTGCTGTTTCTAATCAAAATTCAAGCACGAGTATTATGGACAGTAGCAGAGAAATCTCTCCAGCGACACAAAGTAACAAATCAAAAATGTACACGGCCTGCAGAGGGGAGATACGGCACAGTCAGACGGTATTAGATAAGGACAGTGACACTTTTTTGTTGCGTTTCCTCTGTACTCCAGCACATTGGGTTTGAAATGAAACATTGATTATGAGATTTGCGCACAAACGTTCAGTTTTAATATGTTACATTCACACACAGTCCATTTTATTTCATTGTATTCTTTTTATACACTGTCCTTCAAATCTAGTGGACCAAATGAAACTCGACAAGTTAACATGAACTTTCTAAAAGTCATCAAATTTAGCATATTTTCTCTGTCTGAAGTCTACAACACAGACTACAGTCATCTTCACTTCTTGTTTGTTTGTTCTCTGCTTCAGTCTGCTCTTCAGCATGTGAGACACATGATCAGTCGAACTGAAGTCAGGTGAGGTCAGGCTCAGACAGTCAATGACATACAATGGACTATGTTTAAAAAGGGCTATGAGACCTACACTGTTGGGGATGTGAACCCCTTCAAATATCAGCTCATTAATCTCATAATCATTGTTTCATTCCAGATCCAATAAGCCAAAGAAAAGCCAAAATAATAATAAATAAAAAAACTATTACTGTCCTAATACCCTCCGGCTGCTCTGTAAGTACACAGGCCAAAACATGCAGCGAAAGGTTTGTTGTCTGGTCTTTTTTTCTCAAAGAGCCAAACACAGATTCTACACAAATACTTGAGAAAAATGAACCGTGTATGTTCACCAAAGATGAACATACAATATCTATCAAAAGATAAACTTATGAGAGTCTAGACTGTTGGACAGAAAAAAAAACAGCATAAGGAAATGTAAAGTTAATTCCCAAAAGGCAAAAGTAAAGTGAAAGAAAAGAGAACTGTCAGTGTCAACTTTGCCTGTGAATATCAAAATCAAAGGTCTTATTGATTACATTTTTATGTAGATGAATACAAAAAAAGAAAGATAATACATCCACAGAGCTTTCAGAAACATGCCGAAAAAAAATATTAGGATTGTAAATTAATCATTTTAAAAATGTTGGCGGGTCCAAAATAAATGTTTTGTTTATCTATGTGGAAGATATCTAATGGTTGGTTACCACTTCTAACAAGGCTTGTGAGCCAATAGTAACATTGGTATCGGTGGACTTGTTGTGAAGTAAAAGCAATGGAACGGGGAGGGAGAATGCAACATCTAGCGGCTGAATGTTATCAGTGTTATTAATAGCATCTTTAAAAAAAAAAAGGATGTATGCAGTTGCTCAGTGTGCGTGAGATCAATGTGACCACAGCCTGTTTGGTGTTGGTTTTATTCTACTGACAAAAAGCTGCTGGGTGATTCAGAGATGCGTAATACACTTTTACAAAAGGTGAAACTGCAACCAAAATCATCACGAAAAGCTTAAAGTGAATGTTTTCAAACTGCTGAAAATGAAAATTCTTTATCAAATCAAAACTCACCAATCTTGGAGGGGAAAAGAGTCTCATCATCCAGCTGATCCTGCACCCAGGTCATCAGGTAGTCAATGTACTTGGGCGCAGAGCATTTGATGGGCTTCTTAATATTGGTGCCATCAGCCCAGTGATACTCATATCTACAGAGACACAACAAAGTAAATTGCATTATTGACTTGCATATGAGACGTGAAAGCTCTACGTGCACTCATTCTGCATTTTGGTCAGGACGCAACAACATAATTTGGGAGTAGATAAACTAAAAAAAAGAGCAGGAGGGGGAAATGCAAAAGTATCTACAATCATATTTTTGATGGCAGCGATGTCAACAGGAAGTGAACCGCGGCCTCTTCCTCCTGATTACAGACTGAACGCAGACAGTCTTGGCAGGAGACGGATAGAGGAAGTGCCAAATCTAGATTTTAACTAAACAGCCTCCTCGGGGGCCACATGCAAAGTTTAATTCCTGTTTTCCCTCATGTGACATTCAGATGATGCATTTCAATTTCATTCAGTCTCAGCCATTCAAGATCTGAATCCATGGTTGGGTTCTTTTATACACACGACAGATCATTTCCAAATTCTGGACAAAACAATGTTTCACCAATTAAACTATATTGTGAAGGGGATTTTGATGTGGCGTCATAAAAAAATTCTTATACAAGAGTCCAGTTCACACAGGGCTTCAATTGAGTTGGTATATTTTGGTTCAATCTAAGATTTATTTGGACTTTCTTTCACCACTTAGTAGCATATTACATCTGGGAGTATAATCACCTTCATTCACTCTAAACTCTTCAATAAACTCTTCCCTGAGGTAAATCATGACCAGAACACTAAAACAGGTAAAGAGTATCTCTCATTGCCCATAAACACAGTAACATGCATCCCTACTTATCGTTAAATCCCGGTTCTCCTCTGTTGTAAAGTAATGCTTACCTGCCGTTAGCAGTGTGGTAATGTGCCATAACATGTTTTACAAAATCATATTACTGTGGGTGTGTTATGACGCCTTGTATCACTGTGCTGTAGAGCCACATATCTGTCATTATTAATTCCCATTATTATTCATGTTTTGTAATGTTCTTCAAAGCTTTGTGTGACACATCTGGTGTCTCGGCCAACTCATGTTAAGTTCCACATTTCCTAAAATTGCGTAAACGCATACGTCAGCCTAAATGTTTCCCTTGTTTAAATGGAATTTCATAAATTGACAAACGACATTTAGCCTATTTTCAGCTGTTGGTGTACTGCAGTTTCAGCTAAAATTATATGTTACATTAAATTACATACTTATCTTTGGGGTCACTGTCTTACTAAAATAAATACACATGAAAAGTATTCTCCCTACCGTCAATTTCATCCTCTACCTTTACCTTATGACTAAAAAGTAACTTTCCTATGTCTTCATATTTAGTATTTGGGCCTTACTGTTAGGTAGAACACTCTTTTTACACTATTCAAACAGGAACATCTTGCCAACTCACTTCAACTTCATTTCATTATTCTTCTTACAGAAAGAGCAGAGAAGAGAGCTGCGGTGAAGGAGCCCTACGCAGATGGACCGTGTGGGACAAACCAGTACACCCACAAGGTTTACCACATTAGCGTGCACATTCCCAGCTGGTTCCGCTCCATCTCGCCCAAAGCAGCACTGAGATAACTCAGTAGGGATTGAAGAGGAGTCCTGGAGCGTCTACCCTTACACCTGTGTGTCTCAATAAGCCAATACAGTGTGACAGCGATCCAGCATGCATAATACCAGGACCCAAAAAACAAAGCCGCTAAATGGAATTCAGCCATTGTTATTATTTACACCTGTGGCTTTCCTATTGGGACATGTCAAAACGTCAGCCCATTAGAAGCCCTGTACTCAAAGAGAAGCTGCATGCGTAAAAAGGACACTCTTGGCCGTTACCTTGGTCCAGCAGACATTACAGAGCAGCTGGTCTCCGTGCAGAACTCGGTGATGGTGCCGTACAGCATGTTGATCTGGTTGAAGAAATCCACCGCTGAAAGAAAGGGTTAATTATATTTTTGTTCTCTAGGAATGTTCATGCTCGTAACAATAATGAACTCACTTCTCGAAACATACAGTGGTTTTATCAGGTCTTTTTATACAATGTAAACCGTTTATGACCTGAATTTTTAGAATACATTATCTTCAGCCACAACGAATCGAGCCATTTTTCTCTCAATCTGGGATATATATATATAAAACACAGGCGAAACAAAAAGCCAAACAAATTGTGTCTGATATCGTTCATCCTCTTTTTAAATAATTAATAAAACTTCTCTCCGGAAAACACTTTATTGTATTTTACTATGATTTACTGCATGTTGTGTTATTTATTGTATGTATTGTGATGTACTATGATGTGTTTTTACCAACCTGTGAAGCCCAAGGCAAATTTCCACAATTGTGGACAATAAAGATTATTATTATTACAATTTCTGTAAATATGTATGGCCTCCTGTAGAATGAATGATGTGAATACAAGAAAATAGGATTAGATATAAATTATATGATTACTTATTTAGAAGGTTGTTTTACACCCAATTATTGTACGTGTATTAAATATTTCTCCTTTCCTTTTCCTCTACCTCAATGGAATATCTTTGAACGTAGGTGATGGATTTTCTGATATATGTGATGATGAATATGACAATGCTTATAAATAACATGTTTGATATTTAGAAGTATGGCTTTTGTATTACTGTTTGGTGATACTTTATCAAATTGTGAATTGTTAGAGGATGTTTTTATCACGCTGGTGTTTTGGATGAACTACACATGCCATTAAATACATAGAGCTTGTTTTTCTATTGGTGTGCTTTATTGTTTAGTTTATTTATTTATTTATTTATTGCCCTTTATTTTCTGTTTCAGAGAATTCTGCTGTTACTACCACTGCTGGCTTTGCTAACAATCTCAATTCGGTGACCAATAATTTACCAATTTGGTGGTGTGTTTACTTGACCTCACGTCTCGTTTTATCCCTTGGTGATTTTTAACCTCTGTACGAGGACCATTTATGTTTAGAAATGGTAATTGTGGACTGAGTGATGCTTTCTGTAAATAGGTTTATTGCATTCATCAACTCACTGTTGACAGCAATCCACTCATTGAGATCCTCTCCCTCGGGCAGCATGACAGCCTGCCTCAAGTTCCCACTGCCCAGTGTTGCCTCGGCATGTTTCAGCAGCTCATACTGGTGGGAGCCTTCTGGGATGTTCTTCTTCGGCTTGAAGGTCTTGGATGAGCGATTGCCACTGCAAATAAACAAAAGGTGGAGCTGAGCAACTGTACAGTGACAGATTTTTAAAAGGCTGGTGTAGGAGTAGATGCTCCTCTTGGGGCCTTCACATGTGAGGATCCTTCCTGTCTGGTTTGTGCAACCAGCAGCTGAAGGAAGGCATTGTGGTGAGCATCTATTAAATTAATACTGAAACGATACTCGTGATAATCGCTGCCACATTTGTCATACGTTTAAATCAGGGGTCAGCAACCTGCGGCTCCAGAGCCACATGCGGCTCTTTAGCCCCTCTCCAGTGGCTCCCTGTGGATTTTTTAAAAAATTAGTGGAAATGAATAACTGTTTTTTGTTTACATTTTCAATTTTATTTATCATTGTTGTAGGTCTATGGTACGACGGTACGACGGAGTATTAGGGCCACATTGAGGAAAAAAAATAAATCTGAGAGTTTGAGAATAAAGTCATAATATTATAAAGTAGTAATTTGACGTGTTATTTTCTTTTTTTCTTGTAAAGTTATGACTTTATTGTTGTAATATTACGACTTTATTCTCGTAATATTACGACTTTTTTCAAGTAGTTTTGACTTTTTTCTCGTAATATGACTTTTTTTCACGTAAAGTTATCACTTTATTATCGTAATATTACGACTTTTTCCACGTAAAGTTATGACCTTATTCTCGTAATATTACGACTTTTTTCACGTAAAGTTATGACTTTATTATCGTAATATTACGCCTTTTTCACATAAAGTTATGACTTTATTATTGTAATATTATGACTTTTTTCACGTAAAGTTATAACTTTAGTCTTGTAATATGACTTTTTTCACATAAAGTTATGACCTTATTCTCGTAATATTACGCCTTTTTTCACGTAAAATTATGACTTTATTCTCGTAATATTACGACTTTTTTTCACGTAAAGTTCTGACTTTATTCTCTTAATATTACGCCTTTATTCACGTAAAGTTCTGACTTTATTCTCTTAATATTACGCCTTTATTCACATAAAGTTATGACTTTATTCTCTTATTATTACGCCTTTTTTCACGTAAACTTATGACTTTATTCATGTAATATTACGAAAAAGTAATGACTTTATTCTGTAAATCTCAGATGTTTTTTCCCTCAATGTGGCCCTAATACTCCATAGTACATTTGCTCTTTGGTCCTCACTGCATTAGACTTATATACTATATATTTAGACTATAAACTGTGTTGCCTTCATCACAATGATCAAATGTTTTGCAGCTCCAGACTGATTTATCTTTTTTTTATTTGCCTAAAGATGTCTCTTTTGACAGTAAAGGTTGCTGATCCCTGGTTTAACGTTTGTCAACCTGTGGCTCAGTGTGACTTAGTATGACTGTACAATCTGTGTCATGCAAATCAAGTTATGATTAAACACTTTAGTGAAACAACAGACAGGAAATGTGACAGCGTGACTGTAAACAACAGGACAGTTAATCTCATTTAGCAACTTCCCAACGAGGTCAAACCGGCAGAGGTGTGTCTGATGACTAATACCATGTCTGGTCTCATCTGAATTAAAGTGAAAAGTGATATCTAACAGAGCATCATCTGTATCATCCTGCTGGCCTAGCTGGAACATAACTAGTTAACAAAGTTGCTGCTGGTTTGTGGTGTGAAGCTATAAATAAACACAGCTCACATATAAAGCTACGACGACGAATGATAAAGCCCACATAAGAAAAGGCTGTCTGAGTTTAAAGCTATAGTATCTCAGTGCAGTTATCGGACGTCTTACTTTGAGGCTAGTTCACTTCCCTCAGTGTAACTTCGTAGCTAGCATTAACCGCAAACCACGTCTGTAACTTCAGCTGCTGCTGACGAACTTTACTTACAACAGGAAGCTCATCTTGAAGAAGCAGTCGTCGTCGGAGAGCCTCGATTACAACCCTTGACTCTGGTTTGATAAACAGCTATTAGTTTTATAATCAAACACAAGGAACCAGATGTCAGCCTGCTAACAGTAACGGTGCTAACATGAACTGCTGCACCCACAGAGCCTCTTCCTCTATCGGCTCTCTGCAGCAGCAGCAGTCCGGCCGGCTGGCAGTCTGTCGCCCCCTGCAGGCTGCACCGAGCTACTACAGCTCTCTACTCATAATAGACTTACACCTATAGCTACTACAGCTCTCTACTCATAATAGACTTACACCTATAACTACTACAGCTCTCTACTCATAATAGACTTACACCTATAGCTACTACAGCTCTCTACTCATAATAGACTTACACCTATAACTACTACAGCTCTCTACTCATAATAGACTTACACCCAGCTACTACAGCTCTCTACTCATAATAGACTTACACCTATAGCTACTACAGCTCTCTACTCATAATAGACTTACACCTATAACTACTACAGCTCTCTACTCATAATAGACTTACACCTATAGCTACTACAGCTCTCTACTCATAATAGACTTACACCCAGCTACTACAGCTCTCTACTCATAATAGACTTACACCCAGCTACTACAGCTCTCTACATAATAGACTTACACCCAGCTACTACAGCTCTCTACTCATAATAGACTTACACCCAGCTACTACAGCTCTCTACTCATAATAGACTTACACCCAGCTACTACAGCTCTCTACATAATAGACTTACACCCAGCTACTACAGCTCTCTACTCATAATAGACTTACACCCAGCTACTACAGCTCTCTACTCATAATAGACTTACACCTATAGCTACTACAGCTCTCTACTCATAATAGACTTACACCTATAGCTACTACAGCTCTCTACTCATAATAGACTTACACCTATAGCTACTACAGCTCTCCACATAATAGACTTACACCTAGCTACTACAGCTCTCTACATAATAGACTTACACCTATAGCTACTACAGCTCTCTACTCATAACAGACTTACACCTATAGCTATTACAGCTCTCTACATAATAGACTTACACCTATAGCTACTACAGCTCTCTACTCATAATAGACTTACACCTATAGCTACTACAGCTCTCCACATAATAGACTTACACCCAGCTACTACAGCTCTCTACATAATAGACTTACACCTAGCTACTACAGCTCTCTACATAATAGACTTACACCTATAGCTACTACAGCTCTCTACTCATAACAGACTTACACCTATAGCTATTACAGCTCTCTACATAATAGACTTACACCTATAGCTACTACAGCTCTCTACTCATAATAGACTTACACCTATAGCTATTACAGCTCTCTACATAATAGACTTACACCCAGCTACTACAGCTCTCTACTCATAATAGACTTACACCCAGCTACTACAGCTCTCTACTCATAATAGACTTACACCTAGCTACTACAGCTCTCTCCACACATATAGACTTACACCTATAGCTACTACAGCTCTCTCCATATATAGCAGGGGTGCCCAAACTTTTCCCTTGAAGGGCCAAAACTGGAACTCAATGGAGGGCCACTGGCCAAAACTAAACACCTATTGTATTGTATTATTAAGATGCAAAATGGTACTGGGATCCCAAGTTCCCTTTATTGAATACATTTTACATAGTTAGCCCCTTAAAACCCACCTGCTGACTACAATTGGGCTCATTTATGCAATTTATGCGTTTCCAAGACTGTTTAGGGACCCCAGTATGTAGAAATATAAAAAATACACCATTTTTAGAATAGGCAAAAATAACACATGTATACTGCATTCAAAGAACTGCATGTTTTCCCCAAAACTGCATAGCATTATTATAAAGTGGGCATGTCTGTAAAGGGGAGACTCGTGGGTTCCCATAGAACCCATTTTCAGTCACTTATCTTGAGATCAGAGGTCAAGGGACACTTTGACAAATGGCCATGACAGTTTTTCCTCGCCAAAATTTAGCCCATCTTTAGAGTGTTAGCCTCCTTTCTGCGAGCTAATATGACATGATTGGTACTAATGGAGTCCTTAGGTGTTCTGGTTTCATATGATGCCACTATCTTCTAACCATAAACCCAAGCCGTGTACGGCCTCCAAAAGACAGTAAAGTCGGTTGGGTCTTTTATTAAAAAAAAAGAATTTGCTAACATCTGGCGGGCCAAATCAAACCTGATGGCGGGCCAACTTTGGCCTGCGGGCCCCACTTTGGACAGCCCTGATATATAGACTTATACAGTATAGGTCAGGGGTCAGGGGTCAGTGACCTTTACTATCAAAAGGGACAATTTAGGCAAAAAAGAAAAAAGAAAATCTGTCTGGAGCCGCCTTTTATTTATTTATTATTATTTATTTTTTTTCATTTTATTTTTCCTTTATTTGGTTTTACTCTGACAGTTACATAAACATACTTAATTACAGTATATACAAATATGAAGTGAACCAACTTTTCCACTTTTGACAATGAAATTATAGAACACACAAATAGAACATGGAGGTGCTTTTCATGTAAAATAAGATCAAATAAATAATAATAAAAAAAATTACATTTAGAAAAAAAGAAAGATTAAACAAAAGAAGGGCGTTTTGGGGAAATATACTTTTTCCACTCCTTCCAAATGTCTTCAAATTTTGTTTCCTAAAGCCTCATTGAAAACATAATTCTTTCCATTATAAATATTTCATAAATAATATCATACCAGTTCTCTAGTGATGGGGTATCTGGTTTAAGCCATTTCTTAGTTATTGCTTTTCTAGCAGCTACACTCAATATTCAAAATAAGTATTTTGTTTTAATATTTGTAGATGTTGAAAGAGGAAGACCAAACAGGAGTCCGTCCCACTTAAAGACTATGTTTGTACCAAATATGGTAACTAATTCTGTGTAAATCTTACACCAAAAAAGAATTTACTTTAGGACAGGCCCAAAACAGGTGATAGTGGTTAGCTACCTGGGAGCCACAGTTCCTCCAGCAGCTGGATGAGCCTGAATGATGAGACTTCTGAACAGGTGTAATAAAAAATCTACTAACAGTCTTCCAGCCAAACGCTCTCCACAAGGTTGAACTCGATATCTTCCAATTAAATTCACAATATTGTAACCAAACTTCTTCTGGAATGCAGCTATTAGTTTCACGTTCCCATTTTTGTTTCATGTAGGTAGTGCTTGCTATTAGTCTCAAATAGTCTTTTCAATGTCTGAAAATCAGTCAATGTCCCCTGGTTGAAAAAGGTGGCGCCGCCTTTTAAACCGTCTTTTCTTATGTAGGCTTTATCATTCGTCTTGGTAGCATTATATGTGAGCTGTGTTTATTTATAGTTCCCAGCTACTCACCAAAGGTAACTTTGTTTAACTAGTTAGGTTCCAGCTAGGCCAGCAGGATGATACAGCTGATGCTTGGTTAGCCAACTTAGCTGATTATATCACTTTTCCCTTCAATTCAGATAAGACGAGACATGTTGATATTAGTCAACAGACCTCGTTGGGAGGTTGCTAAACGATCAATGTGATTAACCTCCTGTTGTTTACAGTCACGCTGTCACATTTCCTGTCTGTTGTTGCACTAAAGTGTTTCATCACCATAACTTCATCTGCATGACACAGATTGTACAGTCATACTCAGTAACACTGAAGACGAGCCAGAACAAGTTGACAAACGTTTAAACCAGGGGTCAGCAACCTTTACTGTCAAAAGAGCCATTTTAGGCAAATAAAAAAAGAAAAATCTGTTTCGGACCCGCAAAACATTTGATCATTGTGATGAAGGTAACACAGTTTATAGTCTAAGTATATAGTATATAAGTCTAATGCAGTGAGGGCCCAAGTGCAAATGTACGATGAAGTATTAGGGCCACATTGAGGGAAAAAACATCTGAGATTTACAGAATAAAGTCATTACTTTTTGAGAAAAAAGTCGTAATATTACGAGAATAAAGTCATAACTTTACAAGAAAAAAAGTCATAATATTACAAGAATAAAGTCATAACTTTAAGAGAAAAAAAGGCATAATATTACGAGAATAAAATTAAAACTTTAGGAGAAAAAAAGTCGTAATATTACGAGAATAAAGTCAGAAGTTTACGAGAAAAAAAGAAAATAACACGTAAAATTAGTACTTTATAATATTATGACTTTATTTTCATAATACTACGACTTTTTTCTCATAAACTTATGACTTTATTATCATATTACGATTTTTTTTCCTCGTAAACTTATGACTTTACTCTCATAATATTACAACATTTTTCTCGCAAAGTTATGACTTTATTCTCGAAATCTCACATATATTTTTTTTCCTTAATGTGGCCCTTATACTACGACGTACCGTCGCACCATCGCGCGGTCGCACCGTCGCACCGTCGTACCGTCCCATAGACCTACAACAATGATAAATAAAAATGAAAATGTAAACAAAAAAACAGTTATTCATTTCCATTTATAAAAATCCACAGGGAGCCACTGGAGAGGGGCTAAAGAGCCGCTGGTTGCTGGTATATAGCCTCTGGTATATCTAAACTTCTAACTTTCTGTCTACTAATATACTTAAATTACTCTTTAGAATTTAGCGTAGTGGTTTAATTAATCTAATATAGGAAAATTCAGATACAGAAGCCCACATTTTTTCATAATGAAACCACATTTTTTTCTAATGCCCAACTTTTGTAACCCAACAATTTTTCTTAAAATGTGTTAATTTTTGCAACAAAACTAAGAATGTTTTCTATGCAAGTTTATTTAAAAAAAAAATACTTTTATAGCAAACTGCTCATGAATTATAATTCAACAAAATGTCAGTATATATTTGCATTTTTTTTCACACACAGCAACACTCCCACACATAAATACAAATACATACATGCAAAAATTGCTGAGAAAAAAAACAAAAAAACAAATACAACAGAGAAAAGCAACAAAAAAAATGTGTATATTGTATATATCGGTTATGCTTATTTGTTGGCTCAAGATCACCCTCTGTCCATTTATAAATCATTCTGTCAAACTGAGTGTAAGTAATTTATGTAACTTTATGTAAGTGTATCTGAGGTCTATTCATAGACTGGCAGCCACCTGATACATTCATAGACAGATAAATAGCACTGGTGGGTTGGTTGGATTGCCAATTGGGCAAAGTGGGTTGGGGCTCCAGTCTTCAGGGGCTCCAAAAAAACAGGTTCAATGTGCCAATTAATTTTTGATTATTTGATAACTCATATTTGTTATGAAATGTAATATAGGTTGTGCACCTAGGCCTACTTTTAAAACCATAATTAGTTATACTGTGATATACTCACATATTGCATATTCCTCAATAAAGGTAAGTTTAATGAAATTACCAGAAACTGAATGACAAATATTGAACCTGTGGATGTGTTTAATCTGGTGTGTGCACTGAACATGATAAGACATGTCCAGCATACACACAATGAGGGGTGGAGGCCCAACAGACAGTTTGTGCCCTGGGGCCCCTCAACAGGTTATTCTGTTCGTGGTGGAAAGTTAACACATAAGTATATTTACTCAAGTGCTCCATTTAATTACAGTTCTGAGGTATGTGTACTTTACTTGAGTATTTCATTTATATAGTATTACTTAATACTACTACATCTCAGAGGGAATTACTGTACTTTTTACTCCATTATATTTATTGAACAGACTGTTGCTATAGTTATTTTGTAAACATGTTTTTAAAAAACATATGGTGAGCATATAAAATCCAAAGTATTGTTATAAAGTAAATTAAATTTCTCAACAGTAGCCTATTTATAAAGTAGTTTACCTCTTCCAGCTAAATGTTGCTTCTACATTCATGTATAATTAATAATAATCCAATAATATATAATAATAATATAACTCTGACAGAGGCCATTCTGCCTAAATAATGAGCACTTTTACGTTTGATACTTCAAGTATATTTCGCTGACAATATTTCAGTAGATTAATTTTACTTCGATTTTTAATATAAGACTTAATGGAGTATTTCTACACCATGTTATGTACATTTATGTAGATTTACTCAAGTACTGTACTTAAGTACATTTCTGAGGCTATTTCAATTTAAAGGTACAGTGTGTAGGATTTGGCAGCAACTAGTGGTGTGGTTGCAGATTGCAACCAACTGAACACCCCTCTGCTCACTCCTCCCTTTCTGCAAGCCGCTGAGTGCAAAACCGTGGTAACGCCGATAACCTCACGCAGAGGCCATCCTTACCATAATAACACTACTTTAGGAGCAACGGAATTCAGACGAAGACTGGCGGTACCACGGTTTTGCAATTGGCAGCTCACGTTACCACAGTTTCACAAGCGTGTCGGAGACAGTGGCCTTCAGGTAACGCAAAAACGTGAAAGTCTCACTCTAGAACCGGTGTTTGGTTTGTCCGTTCTGGGCTACTGTAGAAACATGGCGGACTCCGTGAAGAGGACCCTCTCCCTATGTAGATATGAAGGGCTCATTCTAAGCTAACGAAAAACACAACAATTCTTAGTTTCAGGTAATTATATACTAATGAAAACATTAATATCATATTCCATTTCTGCTAATAGAGGGGTCTGCAACGTGCAGCTCCGGAGCCACATGCGGCTCTTCAGCTCCTCTCCAGTGGCTCCCTGAGGATTTTTAAAAATGGAAATGAATAACTGTTTTTTGATTACATTTTTATTTATCATTGTTGTAGGTCTATGGTACCACTGTACGACAGACTATTAGGGCCACATTGAGGAAAAAAAAAAAATTGATATATTACGATAATAAAGTCAAAGGTTTACAAGAAAAAAGTCGTAGTATTATGAAAATAAAGTCATAATATTATAAAGTAGTAATTTTCTGTGTTATTTTCTTTCTTTCTCATAAAGTTATAACCTTATTCTGGAAATCTCAGATGTTTTTTCCCTCAACGTGGCCCTAATACTCCGTAGTACATTTGCACTTTGGCCTTCACTGCATTAGACTTATATACTATATACTTAGACTATAAACTGTGTTGCCTTCATCACAATGCTCAAATGTTTTGCAGCTCCAGAAAGATTTTTTATTTTTTTTGTTGCCTAAAATTGCTCCTTTATCTTTTATCTGCATACAGATATTAAAGGTTGCTGACCCCTGTGCTAATAGATCCCCCAAAATGTTACACACTGTTCCTTTAATCTACCAAATAATTATCCTCCACTACATCCTCAGAGGGAAATAGTCTCCACTATATTCATTTGACAGGCAGATACATGTCAGACTGAGATGATACTTGGCTCCTGTCATTGGAAACTTACAGTATTATCTGAGCACTGAGAGGTGTGGCAGCAGATAGCAGTGACGCACGTGTCTACGTGCAGGAGGAAGGCTTTAAAGCCCGGTGCTCCTCCTCCTCCTCCTCCTCCACAGACCTCTCTCTGTCAGTACCGGCTGCTGGTTGCTGGATAGTGGTGTTTGTTACGCAACGTGCCGCGGTGTCTCTTCTCCTCTCAGCCGGTCACAATGGCAGCGATAAGGACTCTCAGGAAACTGTGCCAACACACCCAGCAGCAAGTCTGTAAACTGCACACCTCTGCCTCCAGGTGAGTGACACCAACATGCTCTCAGAATGTGATTTAATGTGCGTAAATGTGCGTAAATTTAAAAATGTTTGGCGCCTTCCTCTCCAACATGTTTATGTATCTTAAATATATATATTTATATGAATCCGCCAGTCTTCTGTAATGTTGTGCGTTCATTGATTAAATACCGTGTGTTTTATTATAGGGTGGTTTTGTTTTATTTTATTGTACTAAATGTCCGCAGTTTGGTCACATTGTGGTGCGCCTCTAGCGGTATGCCGGTAACAACGCAGCCGCCGACTGGCTGATGAAATCGGGCTTAGTGCTTGCAGCCGGGAGCTGGAAGAGCCAGCAGGTCTCAGCTGGAGGTCGAGGTGTTGGGCTGCACACATAGGAACACGCATCCACATCTGGATCCTGGATGACATGTACTCATTTAAAACAGCAGAGCTAATGGTATCATAAGAGAGGACATCATCATACAGTTGGCACATTAGTAAGTTCAAGTTTAGTTTATTGATCACATACACATTGACATGGCAGTGTTACTCTCTCAGCCCTGTATAACCCTGTATAATAGAAAATCTATCTATCTATCAATCAATCAATTGAATAACAATAATGAAGTCAAATATAATCATCATTATAAACATTATAAATATAGCAGCAACAATACATACACAATTATAAAATAAATATAAGAGAATATACACACACACATACATGTCGAAAAAAGTCATGAAAAAGTCATAGTATGTCTGTCACTCACACACACACACACACACACACACACACACACACACACACACACACACACACACACACGGAGTGCTTCACAGTAAATACATAGAATTAAAAACCTTGTAAGTGTGTGGTGCAATAAGCAGCATCTCGTGCAGGTATTTATGGGATAACGTGCTGAGTTCAGCATGACTGAGATAAATGTAATGATCTAATGTTGCACACACGCCTTAAAAACCCAAAACTCGTGTGTGCACATGATCTGCATTTCCAGAGGCACATTATTAAGACAATTTGAAACCTGTGACACGCTATGCATGACTTATTATTATTACCATATGGCACACCATAGATGTTTAAAGCATTAATACAATGTAATTGTGCATAAACTCAACAGGCTTTGCATTAAAATACACACAGCAACAAGTTACATGTACAGAATAATAAAATAAATAAAATAGAAAAAAAAGAAGAAAAACATACAAAGAGCAGCTCTCCTCTGCGGTTGGCCCCATGGGCTATTTAACATGGCTTTGTGTGGCCATACATTTGAAAAGAAGCGTTTTCTCCTCAGTAGACCGGCTTTGTGTTTAAATTCCCGTGAGGTTAAACAGCAGTTTGCTGCCCTGTAATCTGGACACATTTCCTCTGGGACCCGGTACGCTCACTGGCCCCACGGCTTCACCCCATTTCGCCCGAAGATGTGACACTTTTCAGTGAGGTTTAATTAGTTTTGGCAGAATAAAAGGCGGGTTACATCACTGTCGATGGCTCATTACTCCTCAGTTATCAGCTACTGCTTTCTGTCTGTCGTTATATAATGGAGAACCATCGTAGCGCTTTTGAATTCTTTTTGACAAAGCAGCAGAACAGTTCAACTCAGTTTGTTTACTCAAACAACGAAGGATGTCCCGTCAGTTTTAATCTTCAGGTGCATCTGATCGTATTTGGAGATTACCTGTTTAACAAGATGTTCTACTTTGACTTTCTCGCTGTAATTTGATATACGGTACTGTAACTCTACAGTACAAGTGCATGGAGTTCATGAAACACATAGCTCTGTCAGGTGGAGACGTGCTGGGTCTAATTTTAGAGGCTTGGATTGGTGCTTGCCCAGGCTGGATGGTTGAGATTGATTACAGGTTTCTGGTGTCAAAAGTTCGCTTCAATGGCAAGCAAGGAGACCGAGATCAGTACTGTAAAGATTATTCAGATATTAAAACTTGGGCTCTGTACACTTGTGTTGGGCGAGTGTAATAAAACGGGTTCAGTCCTAGATTGAGTGACATTTTTACACTTTCATTTCTGTGTCTGAATAACAGCATTAACACAGCTTGCTAAAAAAGAAAGTTATGGACTATTTGTCCTCTGACTCCAGTCTTTGTGTATTCCAACTCTCAGACAGGAGGCTGTGGTCATCTCAGGAAGGAAACTAGCACGGCAGATTCGAGAGGAGGCCCGGGGCGACGTGGAGAAATGGGTTTCAGCCGGCCACAGGAGACCCCACCTGAGTGTGGTTCTGGTGGGAGAAAACCCAGCCAGTCACTCCTACGTCCTGAATAAGACACGAGCTGCATCTGATGTCGGTAAGAACAAAACACCCACATTGAGGCCTCATACGTATGTGTAAACACAACTTTTCTACAACATAATAACAAAAAGAACAAATGCTTAGTTGTTTTCTCACTTCAACCTCCCACAGGGATCTCTAGTGAGACAATTCTCAAGCATTCAGACATCAGTGAGGAGGAGTTGTTGGACCTGATCTACAAACTCAACGCAGACCATCGTGTGGACGGCCTGTTGGTCCAGCTGCCTCTCCCAGGTACAGAGAAACTGGAGCAGAAAGAATAACAATGAGTAGAGAGAATCATGCAACTGTAGAGTGGTATGTGCGGGTCAGCTAAAATAAAAATCCCTGATATTACAGCTGCAGTATCCGTGTGTGAAAGTATCGGTCAGCATGTGTTGGCGGCACATACGTTAGAGCACACACTTTTACAAACTCACCTTTGAGATCTAGTCGTCCTGACTTTAACTTGTCTATGTTTTCTGACAGATCACATCGATGAGCGCGCCGTCTGTAACGCCGTTTCCCCCTCCAAGGATGTGGACGGCTTCCACGTAGTTAACGTGGGTCGCTTGTGCCTGGATCAGTCCACCATGCTCCCGGCCACTCCATGGGGAGTCATGGAAATGATTAAACGCACAGGTAACAACCGGAGTGGTCACTTACTTTGGGTCGTGTCTAGAAGGTAACCTACGAGTAGGGAAACTCTTGCAAGATGGTTAAGGTTAGTCATTGACGTTGAATAGTTAAGGTTAGGTATTGACGTTGAATAGCTAAGGTTAGGCATTGACGTTGAATAGTTGAGGTTAGGTATTGACGTTGAATAGTTAAGGTTAGGTATTGACCTCGAATAGTTGAGGTTAGGTATTGACCTTGAATAGTTAAGGTTAGGCTAAGTCGTCGGGCAGCGAGTCTTGTGAGATTTTGCAAGTTGTGCCAGATTTTGCAATTTGCAGGTTACCATCTAGACACGACCCTTACTTTATCTTAGGGCTGAAATGCAGCTGAACAAACTATCTAAACGAACTATCTGCATTCTTCCAGGTATTCCTACTATTGGGAAGAATGTCGTGGTTGCAGGACGCTCCAAGAATGTGGGCATGCCCATCGCCATGTTACTGCATACAGACGGCCGTCACGAGAGGCCCGGAGGTTGGTTACTGTGCATGTGTGTTTAAAGATAGAGGGTTTAAATTATACGGTATAAATACTAAAAGTTATTTCTGTTGCAGGCGACGCCACGGTCACCATTTCTCACCGTCACACGCCAAAGGAGCAACTTCGCCTACACACTAAAATCGCTGATATCATCGTGGCTGCTGCAGGTTTGTTTGCCTGCATCGTTTAAAGCTGATTTTTCTTCAGTGCATTGACTTTTTCTCTGTTGTCTAACTGTACTGTGTGTTTGCTGAACTATCAGGGATTCCAAACCTCATTACGGCAGACATGATCAAAGAGGGAGCGGCGGTGATTGACGTTGGAATAAACCGAGTGCAGGATCCAGTCACCGGAAAGAGCAGACTGGTTGGAGATGTGGATTTTGAAGGTAAGGCTACACAGCGAATGTAATCCTATTCCTGCGTGGACATGCTTGGTGTCTCAGGTGTCTGTAACGTCACACCTTTTCCGTCTATATCCAGGCGTGAGACAGAAGGCGGGCTTCATCACCCCCGTACCCGGAGGTGTAGGACCCATGACTGTGGCGATGCTCATGAAGAACACTATCAAGGCAGCTAAGAACGTCCTGCTGTTCCCTCCAGAGAGGATCCGCATGGCGGCTGCGTCCTAATGGGCCAAAGGAAATCTCAGCAAGAGCGACACATTCCACTCCCTCCAAACACCACCACCCCACTCCTTCCTTTTTTACTTGGGGCAACCCCGACCAGCTCCCCTTGCACACGGACTGGAAAGATGATAGCTTTAAGGCTCTCCTCCCGCTGACATCTTTAATATTCTCTAAGTTCAAGTTCAGCCACATTCAGACTGTTACAGTCACTCTTACAGCTGCGGCTTTTATGTAACAGGGTTTCCAGTATTTATCGTTTGCAATGTATTTCTTTGGGATTTTAAGGAATCTTGAGGTGATTTTATTTATTACTACATTGACATAATATTTAAACATGAATGGAGGCAGGTTACGGTATTAACTCTAAGCTGGTACGCAGTTAAAGATGAGCATTTGTCTGTTGTGCTTCTTTCAATTAGTTTAGCCTTATGTACCAAAAGTGATAAGGGCTAACTTCATCAGGAACATGTATGTTTATCAGAATAAAAGCTTTAAAGATTCACAATTGCCTTTGTAAAAACTTTGAAATAAATATTGTAAAAATATGTTCTCACGTTGATGCTCTCTGTGCAACACAGATTGTCTCTTCCTTTACATGGTAGAACATGATGTTGTGCTCTTACTGTTCCAGGTGTCAGATTCACATTAATGCCCTCATTCCAAATATAACTCACTTCTCAGGCACTATCATTAAAGGTAATTGCCTTTTAGTACCAGTATTGGATAACCACATATTCCCATCTTCACCTTTTGATACAACTTTCTGTATTCGCCATAATTGAGGCATCATAACCACCACAGATATCTACGAGTCAATGGTCTCTCAACTAGATTTGAACTTCCTTCATACCAGACGTTATATTCTACATTAATACCCTCTCTTTGATCAAATCATATCCTGATTCATAAACTGACTGTGCATTTAGGCCCCTATAAAAAAAAAAAAAAAAAGATTCCCCACAATTATATCACTCCACTCCTTTAACACACTGACCTGTTTTAAGTGACATGGAAGCAAAAGGACTGGGACATCAATACTCAATGATTTGTGTGTGTGACCCAAATATCTGACACACTTGGAACCTTTTTTGGGGGGAGGGGCAGACCTTCACTGTTCACACACAAAAGGTCAGATTCTCTCACAGACCTTTCTTTTATCTGTTATGATCCTTTGTGTGGGTTCACTGAGTTTTCTTTGGATATCTGCATGAGATATATTGGATGGGCCTGTCTAACATGCTGCACTTAGACCTTTTTCATTGTCTAATTGAAGCTATTAAAAGCAGAAGGAAGACTCAGGGGACATATTTATATCGTAGCCTACTTATTCTACATACTAAACAGCTAAATGGGCTGGTGAAGGGAGCATTGCTGTTCTTTTCACAAATAAGAAAAAAAGTAATTTCCTTGCAGGCTAAATTCAACGATTCAGATTAATGCAAAAACTTGATTTGAATGTAGTGTAAAATGTCAAAGATATTAAAATGTCATATGTAAAAACACAAAAAAAAAAACAATGGTAGATACACTTACTCAAGTACTGTACAAATGCAAATGTATATGAATATTTCACTACATTTCATTTGACAGCTGCACTTGTTTCTTTGCAGATTCAGATTTTTCAAACTAAACATGATCAGCTTTTAAAATATGATGCGTCTTTATAGATTAAGCCAGTGGTTTGAAATATTTTTGGCTTGTGATCCCTTTAAACAAAACAAAGCAACTTGTGATCCCACATTACAGGTTATGGCCTTAGTGTGGCTGTAACACGCCCACTACAATGCTTTGCAGCGCACCTGCAGATTCTATTTTTGGCAAACCAGTCACAACAAAGGGCAAAAGAGAAAAACAGGGAAAGTTAAAAAGCTTATATTATCAATTATAAATACTAAAAAAAAAACATTAAAATCAAGGGGAATCATTTGTCTCATAGCAGAACTAATTATCCTTGATTACTAAGAGAGGAAGGGAAAGCAGTCAGTGTCCTACTAAAGAGGAGAGGGGACGAGCAGTCCAAGGCCAAGGGTCAACTGAGCCACTCACTTGATGGTCGTCTTCTGAGCCATAGCGCAGACTAGGATGGCAACATACTTCAGCCTCAAGGAAACCCAACTCGACCTTCAGACCGTGAAACTTGGAGCTGACCCTGCACACAGAGAACACACAAGGAGAAAGAGTGAGAAATATCTGCTGCATGTGGCACCAGGGTGGAGGAACGCCTGCCTTCAATCAGCAATTAGCTCATAGCTTCCCTCTTACGTTGTACCATTTTAAGGATTTCTAATGGGCCTGGAGCTATCCAGTATTTCACAAGAAAGCTACATATAAAAAATAACAAATATATTTTTCATCATTATTCTTTTAATCATTTTATGACCCCTCAGATAAATCTTGGAAGCCCTTATTACTGGATTAAACTACACAGCATATAAAATGTATGTAAGTAATAATATAAAAAATAATGATAGTAATAATAATGATAATAATGATACAATACTCTGAAATAAGCCATTCTGCATAATGATTATGTTAACTTTTCTTACTGTGAGTACACCTTTCTGATAATACTTCTGTACTTTTGTTTCATTTTACAATATTATTACCTGTAACAGAGTAGGGGAGAGCGGGGTTGGTTGGGACACTTCTGTATTGACACCAAATAACCTTCCATTACTCACAGACTGCTTGAAATGTAATGAAAATAATTTGAAATTTGCAAATAATTTATCAGTTTTTTTAGAGCCCAACCAAACGTGAAAGGTACAATTTTTTTAAATGTACAAGAAGTGCATTTTCCAAAAAATCTGTATACATCATTTTAAAAAATGTCAATCTAAATTTGAATATCTTATATTTATAATGTCACTTGCTCACACATTTTTTTGAGTAAAAGAAAACATTGTCATAAATTACAGAGATTTGGCAAAAAAGGGGTTTCTGACTGACTGCCACTTGAGAAAACATTCACTAAACTTCACAGCGGGTGTTATTCAATTAGGATAGGCCTTTGTCTTGTTTTTGTCTGCTTTTGTTGAAAAAAAAAATAATCTAAGTGGTTGGTGGTTACCCATGACTGAGCATATTCAAACCATGTTCATATGTGGGGTTCCTGCTCATGTTGGTGTGGAGGGAAATGAGCAGGTAGATATATTCTGGCCAAACAAACACTCAGAATTAAGAATATAGATTTACAAGTTCCATTAAGTAAAGCTGAGGCTTTAAGCCTTTCATCAAGACATATGCACAAAAAGTATGGCAGGAGTACTGGGAGATCGTGAAAACTGGAAGGCATCTGTACAATATACAAAAACATGTTGGAGCAGGGAGAAAGATGGGCGGGAAAAGAAGGGAAGAAAATGTCATCAGTCGACTGAGAATCGGACATACAAGTCTTAACCACACATTATATAGAATAAGCAAGCACCCAACTGGGAAATGCACATATTGTAACCAACCAGAAACTGTTGAACATGTACTGATACACTGCAGGAGTTACAGTATCCAGAGGAATCACCTTTTACAGTCACTAAAGGAAGGCAAAACATCAGGACTTTTCATTTCCAGGTCTATTGGGGAATACAGCAGATAACATATACTGTGAAATGATTCAGTTTTTAAGAGAAACTGATTTATTTAAACGAATCTAGAGTTTTCATCATTATTATTATTATTTTGTATTTTGTTTCTACACAAGCTCCTGCTCCACACTCCAGTCCAGATGGTGGCGTTAATGCAACTATAAGATGGTAGGGTACACTAAAGTAGGAACTAGGAACCTTAATCATGTGTTTTTCCGGACGCCGCCGACGGAATCAAATCGAAGACGCGCACACTTCCGTAGAGCACAGCAGCAGTCTTCACTTCTCTGAGATGCAGCTGCTCAGTTTCTACTTCATATGATCTGCAAACAGGTTTGTCGTGTGGATTTATACTCGTTTAGTTGTGATGGATCGCAGCAGATCAGCTGACAGACCCGGCAGAGAGAAACAACAAGAGAAGAAGAAGAAAAGGAGACGATCCTCCTCCTCTTCTTCCTCTTCCTCATCGTCTTCTTCTCCAGCCAGCAGCAGGTCGTCAAAGAAAACATCACACAAGAGTCAAGGTTGGGACGTTTTGGCAGCAACAGATGTGTTTTTATCACAGAACTTCTGTTGAACTTCTTCTTCTGTTTCTCCTCAGATGTAAAAACACAAAGAAAGAAGCGCAGAAGAAGCTCCTCATCTTCATCATCCACCTCTTCTTCCTCTTCTCCCTCCTCCTCGTGTTCATCACCGTCCAGTGAAGAAAAGACAAAGAAGAAGAAGAAGAAAAGTAAAGCCAAGAAAAAGAAGTCGAAGAAGGAAAAGGAGAAGTTGAAGAAACAGAAGAAGAAGGAGAAAAAGAAGAAAGAGAAGAAGTTGAAGAAGCTGAAGAAGAAGGAGATGGAGAAGAAGAAAGCAGAGACTGTGGTGGTGTTGCTGCCTTGTCCTCCTCCTCCTCCAGTAGCAGAGCCTCCATCCTACCTGGAGGTGTGGCAGAGTGATGAGGGAGCAGTGGAGCTGGGACCTGGTGGGATTTCACTTTACATTACTTCACACTGTGTTTCTATACAGATGTTATTTTACTGCAACATCTGTTTGTTGACATGACGTAGAAGGATCAGAATCACTAACTGGACAAAAATATACCAAACCTTTTTGCGTTTACAGCTTCTCAAATGTGAGGATTTGATGCTTTTCTCTGTGTTATATCACTGCAAATTGAGTTGAGTCTAAATGATTAGATAGATAGATAGTAACTTTATTGATCCTGAGAGAAATTCAAGTTTCTAGCATCACAGTTCCATAGTGCAAAACATGTTAGTAAAAAGGCAGTAAAAAAGTTAGTGGTGCAAAGTACAAAAATATACCAGATATAAAAATACAAGGAGATGAAGAAAACTGTTAAAACTGAATATAGTGCAGAAGAGACTGTTAAAAGTGAATATAGTGCAGAAGAGACTGTTAAAAATGAATATAGTGCAGGGTAACTCCAGTAGCTTAGTCTATGAAAGTGCACTGTTTGCATTATTATCTGTCCTGCAGACCGTCCTCCTTTCCTGAGTCTGTCTGTGGAGCACTTTGGGAGCAGCAGCCTGCCGCTAAACGAGCTCCTCTGTTTGGTTCATTATTAAACTAAAAATTAATAAAAGTTGCGACACTAATTTAAATAAAAAGTATAAATGGTGTGGCAATATAATAACATCACCTAATATGAATATTGTAAGAAAAAGCACACTAGGGCTGCAGCTAACTATTAGTTTCACTGTCGATTAATCGATTAGTTGTTTGGTCTATAAAATGTCAGAAAATGGTTAAAAAATGTCGATCAGTGTTTCCCAAATCCCAAGATGACGTCCTCAAATATCTTGTTTTGTCCACAACTCAAAGATATTAAGTTTACTGTCATTGAGGAGTAAAGAAACTGGAAAATATTCACATTTAAGAAGCTGGAATTAGAGAATTTTGACCTTTTTAAATTACTCAAACTGGTTATAGTTTGGCAACTAATTGATTAATTATTGCAGCTCTAAAGCACACGTGACATTTGGTGCATTATACTCTGTTTTCCTTTGCAGTGATGACGGATGAGCAGAAAGCCCGACTCGCCACTAAGAGGCCCATCACCAAAGAGGAGTACGAGGCCAGACAGAGTGTGATCCGCAGGGTGGTGGACCCGGAAACAGGACGCACCAGGTAAACCAGAGCTACAGAGTTCATTCTACTAGTTTACAATCATTCATAAGACGATCAAACAGCCCAACTCAGTCTAACCCCACATTTCCCAGAAAATCTAATACACCATAATTCAAATGTTGTGATGCAACGAATGTCATTTTTTCCTCCAGATTGGTGAGAGGAGAAGGAGAGATCATAGAGGAGATGGTCAGCCGAGAAAAACACAAAGACATCAACAAGGTACAAGAGAAAGGTTCAATTCTAACTTTGTGAAATAAACATAGACTTCCCTTATATTTAACAGTGAACTTCCATTCATCCCACAGCAAGCCACCAAGGGAGACGGGAATGCCTTCCAGAGGAAACTGGGAGTCAACAGGTAGAGGATGTCGTGATCTACTTCAGGAGCGCCGCCTCAATAAGCTGAATCTTCTATCATCATTTCAGACAGTTGCCTGTGATTTCCCTGTAAAGGTACAAGAGATGTGTACTCTTGATGTACACTAGTGAGTTTAATCCAGGTATTAAAGCCAGTATCTCCTATTGATTTGCCTTATTAAATCTATGCTGGAGTTGGTGAGCGACTTTAATGTTTTGAGTTTACTGAGATCTGCAAAATGAACAAGGAAGATTTCCCAAATAGTTTGCACATCCGCTGCTTAATGCTTATTTATTTTGTCTGTTTTAAAGCATTTCAGTGAGTACATTTAAGATTAAATCTTGAATTGACTGCGAGTAAGGTTGTCAGTTTTCTGTACCTGTTACTCAGATGATGTGTGACTGCAAACAGATGTTTTCTTCATTTTGAAATCAACCGGTTCATATTGTACTTAAAATCTAAGACATTAAGAAGCTGGCTATTCTTTTAACTACATACTCTACACACACTCATAGATGTCTACTCACATTTTAATTCTCTGTTCTGTATTTGTGTGAACTGATTTCAGAAAAATAAACGTTTTTTTTTGTTAACTGCAATGAATTCTCCTTTATTTCAATAATCCCTGCTCTCTAGAGAGACTATCCTTGTCATCCAACTGGACCATATTATTCTTCATGACAATGTTTGAGTGTGAAAAAAAAGCCAAAATGACTTAGTTGTTCTTTATATGTTCTTTATACACTGTACATAAAAACACAAGGGATGGATAAAATGAAGTTATCCAAAACCTACAAGATACACACCCTGTACAATGAAAATATTTACCAAGGTATGTTGCATGTATATATATATAATTATATATATACACGTACACAGCCTATGAATGCTAACTGTTGATGTAACAGTGGTGGCATTGCATTAACCCGGGGAACAGAGCCTGAGACAGTGACAGATTGCCTAATGTTGGTGAAACAAGTCATTTGTACACTTCCTTTTAAAGTGAAAACAAGCCAAAGCCTTTTAAGAAAATATGGCCTTTTCCTATTTCCACAAAGTAAACAGTCTCGTTTTCATGAAGTCAATTTGGGGGTGAGTAGCGTTCATTCTAGGCCTCGCAACACAATGGTCAATGTAAGGCAGAAAAGGGAAATGTAAGGCCTCTGGTAATGTGTGTGTTGAAGCGAATGTCTGCCCAGAGGTATCCACAGATAACCGCAACGCTTCGTCTTTACATTCTCCGGATTTAAATATCCAGGAAATTCAGATCTCCGAGGAAGGACATATGGTTCGGTAGTTGCCAACTTTCCATGAGTGCATGTTTTATAGCATTGCCTTCCCTTTTTCCTAATTACTATCAATTAATCAGCAGCCTACGAAAGAGTTTTATATATGGCTTCAAGCCGAATCTCTGAAACGGTCAAAATGCAGAGGGACTGCTGTACGATTAGTAATTACACCTTTCTTACACAAGAATAGCTAGAAACAACCCTGATTAAGGAAGTTATAGGTACCTATGCATCTTATCTAGCATTAAAGAGGACCTATTATGCTAATTTTCAGGTGCATACTTGTACTATGAGTTTCTACTAGAACATGTTTACATGATTTAATGTTCAAAAAACGCTTTACTTTCCTTATTGTGTGCTGCAGCACCTCTTTTCACCAAACTCAACCAAACTCTTAGGACTCCGCTCCAGCTCCCCTCTAACTAGCTTTGTTCAAGGGCGTGCTAAACTAGCCGCTAGGCAGATATTGTGTAAGTTTGTTACTTGGTGACATCACCATGTTACGGAAGAAAAGGCAGGATTTCAAGCAAGGTGCTTCAGGCAGTTCAGGAGCAGTGTTTCTGTGGGGGAGAGGAACTCCCTTTGGTGTGGACATTGGGCTTTGTAAACTTTGCAGACCTTTTACTTGCACAAAAACCATATAACACACTAAAGGAAAGGGAGAAAAGCACAAAAGCATAATAGGTCCTCTTTAAGTCTCCTCTCATTTATATAAAACAAAATATTAGAAACACCTCAGTATAACACAGCACCATCAACTACAGCCCCTCTAAAACAGTTAAAACCTTATAACCTTCATGAAAGTAGGATTTGTTACAGGACTGCATCCTTTTTCAACAGGTATATCTAATAAACTGACAACTGAGTGTTGATTTCTGGGTCACTTTTAAATGAAAGAGACTTCATCTAGAGCATGTCTGTCCACAGGAGATAAACTACTGTAATATTTCACACCATTAACGAAGATATCTCTTCTTTTTATTTAATGGACTCTACAAATGTTGCATGTAAGTTGTTGAGCGCTAAATTGTGTTCAGATTCCCTCTGCAGTTTGACGTCTGTAGAATATGTGCCTGTTGAACTGATTGTCAAAGCACTGTGACATTTCCTCAACACAGTCGGTTTGATCTTGTGGTGCGGTTGAGTAATATTGCACGTTTCCCTTACATTTAAGCCTATATTGGTCCATTGCAATCAGCTCTCTACATGCCTATTAGAGGGACAAATAAACAGAATTTGAATGAATAAATCACAAATTTGTAGCCATTTAAGAAATAAACGGCAAACAGCATAAAGTAACTCTGAGCTCTGTGTTTCTACTTCTGACAGCATTTTGTACAGAATTTACAATTTGCAGATTTTTCTTCCTCTAAAGGCGCAGCAGAACAGAGAAAAGAGACCTTAACCTATAAGGAGGATTATCTATGAGCACATTCAACGCCTCATTTACAGCTTAGGGATAAACGCAGAGAAGCCATATCCCGAATTTCCAAAATAGATAATAAACATACAATATATGACACGATTTAGCAGTTCTGTTGATACAATTCTGGTGATCTGCAAGATAAAATAATAAAAATACAATACTGTGCCAGGCAAAGACCTCTTTGAGTTTTGGCTGCTGCAACTGAAGTTTGAAGAAATTAATAAAAACACAACATAGCTAAAGTAATCTTAAAACACATTTTGTTCACAAAATCAGTACATTTTAAAATATCTATAATCTTAAATAACAATAATTATCATCGTCAATCATTAAAAGTGTATCCTGAATGAGGTGGTGTTTACCCCCAGAGTTAAGAAGACACTTGAAACTGGTCTTCAGTGGACCAGATACCAGATCTGCACTGTAATATAACAATTATGTACAAGCCTTGTTGAGCCATTCAACTACTTACTTACACAATCTATTCCATTTTTACACAGGAGACCATTTCCTCTCTGTTCATGTACAGCATATCACTCTATACTGTGTTTACTTTGGCACATTAAACCATACGGTAGGAGGAGTTTCATACATTACTGATTCAGGAAGGTTGAGCAGCGCCGTGTGGTGAGATGTGGTGAAATGCTATAAAATCCCAGGAACAGTTTCAGCTGCTACCATAGTTATTAAAGGGTAATTTCGCAGTTTGCTTTATGTGATATTTGTATGGTTCTTTGGTCTGAGGGACGACTAGAAAACAAGCAAAACTGGACTGTATGTATTTAGTCATTGCTGTTTATAAATGTAGTAGTATTATGCAACAAGTCTTGCTCAGATAGTTTCATGTTGGCTTACAGAATAAACATTGTTTTTTTGATGCTGATAAATTATGTTTTTCCTATATAAAAAAATCTTAAAAAGATAGTTTGACTAAAAGATTGTGTGAGAAAACAAACACATTCAATCCAGTTTTACCTGATTCTCAGCTCTGTTCCCAGACGTGAACATATCTGATTATCACATAACTTTAAAACTATAATGCACAAAGTTGATCTCTATAGTAATTGCTGTGCTTGTGTGGTGGCAGTAGACAGTTACAGTGCAGCATCAGAGCTTGGACCTGATACAGGCGGTCTGTAACCACTTTGTGTTTGAGTGTACAGCATTGGGGTGCTCGTATGTGTAACCATCTCCGATCTAAACGCCTGCTGTAGGAGGAGAACTGACCTTGTATTGATAAATATTTACTGAACAGTAGAAACAGTCTGGATCCCTACAATAGAAGCTATTTGTGTGCATGTTCCTGTTTCAGGAAGATGCTCTTTGAAATGCCTGTTGAGTTGTATTGTGTGTGTGTTGTATAATAAATATAGCCATAGCTTCTGTTCATAAATATCTGTGTTGAGTGTGACTGGCATTAGATTATAAAGAGTGGTCCGTAGCACCTATTGTTTTTGTTGTGGTATTTACCCATCCGGTGCAAGTCAACTGTTTTTCACTCTTTGAAACGGGTCCCTTCCTCAGCACTGTATTTTTAAGTCTCTCTCCTGAAGGTGCTCTCACATCGTCTCCCTGTTCTCATTTGGGGCTGAGGACGCCTGGTTCCAGCTTGGTGCTGCTGCTGCGGCCCCAGCAGTTGGCCGTGATGCTCATGCTGCGCTGTGTTGCTCCCTGGCTGTAGCTGTGAACGCTCTCCACCCGCTCCAGCCGCTCGCCGTCCGATTGGCTCTGTGTGCGTTCTGGTCTGTTGTGGATGCTTCCTGTCGGGGAGCTGGGTGCCGGTTGGGAGGAGATGGTGCGCAGCAGGTGGTTCCTCTTCCTCAGGAAGTCGCTGTTTGCCCCCAAGCCGAAGCTGCCTTTACGTAGGACCATGCGCGCACTGCTGGATTTAGCTGGTCGAGCACGGTGGCTGTACTCCAGCTGGGACAAATGAGCTGCATATCCCTCTGTGATGAACTGTAGAGAGGAGACATGCTGTCAACTAGGACTGTGTATTGGCAAGAATCTGGCTACATGCATAAAATCTTTTTTTATGCAATCAGAACAGTGTGATCTGCATTTGCGTTTATCACAGTCCCTGTAACATCCAACATCATACCACTACTTTGAGAGGGCACATCTTTTTGCAAATGAAGTAAAACATTGACTGAGTTAATCTTCGCATGTAAACTATTAATTAAAAATTGATACAGTGTCGTAAAACATAATATCGCCATAGTAGATATTTTCTACTTGTCAACTATAAAGAGTCAGAGAATTATTACAATCTGGTTCAGTTCATTAATATTTATTCATTCAGCTAAATGAGTTATTAATTGGTTGTAAGCGTGGCAGTATTGGACCTAAAACATTAAATCATTTCCATCAGGTTTTGGGTATTTACTTAGTATCCTTGAAATAAGTAAATGGAATATTAATTTGAAAAGCAAGATCAATTCCCCAAGTTATGCATACAATAGTCAAATGGTACCTGGCACTGGTGCTGCATCTTCTTGGAGGGTCTACCAACGATGTATATTTGGGAGGGAGGGAGGCCAATGGCGGTGTAGACTGAGATGTCTTTGGTTGATCCGTAGCCAGCGAAAATCTTCATGTTAACCTGGAGTCAGTCAAATGAACAAGAGCACTGTTTGGCACTGACTGTATTTTTCTTCACGATCGAGTTAATATTTCTCTCTTTTCACCTCTAAAAGTATATTCATTCTACAAAGATCAAGACTACACATTCACAAACTACGGTACTTATAAAACTGCACATAGACCAGTCTGACCTCTGTCAGGGACCGGAGAAAGTTGGCCTTGTGTCTGAGCGGGTCGTGGACCAGGCCGTCACAGAAAGAGACGATGCCATGAGGGAAGTTGTGCTGAGATAACCAAGCCACCACTCGCTGCTTCTGCATGTCTGGTCGTCCCGTCACATAGATGATCAAAAAGCCTAAGTCCTGCCAGTGCCTGCGATGAGTAGGAACAGAATTAAGACATAAAAAACATGACGCGCTAAAGTTCTTCAGTCTGAAAGAGACTCTTGTTACAAACCCAAGAAAACAGGAGAAGAAGAAGAAGAGCAGCTTGGTACCTGACCACATCCACGGCTCCTGCTCGCACTTTGGGATCACTGCCCATGATCGACACACTGGCAGCAAACGACCCGTCGATGCTGAACACCACAAACTCTGTGCCACGTGGAATAACTGTCAGGTAGCTGTCTGCAAACGTGTGGTCGCCCCTGATGAATGAGAAAAACAACAGAGAGTAAGGAAAAAGTGAAAATGTTTTTCTTGACATTTGACTTGAGGTCACTGAAACACAACAACAAACTGAACTAAAAGCAAATATAAACCAGGCTTCCTCATAAAATGCACAGAACGCCTGAATAATTCAGTAAACTAAGACATGCCATCAGGGTTTATTTTATTTTATTTAAAACATGAAGATAAACATTAAGTATTCACATTTAAAAATGAATACTGCCTGAATTATTTGACATGTTATTTTGTTTTTTATTTGTTATTCATTCAAGGGATTTAAAATAATTTACTAAATCAATCATAAACAAGGTATATGAGGGTTTGGTGCCTCTCTACTTTGATGTATGAATATGGTATTTGCCCATAATTATAAATAGATTAACCAAATCAGATATATTAGATGGAAGATTGTTTAAAAATAATCTAATGTGGGGAAACTCAAATACTGGGACACTAGTGGGATAAATAGATAGCTGCTTTGGTTTCAGGGCCCTGCTATTGTGCATGCTGGCTCACTGTCACACCGTCATGATTTACTGTGGTACTTGAACAGAACAGAGCCATCGTTATTGTTATTAGCAACATCTGCTGTAAAAATTATCCACTGAAAAGGTCAAACTAATCTCACCTGACAACCATCTTGACCGGGTAGACTCCGATGCCCAGACGTCTCTCCTCTGGGATGACAAACGACACACGGCCACTGCTGTTGGTCACTTCTGTGTTGAAGCACACCCATTCTCCTGATGGAGGCTGGGTCATGATGTGGAGGTCAACCTGTACAGGATTACAAAACCATGAGCACAAACTACACACGCATTACTGACATCATCAGTCTGTGGGTGCTGTTGGTGCTGGTAGCGGCAGAAGAGAGATCACCTTCTCCCCGGTCAAGGTGACCATGTCCAGAGGGCCGTACATAAAGCGACCTGTTAGAACCTGCCGGGAGTCTTCGGTGAACACTGAGTCATTTACACGGTGGTTGGCGGTCACGTTCTGGCAAAGGAAGGAGTGAAAGAAAGATAAATGCTGAAATGTAATTTTCACCATGCCACTTAACACCATTTTTTACAATTTTTCCTTTATTTAATGAGATTAGATGGATGGGGAAAAGGTCAGAGACAAGGAAGGAATTCAGGATATTGTGACAGACTTTTGTAGCTATGATTCCTACCCTGATCTTCACATGAGTCCTCTTGCGGAGCCACTTCTCTCGAGGTTTGGAGGGGGTGAATTCAGTCACTTCTTTCCCATCTAGCTCCAGGATGCTTGAGTTGTCATGCCTCATGACCTACAGGAGATATTTCAATGACTCATCCTCAGCGTCTCTGAAGAGGACTAACAGCCTGCTGGTCACTTATTAACAGGCCATGAAGAGTGCCGGTTATTCTAATGTTGACTCACCTGTCTCAGGAGAAAAGACACAACATCAGTGGACTCCCAGTATGATGCGTGGAAGAGGTGTGGTAAAGCCACTGTGGGGAAAGCGGTCAGAGCGTCGGGGCAGTACAGGGCAAAGTCCAGCCGCTTTGTGCCCCACCAACGGGCTGCAACTGCGATGGGAATGAAGTGAATAGGGTGCAGATACGTCAGGTGAAACTGTAAGAGTCAACGTGAGGTATGCGATGCCACGCAAAGTGCAACACGCCTGAAGCTAAAGCCAGAAGACGATTACAATCTTAAACCACAATCATCACCGATCCCAGCAGTTCTTCAGCTAAAAGAAGGAAATCAGTAGTTTATAATTGTTATTAACAGGAAATCAAGTGGAGAAGGAAGAAAAAGGTAGTTGGAACGGACACATGATTATATGAGCAACTGAAGATGGTTATTCAAGTTAGTATGGACATGGAAAAAGATTATGGATTCCCCATCAATGGAAGTGATTGCCTTAAATCCTTATGAATTCAGTTTTGAAACAAGTAAAGTGGAGGAAAAAGAGACTTTCTGGAAGAGCAGCTTTGAGTTTTTCGATTTTGACACAGTATAGAACACCGCAGAGAAAAGAACCGTAGCCTCACGTTGATTTCCCTTCCCTAGAAAAATACCTTGGTCCACTTCAGCCTGGGAGTCCAGTGAGACCAGATCAGATATAGCACAGTGCAGCCCGGGAGACAGGCAGTTCTCGTATTGGCCGATGGGACATAGAGCTTCACTAGAGTCTGCCTCACTGTCCAGCTCTGCCACCTGATCTGCATCAGGAGATCCTGCGGTCTCGCCAGCCTCCGCTTTCTTACGGGACTTGGGAGGACTTTTCAGGGAGAATTTGTTTTGTGATGAAAGGGCGAGTTGGGACAAAAGGCCGAATTTTTTGGATTGGTCAAATTGGCATGATTTGGCTATGGGGAGAAAAGAAAGAGAAAGAAATCACATGAAAAATTGATGCATGTTGGTTTATTTCAAACAGTTTGAAGAGTGATGTTGGGATGCATCCGGTGTCAGTAGACTGTGAATGTCAAAGCTGGAAAATAATTGTTAGTACAGTAACAGTTAAGACAGTAGGGCAGGGTGATCCTGCTGAACTTCCTCTGATGCTCTGCTATCGCATGAACAAAAATCAGCTATAATTAGTTCATGTGCATTTCCAAGGTTGTACTATGGGTGCTAAAACAGCAGTGTGCAGAACAATAATGTGAGGTACAAATAAATGCTCTGGTAACAAAAGTGAAACAGTGAAGAACGGAGGACAATCTGACATAAAACACAACAGAATACTGGTCATCTCCGCAAACACCGTACCAGGGAGTGGACAATGCAGGATGGCTGAGGGAGGCAGGTGTCCACATGCATTGCAACATTAGAGAAATGCAGCACTCGTTCATTGCATTTACATTTAGACAGTGGATTAGAGTAAGACAGACAGTGAAACGAGGCGCTAAACTTGCTCTTCTTCAGAACTCTGCTCGCTCATATTGGGAATTGGTTTTAAGTCTGGCTAAGCAGAAGTAGAGAAAGGAGCTATCTGGCTGACAAGACTGCTCCAACTGGAGTGCAGGGTGTGTGTAGAGTCAGAGTAACGGGGTTGAGAGAGAGAGGAAGATGAGGGAAGAGGGTCGGAAAAGGAAAAAAGACAGAAATATAGAGAAGATTTAGACTGAAAGAAAGAGAAAGAGGGAGAAAAACTGGACCAGTGTTTGTGTGAGTGGAAGGAAGAGAGAGAGAGGCTCGTTGGTATCGAGAACACTTACTGTTGGCTATGTTGGTGGCAGTGTAACTGTCTGCCATTCCTGAGACCTGGCTGGCAATGCTGACCTCACTGGCCCTCCGCTGGCCCCGGGAGAGGGGGCCCGTTACGGGGGATGAAGGGTACGAACTGTCCATGAAGACACCACCATGAGACTGAACAACATCCGCTATTGAGCCGAAACAAGGAGATCCCATTAGACAGAGACACAGGTAAGGGGAACTCACAGTGATGGGGGGGAGGGAGGGAGGTGTGGGTTTAAGAGTGGCAGCAGAGAAATGTGACAGCAGGCACCATGGCTTCAGAGGACATGTGAAACCAAAAGGCGGCCGCATGGTGGCCAAGGTCAGATTTCTGTAACAACACGGGCGCATGGGTACATAAAACACTTAAAATCACAAATGTGTTACAGTCACACCCATGTGTTAGTATCTGTTATGAAGATGATTTTTTTTGATCTAATAGCAAAGTAATATCATGTTAAAGTCTTTTGTATTTGTAGAAGTAATGAAATATGTTATAAATCAGATGACCTCTGACCATTATCACAAGAAGAAACAGGGAACAGTATATTCAGGATGTAGAGGTAGAACTCCACGTACAGTACATTATGCAAACACAACATCACAAGCAGCACAATTGCTGAAATTCAGATGATAGTATAAATACCCCCTGCCGACATCAATATCTGATTTTGTGGAAGTGATGCAGACACACTGAAATCCGGCTTAAAAACCACAGCACAAACAACAAACGCTTGCAAACACTACACGTGACAGTAATATGTGAAGGCAACGACTAAATGTAACACCACACGAGATGCTTATCAGATTTTCCAAAGTATTTCCATCACAAGTTGTGACAATTTTGTATTATTTATATTTCTAACTAGAAATTCTTCTAGGCCAAGAATTCAACCAGGAAATTATATCTTATACAAAGTAATTTAGATAAAATACTACAAGGAAAGGTATATGCAGTATATATAATAGGGGTGGGAATCACCAGAGGCCCCACGATACCATATTATCACGATACTTAAGTCACAATATGATCTTATGGCGATTTTAAACATTCTGCAATATGCCGAGTATTGCAATTAGTTTATTACCTTTTCTCAACTGAAAAGTTTGCAGTTTGTCAACATCTGCATTATCTAATGAGATACAGTTTTCACTCTGTTCATCTCAGAGTTTTCATCCACATATCTTGAGGTCAGAGGTCAAGGGACCCCTTTGAAATTGGCAAAGCCAGTTTTTCCTTGGCCAAAATTTAGTGCAACTTTGGAGCGTTATTTATGTTCTTCCCGACAAGCAAGCATGACGTGGTTGGTACCAATCGATTAGGTTTTCAAGTTTCATGTGATACCAGTATCTCCACTCTAGCTTTAAGACTGAGCCACTTGCTACAACCTCTGAAAGACAGAATAGTGACCGTCAGATTGTTAAGAGGTTAATAGTTTATATAATAAAAGATCAATACTTGACATCCCTGTATTGATACAATATTGCTACCAAAAAATATCGTGTTACTATGCTGTATCGTTTTTTCCCCCCATCCTTCATATATATAATGGTGTATCTGATGTGTCAGAAACATGACTGCAGCTCTTGACTCTTGAAACAACAGCGATGGGAATACTCAGAAAGGACACACGGTGGGTATAAATCTGAGCATCTTGGACGTAACAGCAAGAAAGTTGGAACAAACAGACAACAGAGACACGGTGAATGGGGGTGAGGACGGATGCAGGTGAATGGGAGAGGCTACACACACTCCATAGTGGCGGGTGTGGCTTTGAGGGAGCCCTCCTGCCAGTTTAGCACAGGCACAGGGATGCAGGTCTCACTGATGGTCTCCTGACAGCGAAGGGACAGAGGAGGCCCGCTGTCAAGTAGCAGCTGAGCGTTGCTCTGGACTGTCTCCACTACAGAGGGAGGCGGAGGGGCAGAAGGGGACAGAGGTCAGGGCGGTAGAGAGCCATGTACGCACATATGGGGACAGGAGGCCGAGAGAGGAAGAGGGAAAGAAGACAAGGAAGACACAGAAACATATGAAGCAAGAACAACTGAACATGAGACAAGAAAGCAGAGTCGAGCCCATTGCTTTTGAACGGCAACTGCTAGTCAGTCATATAAACACTGCTATAAGATTGTAAATGCCCTGGAATCTGCTAGTCTTAAAACGGTTATGCACATAATTCACTAAAAAATGATCTTGAATTTGTCTTTAAAACTTAATCTGCATTAAAAACTGTGTTAATAAGTTATACAAGGCAGACCTGAGGATATTCAGCGACAGCTCATTTGATGAAAACTACTCTGACACATCGAAACCCTGGCCTGAAGAAATATCACCATGCTTATTAACCCTCATGTGTCTCTTTAATAAGCTCTGGTTCAATGTTGAAAGGTTTGTATTTTAACCTAGAATGAAAATCCACTGCTCATTAGTTACTTTACTCATTTCTGCATACTTTTTTCTCAGTGTATCATAGACATATATTAGTAAAAAAAAAAAAAAAAAGGGTAGGGTGAGACTCTAAGGGTTACTCCACTATAATGAGTGTCCAAACAGAAACCACCATCAGGACTATGACCACATTTAGATGAATAAACTGCTTTGCCAAAGATGTCGACGCACAAACAGTAGAATATTTTTAATTTTTCTTTGAGACAATGTTTACTCTGTGTTTGAAGGAACTCATAGTGTGCTACTTTAAGGCACGTGCTGTCTGTGGCAAGTAATCCCTGGGAAAATCAGTGTCAGCTGATGTGATCTTAAGATATAAGGAGAAATTTAATAGCCATTTTATGACAGGGAATTTTGCATTTGTGTCTGCGCGTGTGAATCCAAGTCAGAACGACATAAATTAACTGTAAATTCATGACTGGCTATTTACTGAATTGCTATTACTGAGGCTTTTATACATCATCGGTGCAGAGGGCTCACCCAGTAAGGCAGAGTTTCCGTCTCCCAGGGGGAAGCGTTGGTATCGGGGCACGTTGAAGGGAGGCAGGAGGTGAAACTTCCTCTCCAGCAGAGGCTCCAGGCGGGAGGCTGAGGGATCGGCTGGGTGGAATAGGTTATAGACCTGCTGACAGGCGGGCCTCAGCTGGGCCACTAGGGGGAGAAATCAAACCAAAGATATGAGAGAGGAGAGGGGAAGAAGCTATCGACCCTTTCCTTCAGACTTTCTTTAGATATATTAGCTTTTAATGACCACCAGACATACAGGTATGCATTCTACAGGTCAGTATGCTAATCCGTGCATCTCCACCTGAGGTGAACTTTTTGCACTTTTGTACACAGAAAGATTTTTTTTCAATGTTTGCTATCACTGATTACATTATAACCTCTGTCCAAATTAGCTTACCATCCAGCATAGGAATGACAGTCTTCCTCAGGGCGAGTACCAAGCCCAGTGGAGAGCCAAACAGGAAAAAGTCAGACACCTCAAAGTCAAACTTCCCCAGGGAGCCTCCATCCAGCATGGTGCTGCTGCTCGACCTGCGTGACACCGTGTCGTTCCGCAAAACGCTGGAGTGTAAGCTGGAAGGACAGCACAAAGTCATGTCCTCGTGTAGAACTAAAAATAAATCACACTCAGGCAGAACATAAAAAAAAAAATGAAACTGGATGTTTGTCATCTCACGCATAACACACCTAGTCAGGAAGGCCTGGTGTTGTTTTATTGTGTCCAGTTCGTAGGTGGAGGAGTCGCTTCTCTTGCGTGGCAGTTGTCGCTTGTTGTCATCGCCAACGCTGGCTCGAGGAATGTCTATGTTACTGCGACTGAGGTGGCGGCTGCCCTCCAACGTCGGAGAGGCCGACCCATGCCCGCTGTTGACAATGATGCCGGGAGAGAGGAGGTCCTGGTCCTGCGGAGGTGATTTAGGAACATTGATTATGAAAAGTTACATCCCTTTAGAAAGAGTCCATATATCTTATATGGTGGAGAAAAAAGGTTTGCATTGTACAAATTATAGTTGTAGGGCGTATTTTCAGAGGGAACGTCTTATTGAATTTTATAATTTAATAATATTAGGTAAAAAAAACATTTGTGGGTTCTATTATGATGAATTAAAACATATTTTTTGACATATGTATTCACTACTCTGAATGTTTTGTCTCTTACCTGTACACTGACAATGCTGCCCCTGCGACTGCTGTTCTGGCTTTCATTAACCGTCTGGTTGCTGCTGCACAGCGCATCAAATCCCAAGATTCCTCCCACACAGTCCCCAATGAGGCACACCTAGAGAGGTCAATGATCAGATATAAAGTTAATAAAACAATAATTCGATTTTTGACATACATCCTTACGGTTTAGGTCTGCCTAAAACATCTACAGTGTACGCCTGCTCCAACACAGTTCAATAACACAGAGTGAATATGCTCATTAAAAAGCTGTTTTCCAATAAGTAAAAATAACAGTATGTTAACATAAGAAAAGTCTTAATTATGTTGGCATTTATTTTATTTGGGTGCATACCATGATGTGGAGAAAAACAAATTAACTAGTTGTTTTAATATTTAGATATAAAAGTAGAGCTGCAACGATTAATCGAAAAAATTAATTGCCAGCTATTTTGATAATCAATTAATCGGTTTGAGTCATTTTTTAAGAAAAAAAGAGTAAAAATTCTCTGATTGCAGCTTCTTAAATGTGAATATTTTCTGGTTTCTTTACTCCTCTATGACAGTAAACTGAATATGACTGAACTGAGTTGTGGACAAAACAAGACATTTGAGGACGTCATCTTCGGCTTTGGGAAACACTGTGATCGACATTTTTTACCATTTTCTGACTTTTTATAGACCAAACAACTAATCGATTAAACCTGCAGTAAGCAGTATATTTTTGGCATCCTTGGGCAAAAATTCCATAATAACCTTTCAGCATATTGTAATTCAAGTGTTCTGAGAGATAACTAGACTTCTGCACCTCCTCATGGCTCTGTTTTCAGGCTTTAAAAAATCTAGCGACTTTGACCAATCGCAGGCCATTTCATTGAGAGAGCGTTCCTATCGGTAGTGCTCCGGAACTCGGCGTTCCTTCACCAAATTTCACAATGGCAGCGGCGTCACAAACTTTCTAATTTTACAGCTAAACCGTGCACTACAAGATGACTCTGAAAACATTTGAGGAGAGAAATAGGCATTAACGTAACATAATATTGATTCATATTTGATCAGCGCTGCCTAGTTTGATCGTTTGGTTGGAGTTCGCGATTGATTGACAGCCGGCTCTCATAGACAGCAGCTGGACAGCGGACCTCAGATCAGCTCTGACTGCTTGTTTTCCTCCGGTCTATGAAATCTTACAGATGCCGTTAGGAGCACCGGAGGACACCGGAGGATACAGAGGCACATGATTTTTTTCAGGTTACCTGTTTCATGTACTACTGTCACGATATAGCGACCGTTTTATAAAAATAACTTTTTTAATAATATTTGCTCCAATCTCGCCTACTTCAGCTTTAATTGAGAAAATAATTGACAGATTAATCGACAATGAAAATAATCATTAGTTGCAGCCCTAAAACACACAAATCGTTATAAAATGGCATATTACACTGACCTGGCCGGAGAAGCATGCCCCGTCCAGAGACTTCATGAAGTCTGTGTAGACCTGGTTGGCTCTGACGATGACAGCGGCCATGGCCTCCTGGTACTGTGGAGCAGAGGTGGCCAGGAGGGGGAGAGCTGCCAGGGGAATGTGGTCCTGGCTGCTGGACAGACAACCCTCATCGTAGCTGTATGGGCTCAGGCTGCCGCAAAAAGACGCAAATGAACAAAATGAACAGGGAAGAAACAAACACAGGAGGAGGGGAGATGGTCATGAGCTGCACCTGGATCTTTTCCATCAAAAACAAGCAGCATTCAGTCAATAAACAGATACTAACATCCTTATTCACAATGCTCACAGCAAGCAGAAAAACGTGCGCATGTGTGTCCTCTTACTTGGACACGAGGGAGAAGGCCTCGGCACAGATGGCAGGGCAGGGTACCAAGCGGATGGCGATGCGCCCCAGCGCTGCGGGGTAGTGAACACGCATGACTGCGTCGAAAGCTGTACTAATCGTGTTGACGTCAGCCTGCTTGCTGTTCTGGTCCCCTCCGCCTGTATCCAGGATGTTCCCTCCGTGCAGAACCAAGATCAGCACATGGATCTTGGAAGGCTGCAGACACTGCTGGGACGAACTCTCCTGAGAACAGAATATTATAAAAAAAAAAAAAAAAGGGTGATGGATGGGGTTAAGCTCTTGGAGAATATTCAATAAATTATATATTTACTCATGAAAACATCCTTTTTATTAGCATGACCAAAGACAACATGCTTAATGAGTGGAAAACATTACAGATTAACAATAATGCATTATCTATTGTGCATCAAATTATTTGTGTTTTGTCAGATTTGTAAGTCATATGGACCACACAACAACATGTTTGAGGGGCGGAGAACCATGAGGGGAAACAGAACAGAGCCAACCTGCACTCCACCTGGACAACTGTTCAACCAACAGCAAACAACGACAATGCTTCCGAGGACAAGTCACATTAAATAGAACAACATAATGTGCAGTTTTGTCTTTTTAGTCTGATACAAAACTTTTCAAAGAAGCACTATATGTACACTCAACGCCACAGCTGCAAGTACACAGAAGAAGTTGAACAGAGGGTGGTGAGGTTGAGGAGTACACATGGATTTGGGTTTTGGCAACGGTGGGGAAAAAAAGGGCAGGGGGCAGTAAGTACTGGGTTTACTGGGGGTCTCTGTGGTGCTACTGTAGCCCACAGTGCACTAGGGCCAACATGTTTACTTACTGAGTGGTGCCTTGTTACCGTGATGGTGGGAATGGGAGAGCTATGGGTCTGGCCGCTAACAGAGCCACGCATCTGAACACAAGAGGACAGAGAGGCTCAGGGACAAACAGCCCTTCTGTTATCCTCCAAACTGTAAAACCTGATGCAAATCACTATGTTTATTATAATGAAATCAAGTTTAACTGAAGCTTTGGGGTTCATTTTCTGTGGATGGTTCTTCAGGAATATTTATTTCAGACATGATTCTGCTGGTTAGTGTTGTGTTTTGTAACTAAACACTCACTGTCAGACACACATACCTCGTCTAGTCTTTCCTCACTGGTTGCTCTCTCATATTCCACTGCCATTTCCTTTAACAGCTCACCTGCAAACACACACACACACATTCTTAACATCAAGCACTGAGGCAGAGTGACTTTCCATGATGAAGTGCTCATGGTCTTCATCATACCAGGAGCTTCCTCTGCGTCTCCAGCTTCAATCTTGTCCATCATCTCGTTGGAGTTCCACTTGGAGATTTCCTTCGGGAAGACCTCCTCGCCGTCTGAGAGATCCTCTGTAGGGGCGACACAAGATAAATCATGATCAACTAAAGTATATGTATCCAATTTGTCATTACACCAACAGTATAACACTAATTTATTGTAATTAACAAGGTTGCATGAGTAACATTTGCATATTCAGTTATATAATGAAACAGTTGACCAACGTAAAGGAACCTTGTCAAGCTTTCCCACAAGATAATATCAAATAAACCAAAACATTTACATCTACTTGATGTAAAGTGTCACCCACTGTGGTGGCCAAAGGCATATTATGTTGGGTATTTTCATGTTTGAAGTGTGTTCATCTATGGCTAATGAGGGGCATGTTATTTTGTAATCTCAAATAGCAAGTGCATGTGTGCTGGAGGACAGAGGAAGTGGTTTTATTACCATAATGGACTTTCAAAGTAGAAAAACAAATCTATTTTCTAAACAATTACCTACTGAGAGAGGTTTAAACTAGTATGTATCTGACATGAATATGTGATTTTAAAAGGAAGGTTCAGGATCTAAAACAGAATATCCCTTTTTATCTCCTGTTTTACTGCCAGTAGCTTCATTTCTGAGAAACAGGCTGCTACCTCCTGTTCACTTTAGTTTGTGTTAACAAACTGAAAATCAAATCTAAAATTGAATATAAATATCCTGTAATTCCATTTAGTTCCACTGTAGTTATATTACAAATAAATAACAACTGTTGTAAAGAAATGTAAATCATTTTATTTCATAGTGACTTGATTTGCAAGCAGAAAGTTGGAGCAAGTTCCTCAGAAACCCCAGAGTGAGATTTCTCTCATTAATTGTAGGAGTTTCTAAGAGTTAATGTGTCCTGTACACAGCTGAACTTCAAGTGACTTCAACTTCAAGTTATTTTCTCAGTTGGATCACTTGTTCAATTTATAAATAACAATCCAGTCTTAAACTTGATAGAAAATAAGGTGTGAAGGTAAAGAGGTCTTTATTTGATTAATAGGCTTTACCTTGTTCAATAAATCAATAAATACAATTGTAGCTTCATTTGCAAGTTGTGTGTATAGTATAGTTTGTAATTGTAGCAGATACATTAGTCATATCTGTTTTGAAGAATAAGTACAGCAATACTAGCTTTATAAGACAAGTTAAGTGTGTACCATCGTTCATGGATTCAAAGCCTTAATTAATAAACGATAGTAGACCAGACACACTGAATGTAACATCTATGAGGAGTTCTCCTCCTAAAGCTTTCCTTTATTCATTTGCACTAAAAACAGAAAAGGGGAACATGAAAGTCAAAAATAAACTTGATTCTCAAGAGTTTGTAATAGAGGATTACTGCAAGAGGACCAGGACCACAAACAAGATAGAAATCTATTATTAAAAGGCAATCTGAGCCGAGTCAGTCGGTTTCCAAATTTAATTTGTGTACCACTATCGTGTGATTCATCCAGGCACCAAAGCACACAAACTTATATTCATACACACTGTATCTTCATTTTGAATCTCCAACATGGAATGACAGATAAATGTTCCTCCTCGTGGAAGTCTGATTTAAAAGATGTGCAGTCTATGGCTATAACTTATCTATGAAATCATCTCTTACATGCTTAGAAATGATGACAAATTGATCATAGAATAATGCAAACACCTGCAGATGTCGGCAAAACAAGCTAGCAAGCATGTCAACTTTAGCAACTGAACCAAACTTGCTAATCAACTTAACATTAGAAAGCAACGTTATGTAATGTCATCCAACCTGCATGTGCTACCATGTGATGTAACTTGACAGTGTGTTCATAGCGTTTCCATGACATAACAGAGAGCAGCCTATTTAAAACGCTCTCATTCATAAACTACCATTTGAACGTTAATATGATCCTGAACATGACTTGATGATCCCTTTCAGATGCAATGTTATCTGTTTTGCGGAGCTCTGATAGATAGCCTGATAGTTCATTCTCAGCTGAAGGAAAATAGGAGAATGTTGAAATAATTTTCAAAGACAACACAAGATTTTCCAGGACATTTTACTTTTTCTCTCATTTTCCATGTGTTTTCAAATTGGTCAATAGTTTTCCAGGTTTTCCAGGATGCATGGGAACATTTATTTACCATAATGAAATAACTGCTTAATGCATAAGGCCGTCTGTGCAGTGTAGGAAAATCTGTAAATCAAGAATATACTGAGATGGGCACCGGAGCAGCACATCAGTAATCACTGTATTAACTGTCACTGAGACAGACAGTAATGTACACTAATTTATGACAGTGTAGTCATACATTTAAATCAGTTCATTTGATAAAATGTAATGTGCTTTCACTTCAGGCACCCAACATGCAATAATTCATTAATCCATACAAACATGAATACTGCAGTACACAATAAATTATGGGATGACATGTCAGTCTAATGATTGCGTTCCAGTTACTCACAATGACATGAGCAGACATTTATTGATCTGGAAACTAATGACTGCAGTGAAATAAGTATCAATATAACAATTGACAGCAAAATTTTATTCTTGTTTCGTCATCATGTTATGAAACAATCTCACCACACAAACACTGGTGAATTATTTTGGGGGGGTCATTTATTGTTTGGATGTATCATGACTTGTAGAGGACCGTGTGTGTGTGTGTGTGTGTGTCAACGATAATGCCGGAACTGGAGTGTGTTGGTGAGAGGGGGACTGATGGACGGAGATGATTGTGATTTCTGAACTGGACGTCAGGATGAGACCTTCTCGGCCATTCTCATCCAGCAGAGAGCATGGCTGTCGTACCACACCCACCTATTTCAACTGAAGCCCCAAAGCATGCTGGGTATCTGGGAAGCTTAAGAACTGATCTGTGGTTAAAGAGATGCATGCAGAGTCAGGGGGAGAGGAGAACATGCAGGTTCTTGGAACACAATAAATACAACACTATTGATCTAACTATCCACTCCAATTTAAAATCAAAACTGGGGTTACCGTGAGCGTCGAAGAACTCCTCGTCCGAGCTGTCGTCTGAGTCTCGCGCTATGCTCTGCATCCTCCACTCTGAGATGCTGTGACGCGATGGGCTCACTGAAAGACCGCACATGGACACAAAAATTCACTGTTATTTTGGGACATGTGTTTCAGCCTCTCTCTTTCCCTTTTTAACAAACACATACACACACATTCTACGACAAAGAAACATTGCACAATCTCCCCCGGCCCACACACACACACACAGTGTTATATAAACATGCAACAGTTTCTGTGGTGCATCACAGATGGACTGCTTGGTGGTCAGGGGGGGTGTGTGAAAAGTGAGGCCCAGACAAGCTACAAGCATCCCGACTACCAAATGCCGGTCGAGGGAAATGGCAACACTAAAAGCAGGCCGTGTCTATCACGTGTCTTCAGTCTATGCCTCGTATATAATTAGTGTGGCGGAGAGAGGGGGGTGTCGCTCTACGGGGCAGGCTGGTGAGAGGGGGGCACAGCTGTAGCTGTCAGCACACAGGAGTAAACAGCAGTGGTAGAGGGGAGGGTCACTGCAGAGAGCGTCAGCCTCCTCTGGTCTGTGACGTCAGCACTGCTGCTAAAAATAGCCCCGGAGAGAACCACAGGGAGGAGTTACAGGGGTGAAACGAGGCACGCTGGATGAGAGTCAGGGTCCAGGTGGCGGCTACAGTGAGTGCTGCCTTGAGTTAGGGGTGACACTGGAGATGGGTGCGTTTGTGTTGTCAAAGCTGCGGCTAAAAATAACCCAGGTGAGATCCACCGAGTTGTAGGGGTGAGGAAAGGTAAGTTGGATAGTACAGCAAATGTGGAGGCGTGAGTTAAAACAGTAAAGTAGAGTAAAAACATTCCAATTAACATCAGGCGCCGGACAGAAAAGTAAAGCGGGGCACAAAAGCAGTCTGCATACTAAAAGTCTGCTCCCGAGGGGTTTGATTTTATTAACGCCAATTCAACAATTTAAGCGCAGAGCTCTTCAGTAGACTGATTCATTCAGCTTGGGAGCACAAAACAAGTTGTGTATTGTCTATGGAAAGTAATGTGAACTTATTATTTTGGCATGATATTTTTGACCATATCTTTCAACAATATCTACTGTGTTTGAAAGAGGTGAACCAATTCATTTTAGTTTGCTTCTTCACTAAGAACTGTCGCTGTGGTCAACTTGAATTTATGTGGGCAAATGCAATGCAGTAACCTTTAGATAGATACTCATACTCGCACTGTACTACATAGAAATGACACACAAATACAAACAGAAAAAGCGAAGTGCTACTTTGGCTTTGCACAAGCTTGACGCTTGACCTCGTTGAATTCTTCACATACTAGCTGCTAGTGTGGACACGTCTCAAATATCACAGCTGGCTATGTTTACTTATGGAACAGTTTGACTTTGTTGTTAGTAAACCTCAACCGTTAAAGGTGGAAAGGAGTCCGGTGGCAGACTGAACAAAGAAGGCTTAAAGGCGTGATAAGGTGTAATTATAGATGTGATAATGTGTGAGGGAAGGAGTGTGGCTCAGGACAGTGTAGTCTCTCACACACTACCGCACACAGAGGTGAGAGATGAATAGGTGCGCTCCTAACCTCCTCTCTTGGATGAGCGGGAGGATCGGGATGAAGTGGACCACTGCTTGGTGAGCACACCTCGTGGCTGGAGAGTCTCTCCTCCTGAGCTGACAACCACCTCCTCAGCTTCAATGGAGCTGATCGCCTCTTTAACCTCCTGGTCTTTGTCCGGAGACGGAGCGCCCCCGTTGGCCTCTGTGGCCTCCTCTGCCTGACTGAACTGGGCCATCTTCGTGGCCAGGGCCAGCTGGGTTTCCAGCTCCAGCTGCCGGATGTCCTCCATGGTCAGACCATACCACTCATCCTGCCAGCACCAGGCCTGCCGGTGGGCACGCACCATCACCTTTCTCAGTCCTAGGGAGAAACAATAGAATATATTAGACAACTACATCTAAAAATCATAAGGTTTCTACATTTAGATGTAAATATTCCTATCAAAATATGCTGTAAGTAAAACATTAGATAAAAGACTGTAACATCTGTGAATGCATACTCACCAACATCATGGATGAAGCGTTCAATCTTCGACTGCATGCCCCAGTAGCGAAACTCCACCTTGCAGAGTTTGTAGGCACACATGATGGGGGTCATCCCTGGGTTATTGTTGTACTCTTCTATCCAGTCGTCCCGCAGAGGACCCCTCTGGGTCTTGGCTGACTTGAAGAGCCGTGTGTCCTCTTCTGCTTTGTACTCATGAGGGGGGATAGGATCTGTCACTATGTCGATTGGGTCTGCCAAAGACAAATCAAAGACAAAGACAATTCAAATCCAGAAATAAATGAGTAATGGAGCTAGGTACTTTGAATGTATTGCATGAATTATGTTGCATATTCTGTGTCTTTAATATCGTACACAAGTACAAAAGTACATAAGCGGGTGGGGTAGTAGAACTTCTATGGACTTTGTGTTTAAAGGCTTGAAATTTTTTGAATAACTGAGTTTCAGGCTGACGTACACACACAAGAAAAAGTCATTCATTAAAATGATTACAATCAATGTTGTAACTGGGTCACTGCATGCCCTGAAACCATTGCTTTCTGAGCAGCTTCATATTCACTGGGCATGCAACCAAACAACAGAAAAAACATATGCAGTACCACTATATTGCCACAAGTGGGCCTCACCTGCTTCTTATGTTTGAGACACAAGAGGATCAATATAAAGACACTACAGACTAAATCTACTAATACTAACCTGTCACCTTAAATAGCTATGGCAAGAAAAGGTCATTACTTGCTTTGTTGATTCTCTAATATAGCTACACAGCATGTATATTGAGCTTATATGTTAAAGTAGCCTGATACACATCAATTCATATTTCAATATCTGAGTTTATGTTGTCGTAATGGTTCAGGATCAATACCAAATTGTCTCACCAATAGTCCTCTGCCTCTTCTCTACTGCAGACATGTTGAAGACATCTGCTTGGTTGCCTGTGTCGGGTTTGTAGTAGGTCTCAATGTCAATGGAGAACTTCTCAACGAAGGGGCAGGTGTATCTGAAGGAAAAAAAGGTAGCAAAATTGATGGCATTATGGATTTACATTTGTCTTCATTACGAGATTTACTTCTCAACTCAATGGCTAAACATCAGAACTATTTTATTATGAGTGACGACACCCTCTCGCTGCTGGGGATAGGAAACGTGTGAGCCATGCCCATCTGTTGCATCTGAGGCGTCTGCAGCAAAGCTGTCACTGGTTGAATAAATGTGTCAACAGGCACTCGCAGTCTATCAATATCCTGACAGGATAGTCAAGGGCACGTCTCTGTTCAGCACCTTCACGTCTCTGTTTGTCAGGCGCCACACAGACAAACACTCTGACACCCTGAGAATGAGGGGCCATCAAAACCTAACAGCCTGTAAGCGCTGCTGGCCACACGCCGATCTGATGGTCTGCTCGCTGATATTCTGACAACTTGCTCTGAGGTCTTTATTTTTATCTTGGCTTTGACTGAGGGACAGCAGCTAGAGAAGAACTTCAGACTAAGCATCATCGCACTCACCACTCATGGCATTCTATACGTATTAAAACTAAATATGAGCAGGGTTTGAATTATTATCCCCTAAACGTGTCTTTAAATGTGTGTACACCTACTAGCTGCAGTAGTTAGACACTCGTGCACAGAGCATTTCTATTATTAAAATAACACATTTAGAGTTTTGTGCAGCCTTGGCATACTTCAATGCACTCCTCCTGCTCTGAAGGGGTGTGGAGGTGGCTTTCCTGCAAACCTCACCTGGTGCGGGTGTAAGGGTAGGCGTTCCAGGACTCCTCTTCAACCCTCAGCGCTGCTTTGGGCAAGATGGAACGGAACCAGCTGGGAATGTGCATGCCAATATGGTAAACCTTGTGGGTGTACTGGCCCGTCCCACCCGGTCCATCTGTGTAGGGCTTATTCTCAAGGATCTCGACCCCGCTTCCTTCGCCACAGCTCTCATCTCTGCTCTTTTTCTGTAAGAAGAATAATTAAATGAAGTTGAAGTGAATTGGCAAGGTATTCATGTTTGGTAATAAGTAGTGAAGTGTAAAAAGAGTGTTACATTTTAAAATATGAATATAATTGTACCCTTGATCTGAAACAGAAGGAACTAAAACAAACAAATGAATGGACATGATGCCTTTTGCAAATAACAATCTGCCCCAACATGACACCAAAATTAATAGCTTCCTGTCCGCTCTGCCAGCTCTGAAATGCAAATCAGGAAGCCCAAAACCAGCTCTCGGAGCCACACCTTTCCCATATTTACATTCCAGGTGCACACAGAAAGAGAGGCTGGGTGGAGCCTGCAGATGCAGTGAGTAGACTTACAGCTAGGTGACTCAAAGCTTCAAAGACAGGAATGTGTGACATGGTAAGAGGAAGAGTTGTGATTGTTATGAAATCAGCAAAACAGGAAACAGCAGAGCATAGTCCAAGTGCTGACGACATTAAAAACACAAGGAGCAAAGAGCACGGACCATAAATGTCAGAGATTACTGATGCATCATCTTTCCTATTTCTCTTATCAGTCTTTCCACATACACAAAGTATGAACACAGTGTTTAGTGCAGCACTGGGATAATAGGGAGACAGATTTCTCCAGTCAGGATGGAGGCAAGGCAGTGAGTCAGTGGAGTGGGGAGGAGGAAGCCATGAGGCGTCCAGCGCTCCGGACCTCATTACCTTTGACAGGTCATTCATTAGCCATCCGCTCTGCTCTCAACAGCCAAGACACCGTTCCAAAGACACAGCACAGACGCCACAGCGCCGTCAAACTGGCCATACACGCAGCCAGTACACGAGACACTGTCAAGTCATTGTCGAGTTTAAAGAGTACTGTACGCATACAAACACGATACAAATGTATACAGCTGTAGAAGTACACAAAAAAAGATGGGAGTACACAATAGTGTTGTCAAAAATATCAAAGTCTTGATACATAGATACGGAATATTTGAAACGGTTTCAATAATAATTTTCCACAGTATCGATACACAGGTACCAGCTGCACTTTCTGCTCTTTCTTCTCTCCGGCGAGTTGACACACGCAACGCTTTTTATCTTTTAATAAAAATCAAACATTTTATGCCCACAATGTTGTGTCAAGTTTTCCCCTTGGTATCGAATATCGATATTTTTCAAGGTATTGTATTGAAGTTAGAAATTCGGGTGTTGTGACAACACTAATACACAGACCAAAAGAGTTCACCCCAAAACACAATAAAAGATATATTTCAACTTACACAGTTGACTTTTCAGTTAGACTGATCACAATAAGGTCAGTGCATTACTGTGAGTACCATTATCATTACATTTGCAAAGATATATTGCTGTTGAGTAATTGTGTTTCCTTTGTATACAGACAGCTCCAAATGTTGGCAAATGTCTGGGTGTTACCTCAGCAGTCTAGGTAAAAGGAACAAAAAAGTTTGTTTTGCAGTAGACTGTCTCTTTAATTAGGTTGCTGACAGGTGACAGCAAACTGCCAAATGCAAGTGTCACTCCTTCTCCCCCCTGGAGCGACGGGATGATTCTCTCCAGTTCAGCTGGAGAAAGATTACAAAACATTGGCCAGGGCTCAGCCAGTCCCTTCGGGGAAAAAGAGGGAAATGAGGGAGTAGATGACATGCTTTAAGTTCAATTAACTCTGAATGTAATGTTAGATTCTTAATGAAAACAGTGTGCTTTGTTCGTTTGTGTACAGATGTAAACTGTACCTGTGGGGGAGCAGAAATGAAGAAATAGTTTTCTCTAGAAGTGTGTCGGCTGTCTCCACAAGGGAGGGAAGGGGGGGCTCTGTGTCATCTACACCGTTCTAATGTAAAATCCTTTTTGGCTCAGTGCACAATGACAGTGCCGCTGTGTTGTGAGTTCAAGTCCTGCCCTAACACCTTCGCCACATAGCACTCTCGCGCCCACCGTTCTTTAAACAGCCATCAAAAGCCATCACCATGAAAGCCTACTGTATGTGTTTAGATCCGACTGCTCTGACAGGATGGGAGTCACATCCTGGTTTTTTTCCTCTTGCCACCAAGTTAGTGAGGAGTGTTTCCTGTTTGAGATGCTTCTTTTCACTTCACTCCACACAGACACAGTTGCTTAGTCAGAACGTGATGGATGTGTGCGAATGAATGAGACAGCGAGATCTTCTTCTCATATTTAATTTCTCACACATTCCGTGTTCGCTGGGTGCATTACTGCAAATCCCTATGCGGTGAGAATGAATTTACGATTAGCTCTCAAATGAGAAGGCGGCGTTGTAAGGGCAAAGGGAAGGAAGTGAGAGAAGAGATGGGGTGGGGCGTTGCCGGCTGAGGTGCAGATATGGCTAGGCTGTCCTAAGGCTCCAACTTCATCTATGAGGCTTACACCAGGGATGAATCGCAGACAGACAGGCCTACATGCTGCAGTTGCCCTGGTAACATACAGCAATGAAGAGAGGGTATCCGCAGACGCCAGCAAAATCCTCTCTGCTCAGAATACAGCTCTCCCTCTCTCTCTCTCTCTCTCTTTTCCTTCCACCCCCTCTCTAATTTCTTCCCCTCCCTCCTTCGCAACCTCTCTTTTTATCCTCCATTTCCTCTTTTCATTCACTCCCTCTCTCGAACAAAACCTGACCACCGGCACGCTGCTGATGTCACAGTTGCTATAGAGACAGAAGCCTCGCAGCACTGAGGCTGTGCGGAGAGGGTGAGGTCAGGAGGAGAGGTAACTATGGGTCACTAATGCAAGAATTCATCTTCCTAACATTTGCTTACATGCTTGAGAATGCACATATGAACCGACTCTGTGTAAACCTGCTTGCACATGCATAATATCCTGTCTGACAAAATCTAACACAGGGCATGCAGAAGATCTGGGAGCGAAGCCGGTCAAGTTCTGTGTTTCACATAATTAATAATTCTCCACAGCACCCTATTCAATACAGCTAATGTGCCAAAGAAATGATGAAGTTTGTAGAAGTGTGTAGCAGTTTGTGCTGTCTTGAAACGTCTGCTTGCTTCAGGGCATGACCGCTGAGTCATGCTCCCTACAATCTACAGCTCAACTGGATTACCTGTCTGTTTGGTGGTATGAAGAAGAACAACAGACGAGGTTGTCAACTGAGACGTCTGATAATCTTTAACAGACCAACATAGTCTTGTTGTAATCATGTACTATTATTTCTATTAGTGCAGATAGGACAAAGAAATGCCTTTACATATTACATGATACAATCTTACTACAACTAATCTTTAAGTCAATATTCAGACACTGACAGAAACACTTTCGGACGAACTGTTTTCATAGTACATAGGGGAAAAAAGAGAGAGGCCATCTGAGGAAATACAAGTGGACAAAGCTAAAGCTCGTGTTGTTATACCATTGGGCGGATATTTATTTTAGACAACTTTGTCAACATAAACACTAATTCATTTGGGTGCAGGATTAACAGTTGTAGGAGACGCCTTTCTACGGGGAAGGTCAACAGCTTGAAGGCATGCTGGGGTTTCCTTACACAAGGCCTAAATGTTTAACTTCTCTAATGGAGCTGTTCCCTGAGGGCTGCAAGGCAGTGCTTAAAGGAATAGTTCGGATGTTTTGAAGTTGGGTTGTGTGAGGTACTTATCCATAGTAGGTGTATTACCTACAGTAGATGACAGTCAGTACAGCACCAGTTTGAAGAAACAGACAGGAGTTACCAACACCGGAGCAAAGCAATGTACTGCTTTGGACAGGGAGGCAGAAAAATGTATTTTAGCCACCTAAAAGTAAGGCTAACCTAAAATAAAAAAATCGATATCCATTTAAGTGTACGCTACATTATAATATATTATCTTGCCGTAAGACAGCCCTTTCCTTCTCCTTTCCGATGGGGAACTGAACTGAAAGTGAAACTTATGTATGCTCTTTCCAAAGCCGGCAGACTCAGATGACAACAACTGTATAGATAAATTTAACTATCAGTTCAGTTTGCCATCGGAAAATATTTTAAATATTGCATACACTTAAACGAATATAATTTTTTTTAGGTGGGTCTTCCTTTTAGGTGACTAAAATAAGTTTTTTCTGCCATCCACAGCAGTACATTGCTTTGCTCAGGTGCCAGTGCTCCTGTCTGTTTCTCGATGGTGGGGGCACGCCGACCGATTACTGTAGGTTATACACCTACTATGGATAAGTACCTCCTACAACACACCTACAACCCCACTTCAAAACACCCAAACTATCCCTTTAAAGATACTATGTACCTCAAGGTCAATATTTTGCTTTGTTTGTTTCACTTGACACTGCAGTTATTGTAATATTTTACACACTTCTCATGAGTCTTATTTCCTGATGAAAGCGCTCCTTCATTGACATAACCAACACACTGAATCCAGCAAAATGCCTCAACCTGACCAAACAGGCCTGTAACTTCAACCTGTTCTTCAATAAACGTTAAACCACTTGTGATACGTATTACATAACCATGCAGCTCAAATCCCAGCACAACTGCTGAATGTTTAGTGCACGTGCCTCAAGTGATAAAAAATGTAAACATAAAAATGCACCTAAATGCCCAAATATGTCAAAAAAAAATTGAAACATTAGTAACTAAATAATGCATATTTTTTTTACCACAGTCCAAATCATTGTGATTGCTCTCCGTGCATCTCCGTGTACTGCTGCTCACAGTGCACCAGGCAGTACCACTGGATTAAATAAATCCTCCTTCATGTACACATGTCATATGAAGAGAAAATATGTTGCCAGCAAAGGGTAACTAAAGCTGTATAAATCAAGCCGTTCCTGCTTGGAGCTGTAAACCCTGAAGCTCTTACACAGACCCACAGTCTCCAGCTCAGGGCATGGTTAGACAAATGAAACTGTCTGACACAGAAGAAGCGGTATGTCCACCTCCATCGCGGCAGTATGTGTATGTGTGCACCGAGTTTGCAGAGAAAGCAAGGTGCCCCCACCCTCCTCCTGAAGAAACCTGAAGTCAATGACGGCTGGAAACAGCCAGCTTCAGAGAGTTTAAATTGGATAATCTATCAACACACAAGCTCTTTGTTCCATTACTCCACTGACGTCAGACCGTGTGACCAATCTTTTCGTAATTGGGTACGCTGCGATCGCACTCTGTGTTAATTTTTCTCCTCTCTTACTGCTGTTTTTTTGTCTCCTTGTTTCTGCACCTTCTTTAGCCAAGTGTGTGTGGGTAAGAATTTGGTGGGGAATATGGCGTTGTGTGACCTCACCTGGATCATATAGAGCTGGGCGATGCGGTACTCCTCCACACTCATGGGCATGGGGATGCGGTACTCCTTGATAAGCATGGTGAATCTTGGAGGAGGGGGGGGAAGGAGGATCGGGGAGAAGATTGACAAGGGAAGGGGGGAGGGAGGGACAGAGGGAAGGGAGGGGGGAGAGGGGACAGGAGAGACTCGGGGGGGGGATCCTATACGTGACTTGTCAAATCACCAGCTGAGGTCCACATTGACGGTTCCTGTGGGGGAAAAAACAAATAAAAGCATGAGGTACGTAAGCTGAGAATATGTTTGAAAATAAATACCTACAAGCATCCTGTCAATAGTGTTTGTTAAAGTCAAAACATGCCGTTAACCCTGATCTGATTTCTGGATCTCCAAAAATAAATAGTTAACAGTTCTTCAAACAGGTCTTCATCAACATCCATCAATCAAAAGCAGAAACCAGCTTCAGTCAGCAACAAAATGCATTCATCACGAACAAAAGATAACAGCATGCAGACGGATTTCAGAAGCTGCAAGATTCCTCTACACGCGACCGCGGACAAAGATACAAAGATTAATTCTCGTGGCTCACACGCAGATGAAGAGAAGAGCCGGAGTGTCATTCAGGATATATGCTCAATGTATGTCTGGTCCAAACCCTGGGACCAAGGAAGAGCATCAGCGGTGTGTCTCCATCCAGCGTCTCAGATCCAAGTAAGGCATTTTCCAGGATAAACTTCTGTTCTTATAAACAGGCCACAGCTCAGTGTGTGTGTGTGTGTGTGTGTGTGTGTGTGTGTGTGTGTGGGGGAGGGCGAGTGGCCGGAGTCTAAGGACAGCACCCGTGCCTTGCCGACGGTCCCAACAGCCACCCTGTCTCTCCCTACCATTCAGCACCGTCACATGGGGGGCTCACTCAGTGTAAGAGGGATTACAGTTGAGCGGGGAGCCTTGCATAACGCTGTAAGAACCCCCTGTGCCTGTTAGAGGTTTCACAAATAGCAGCCTTAGAATTGCACAAAGCATTGTTTTCAAACCACTGGGCAGATAGGGGTAGGTGTGGGCTATACATAACCAACGTGTGGGTGGCGTGAGTTGCAGAAGTCTGCTTTTGACCGCTAAGAGAAGAACAGTTCCAAAGCAAAGCAAGTACAAAACAAGATCATGACTGTACAACCTGTCAGCTAAGGTGGCACATTAACTGAAGAGGAGTCAATAAGGAAAGGGAGATATGAAAGATTAGATCTCTTCTGTCAAAATGAGTGATGAAGCACATTATTGAATATATGTAAAGAGAGAAGATCGGTAAAACCTTCAGTCCGTAAGGCAGAAAACGATTAACACTACAGGCTGAATTCTAGATAATGTTTTTCCCCATACACCTGTTAACAATTCAACAACAAAGAATTAAAAGTCTAGTTAATGAAGGTATAGTTCAGTCTGTATTTAGATATGGTGAAAGAACACAATCTTGGTCACCACACTGATGAGACTGTATGTGTGACAGGCGACAACAACGCCCTCCTGACACTGCCTGCATTTGGCTGTCCAAATGTGACTGCACAGCATTGCATAACCCCCATATTCACTCTTTTCTGACCTATGGCGGCAACTGGACCTCGCTCTGGCACTCGGCCATTCTGTCTAATCACTCTAATCACACTAATATTCCCACTGCGTCACTTATCCAGCGAACAAAGGCCAGCTTTGGTGAGGCTCCTGGTGTCGGCAAGGGCTCTGGTCCGCCACCTATTGAGGGCTCGCCCCCACAACCCCCGACCGAAGACACATTCACCTCATAAGCTCGCTGACGCATTGCCAGGACAAAGTTGCAGCCTGTGTAACTTCTCAACCTGGAGCAGGTGTTTACTAACAGACTGGGGGGTGTTCTGGTTAAAACACTGTATATAGTCTTCTATACATTTTCCATATAATATTGTTGCTCTACAGTCTACACAGAAGAACAACACATTGACAAAATCAGAGCAGAAAGACATATTTTGCTGAAAATAACTGCATTCTTTGGAAAGATGGGGATAAAAGTAGGCTAGCCTGGAGAGGCCCAGCGAAAAGCCTGCGGCTCAGGAGCCCGAGAGAGGCCTCTGGATGTTAGTGCCAGCAGGCTTTAGAGTGGAAGGTCAGGGTTCATCCTGGTTGACAGTGTCGATGATAAACAGCTGCACAATCTACTTGAAGCATAGTTCAACAATGTGGCAACAGCTTGAATGCGGGTTGCAACTGATGCTGCAACAAACTTCTGAGTGTTTCTGAGAATTTGCTCTTGGCCAACGATTCTGGATGTGACAGTGAGTGTGACACAGTAAAACAGATTCATTTACTGTCTGATAATCTGCCGGAGAATGACCACTGTGTGAATCAAAGTCCAAACAGCTGCCACCAACTGGCAGCCCACATACAAGGAAGTGACACCAGGTATGTAAAGCATAACAGAGGGAGGGACGACATACAGTCACAACATTGCTCTGTCCAGCAGGATTCATTAGGAGACTGCTGGGGTGATGATGAGGAGTTACTGGGATTTGTAGTGATGCTGATGCATGTGAATTATGTGCCCAATTGCCAAGCAGGATTATGACAGTTTTACTATGTTAGCGCTGCTAACTACTTTGTTCATCATGAATAAATCTGTTGATTTGTTTTATTAATCACTTAATTTTCTAGTCAATAAAATGCCAGAAAATAGTGAAAAAAGCCAATCACTATTTCCCAGAACCCGAGCTGATTTTTCCTTCCTAATGACACAAAACAGTCATTCCATTGATCAACTAATTGTTACAACAATACAATTTGCATTAGTTTATAATATTATTTTTAAAAGGGGCCCTATTATGTTTTTGTGCTTTTTCCCTTTCCTTTTGTGTGCATGTAAAAGGTCTGCAAAGTTAAAAAAGCCCAAAGTCCACGCCAAAGGGAGTTACTCTCCCCCACAGAAACACGCCTTTTCTTCTGTGACATGGTGATGTCACTAAGTAACACGCTTTACCTAGCGGCTAGTTTGGCACACCCTCAAACAAAGCTAGTTAGAGTGGAGCTGGAGGAGAGTCCAAAGAGTTTGGTTCGGTTGACCAATCACAACAGAGTGGGCCAGCTGACCAATCAGAGCAGACTGGACTTTTCAGGAGGCAGGGCAGGAGCTCAAACAGAGCGTTTCAGACAGAGGGTGAAAAGGGGTGCTGCAGCACAGTTGGTATGAGAAAATGTTTTTTGAACATTAAATCATGTACACATGTTCTAGTAGAAATCCCAAATACAAGTATGCACCTGAAAATAAGCATAATAGGTCCTCTTTAGGGATGTTAATAATTAACCGTTCAACCGTTAACCGATATTAAGCATTTTAACCGATTAACGCTTTCCGTTAAAACGGCTAAAAGAAATGTTAATAATGAATTAAAAAGCTGAGAAAAACTCGTCACTTTAATGGGAAAAGCTGGTCCACCTTAAGACAGTCTGAGCCGGAGTTACAGATACAGGAAGTTGGCTCGGGTCTATAGCTCGCTTGAGCGGAAGAGTTGTAGCCTCGTAGCATTTATTCACTGACAGATAAAGTGTACATACACTGTCTGCTACACCTACGTTCACAGCTATAACGCCACACACACACGGTCTGTCGGAAACTCGCGGAAGTTTTCACCGTATGTTTGTGACTACGGGTAGCATGAAGCTACCAGCAGAGCTACAGCTGCTAACGTAGCACAAACACACACACACACTGTTTGTTGGACAATCACTATCGTTAATCCGGGCAGACAGAGTATCATCACGCTGGGCAGACAAACAGCGGACAACCTGCTTAACTTAATGTGCGGTGGAGACTTTTACTGGGAAAGTGGCTGTATGTCCGCGACACTACACGCAGCATCTAAGTTATCCATCTGCTAAGTTAACGCTCCCGTACGGGTGAACTGGTGACTCAGTTGTCTGTTGTGTTCATACACTGCAGCAGGTGCACCGCTGCATGCGAGGCACAAATCTTGTCGGTTGTCATCACTCGCGAACTCCGACCAAACGGTCAAACTAGGCAGCACTGATCAAATATGAATCAATATTATGTAACGTTAATGCCTATTTATCGCCTCAAATGTTTTCAGAATCATCTTGTAGTGTACGGTTTAGCTGTAAAATGGAGAAGGTTTGTGACGCTACCGCCATTGTGAAATCTGGTGAAGGAACGCCAAGTTCTGGTCACATGACCGGAGCACAGCCAATAGGAACGCTCTCTCAATGATATTACCTGTGATTGGTCAAAGTCTACCGTCACGGGCTAGATTTTTTTAAAGCCTGAAAACAGAGCCATGAGGAGGTGCAGAAGTCTAGTTTTCTCTCAGAACACTTGAATTACAATATGCTGAAAGGTTATTATGGAATTTTTGCCCAGTGATGCCAAAAATATACTGCCTACTGCCACTTTAATCAAATATGTATTCAAAATCTTGCTTTACTTGGTTTTCAGACAAACGTGAACGTTTAAATTTTCTTTTTTATAAAACAGATTTCAATTTTGCTTAATCATGTTGAAAGCTTTTAGTAATGGCATGGAGCAACAGCCAAAGATGGACACACCCAATCATGCTCCCACAAAAATGTGTTTGTCACATGTTTTGTCTGCGTTTATTAATAGTGCTAATTTGTTATATGGATACTTAAACTTAAATTAATATTTATATAATTATAACACAGCACACACATATGTACGCATTGTGGCTTAGATTTAGTATATCTTCTTCTTTAATAGTGCACTACAGATTAATGAGGCCTTCCGAATAAGCTGATTTCGAGAGTGTCTGACTGCTCCACAAATATAATCAATATGTCTCCTTTACAGCAGTATTGCAGACACAGACTGATCCTAAACATGCCATATTTCCCAGATGGTTTAAACCTATCTCTCTGACTCTTCCCTTTGTGACTGATGCAGATGCTGTGCACAGCAGCATAGGACCTGTAATGCATGATCAACCGGCAGCCACGAGAGAGTACTGACACCATGCTTGACCCAGAAAAAAATCATTCTCACACACACAGCTTAAAAATAGCTCGGTCACAATAATCCTAGCATACGCAAGCAGAGTGCTTGACGTTGCTCGTTCAGAGAATATGCTCATTCCCTTCTAAAAATACAGTCTCTGCCCCCCTCTAGGCAGTGACGCAATAGCAGCACACGCCACTGCACAGCGCCAGCGCTCATCACAAAGCAGCCTCCAATGTTCCTGCTCCCGTTTTGATTAAACTGAAGCCAACCATAGCAGCACACTTTGAGTAGGACTTTGTTCTGCACCTCTAATCACCATTGCTTTTTCAGCCTGTTAAACGTGTGTCCAGCTGTGGCAGGATCGCGTACCCAGAGGTGTATACAGCTGCAACTACCTCATCTGCGATCCAGAAAGTGTGATGAACCATCAGAGATACTAAATCCTCCAGGCAACAATATTTCATTTCATGTTTTATGGTAATGCACAACTCCAGAAAAAAGCAATTCACAACACAACAACACAACTCTATCCACAGATTCCATGACTGAAAACTAGCAGGAAGAATTATTTTGTCTGCCCTTTACTCAAAACATAAATAAACAATAGAATTAGATGGACTGCCAATTACATATATTTACGTTCAATACGTAGAGTAATATGAGAAAAAGAAGATTCAAGAGCCATACTAGTAATACACCATCAACTAAGGAAAAAGATTACTTGACACTTCATATAGTCTAATTATTCTTCCTTTATACATTGTCTTGAACTGAAATATAATTTATAACCCTTTAAATCATTCAGTAGAGAATTCCACAGTTTGACGCCAACCACTGAAATACACATCTGCAGCCGAAGTAATCAGTGCATACTAGGGGTGTAAATCACAAGTTTAATCACAATACAATATCATATCAATTCTTTGGACAACGATACGATATTTTCTGATCATTAAGTCTGCAGCGATACAATTTTGACTCAATTTGATTCGATTCAGGGTCCTGTGATCGATATGAGACGATATCATATGCCCATTTAACACAATCAGTAACATTTATATCAACTCACAACAAGCAACTAAAATATGATTTAACAATTTTATTAATGAGCTCTTCCAGACATTAAAATGAAAAACAATCTATTCTTTTTAGTATAAAAATAAATAAATATAAAGTGGTAATTTCAAAATAAATCTTAATGATGATAATATGTATCAATGTTTTCATTTTGCAACAATGATATTGGATCGTTGATCATTGAATCAATGTATCAATCCAGATCGATGTACCGTTACACCCCTGGTGCATACTGATGAAATTTCCTTCTATGGTCCTCATCCTCTGAACTAAAAACAAACAACTTTTGGAAATATTTACTCTGCTTTTGCCCTGTACATAACTAGAGTCTGTAACTCAACTAAATATTTAAGTTTCAATAGTGCTGACTTAATAAACAGTCTGTTGGTGTGTTCTCTTGTATGCACTTTATGAATAATTCTTACTGCTCTTTTCTGTAATATAAACAATGGCTTTATATTGCTCATGTCCCACAGTTCCTAAAGTAGCTAAAATATGGTAAAGTAAGTGAACAGTACAGACATTGCCTTGTAATCTAACCATCTTAGAAAAATTCTTAGACACCTTTGTTTTTAGATGTGCTATAGGAG